>NC_087309.1:105723871-106035121 GCF_015220805.1 Pogoniulus pusillus
AGAAACACCTTTTAAATCTACAAGATTTCTGCAAGTGTTCGGAGTGGAGGACAGACAAAGATTCTTGAGGTTATGTACCTTGTTGTATGGAGTTTTTTTGGAAACACTGTGCTTTGCATACTTTAGTTTCCTTTAATTCACCATAGCTCCTTGACATCATTGACTTTGGCAACAATCTGCTGAGGATGGCTACCTCTTCAAATATCAGTGGTCAAATAAAATGCTTTACAATCACTTAAGAATTTCCTCAGAGATTATATACTCAAGATGCTTAATGTCTTTTCACTGAACATAGCATATCAAAAGGAGAAAAAAAAACTTTAAGATGTATTTAAGTGATTAAAAGTCCATCACAGTCAAGTAGGTAATTCCTCTAGGAACACTTAAGAAAATGTGGAGAGTTTTATGACAACTTGGCCAACAGATGTCTGCTGCATTTGCTGTGGGCTTGGCCCACATGCATGGAGACCTGACAAAGAAAGTCTGTGGTGGGCTCTGGCCAGAGGAGAAGCACATTTAGTAGTCATTCTTTTTTGGCTAGAGGTAGGGAATCAAGATGTTTGGGCACAGAGATTTCAATTTTTAAACAAAAGAGTCACAGAAATGGGGAAAAAGAGGTGGTAGAAAAACAAGTGAATTTGGAGGGAAAGAGGATCATCAACATGAGTGTTTGGAGAGAGAGGGGATAGTAGTGAGGTTTTCCCCTGTTACTCTGCTCTGGTAAGGCCACACCTTGAGTATTGTCTTCAGTTTTGGGCACCTCATTACAGGAAGGAGATGGAGGTGCTGGAGTGAGTGCAGAGGAGGGCAACAAAGCTGAGAAAGGGCCTGGAGAATAAATCTTATGAAGAATGACTGAAAGAGCTGGGGCTGTTTAGTTTGAAGAAGAGGAGGCTGAGGGGAGACCTCATCATTGTCTACAGCTACTTGAAAGGATGTTGTGGAAAGGGTGCTGCTGGTCTCTTCTCACAGGTGAATATTGATACAAGAGGGAATGGCCTCAAGCTGCCACTGGGCAGGTTTAGACTCGACATTTGGAAACATTTTTTCCCAGCAAGAGTGGTCAGGCATTGGAATGGGCTGCCCAGAGTGGTGGTTGTGTCACCAACCCTGGAAGTGTTTAAAAGTTGTTTGGACGTGGTGCTTTAGGATATGGTTATAAGAGTGGACTTTGTAGAGTAGGGATAACAGTTGGACTTGGTGATCCTTGGGGTCTTCTCCAACTGGAATGTTTCTGTGATTCCTCATTTTATTTCTCTTTTTGAGAAGATGGACACAAATTTTATGGTGCAAGCTGTTGATGGAATAGGAAAAGTCGTAGTTGACATAGAGATGGAGACATCACCTAGAGTTTGTTTCAGAGCAAGAAAGTTTACCAAACTTTTCTGTTGTGATTGCATCATCATCATCCTCATCATTATTATTTCAATGTCAGATAGCAATTACCTTGTACTAGTGCCTGTATAAAGAACCTGCCCTCAGGAATTATCTCTGCCAAAGGCATTCACTGTAACTAAAACGAATTTGTGTTCATAAAGTATCAAATGGCTACAATTAAGTAACAAAGAAAAAAACCCAATTAAATTATTATTTTAGTTTTAATAAAAAGGCTTCATACTTAGGTTTCCAGTTAGTGTTTTTTGGTAACCTACATGACTAGTTTTGTGCTTGTGCCAGTTCCTTCATCTTCACAGGATCACAAGATATCAGGGGTTGGAAGGGACCCAAGGAGATCATCGATTCCAACACCTCTGCCAGAGCAGGACAATACTATCTAACACAGATCACAGAGGAACACATCCAGACAGGCCTTGAAAGTCTCCAGAGAAGGAGACTCCACAACGTCTCTGGGAAGCCTGTTCCAGTGCTCTGTGACCCTTACAGTTAAGAAGTTCCTCCTTGTGTTGAGGCAGAACCTCTTTTGCTGCAACTTACACCCATTGCTCCTTGTCCTATCACAGGATGCAAGTGAGCAGAGCCTGTCCCCCTCCTCCTGCCTAGCCTTCAGATACTTATAAACATTTATCAAATCCCCTCTAAGTCTTTTCTCCAGACCAAAAAGCCCCAGGTCCCTCAGCCTCTCCTCATAAGCCATGCCCTCCTGTCCCCTAATCATCCTCCTAGCACTCCGCTGGACCCTCTCCAGCAGATCCCTGTCACTCTTAAACTGGGGAGCCCAAAACTGAACACAGTATTCAAGATGAGGTCTCAGCAGGGCAGAGTAGAGGGGGAGGAGAACCTCCCTTGATCTGCTGGACACACTCTTCCTAATACACCCCAGGATCCCACTGACCTTCTTGGCCACAAGGGCACATTGCTGTGCCATGGCTAACTTGTTATCCACCAGCACCCTCAGGTCCCTCTCCACAGGACTGCTTTCCAGCAGATCACCTCCCAGCCTGGACTGGTGCAGTTTCTTATTTCTCCCCAAATGCAGGAAATGCAGGACTCTGCACTTGTCCTTGTTGAACTTCATCTGCTTCCTCTGTGCCCAGCTCTCCAGGTCTCTCTGGATGGCCTCACAGCTGTATCAGCCAAGCCTCCCAGCTTGGTGTCATCAGCAAACTTGCTGAGCAGACACTCTGTGCCCTCATCAATGTCACTGATGAAGATGTTGAACAGGACTGGCCCCAGCACTGAACCCTGGGGGACCCCACTAGTCACAGCTCTCCAGCTGGACCTGGCACCATTTACCAGCACCCTCTGAACTCTATCTTGCAACCAGTTCCTAACCCACCTCACTGTCTTCTCTTCCATCCCACACTTCCTCAGCTTGCTCACTAAAATGTCATGGGAGACGGTGTCAAAGGCCTTGCTAAGGTCAAGACATCCTCTGGGTTCCCTGAATCTACCCATTCAGTTATGGCATCATGAAATGCTATCAGGTTAGTTAAGCATGCCTTCCCATTGGTAAATCCATGCTGACTACTCCTGATAACCTTCTTCTCTTCCAAGTGTCTTGAGGTGCCCTCCAACAGGAGCTGCTCCATCATTTTTCCAGGGATGAAGGTGAGGCTGACTGGTCTATAGTTCCCTGGAACCTCTTTCTTGCTCATTTTGAAGATTGGAGTGCCATTGGCTCTCCTCCAGTCCTCAGGCACCTCTCCTGTCTGCCACGATTTGGCAAAGATGATGGAGAGTAGCACAACAATAACATCAGGCAGCTCTCTCAGCACCCTTGGGTGTATCTCATCAGGGCCCATGGACCTGTTACTGTTTAATTTAGGTAACTGATCCTTAAGCCAGTCTGCACTGACCAGTGGGGAGTGTTCCTTCCTCCAGGCTTCCTCTCCTTCATTCAGGGTCTGGAGTACATAGGGGAGTTCAGCCTTAGGTGTAAAGACTGAAGCAAAGCAGGCATTCAGCAACTCCACCTTCTCTGCATCCTCAGTTCTCAAGGCTGCCTCCTTGTTCAGCACTGCCCCCACACCTTCCCTGTTCTTTTTTTCTACTGATGTATTTGAAGAAGCTCTTCTTGTTCTGTTGTATTTCCTTTGCCAGCTTCAGTTCCAAGAGGGCTTTGGCCTTCCTTATTCCCTTCCTACAAGCCCTGACTACTTCTCTATAGTTCTCCCAAGTGACCAATCCCTTCTTCCATGAATTGTAAGATTCCTTCTTCCCTGAGATTTCCTTCAGGAGCTCCTTATTCATGCAGGTCTCCTGGCACATCTACCTGATTTTTTACTCAGGGGAACTCGCCTAGATTGGGCTTGGAAGAAGCGGTCTTTAAAAATCAGCAAACTTTCTTGGGCTCCTTTCCCCTCCAGAGCCTTAGCCCATGGGATTTCTGCAAGCATGTCCCTGAAGAGCACAAAGTTAGCTCTGCAGAAGTCCAGAGTTGCAGTTCTACTTGTTGCTCTGATTGTACCCTTCAGAATGCTAAACTCCACCATGTTGTGATCACTGTCCCCAAGGCTGTTCCTGACCTTAATGTCCTCAACCAGTCCCTCTTTATTAGTTAATACAAGGTCCAGCAGTGCACCTCTCCTTGTTGGTTTCTCCACTACCTGCACCAGGAAGTTATCGTTGATTCACTGCAACAGCCTTTTGGACTGCCTGTGCCTGGCTGTGTGATCATCCCAGCAAATATCAGGGTGACTGAAGTCTCCCATGAGTACCAAGGAGTTAGCTCTAGAGGCTACCTTCAGTTGCCTGTAGAAGGCCTCATCAACATCTTCCCCTTGTTCTGGTGGTCTGTAGTAGATGCCTACAACAATTTCACCTCCTTTTCCACATCCCTTAGTTCTTACCTACAAGTCTTCAACCTGTTCTGCCCCCTGCCTTGGACAGAACTCAGCATATTTCAGTTGCTCTTGCACATAGAGGGCAACTCCCCCACCTCCTCTTGCTGGTCTATTCTTCCCGAAGAGTACATAGCCATCCATGATAACATTCCAGTCCTGGGAGCTGCCCTACCGTGTTTCAGTGATGGGAATTATATATTGGGAATTATATCATGGCAATTATCTTGGCACATTTTAAGTTTCTACATCACCATGTGCTGTTTGCCTTATTACACAGGAGTGAGCTAAGACAAGCTGAGGTGTTTTATACACACAACCATTTCTAGAACTGTGGAACTGGCAGCCAAAACCCAGCATCTTGTGCACAGTCTGTTTCTCAAATTCTTGCATGCTAGCTTGATTAATCCAGTTGTTTCCTTTGGACTTTTTCAGATGCAGAAATAGATCACTGCAATATGTTCAGCTGATGACAAGACATACCAAACTCATTGCACAATTCAAACCACACTCAGTGCTCTGCAAACAGTTGTGTATTACTTGACATTTTGCAATCAAGATTGTCTCTCCCAGAGAGATGCTGCAGCACAAACTAAGGTTACGAAACAGAAATTATTAAGGAGCTGTGATCTGTATTAGGCAAAAGATGACATTATGTGGGCCCTTACTTGACTTAAAATGTAAGTCAAATTGTCTCCAAAAGGCCCTAAAAGGATAGCAAAGAAGACACTGGTTGAACTTTAGAAGAAAGCTGATGGGAAAGCATACCTCACACTGTAAAGCACAAAAAGATGCCCTGGAAGCCCTCTCTTTTGGGAATACAAACTGCTGTCCTTCTTCAGACCACCATGACCTGACTATGACCTGAGACCAAGATGATGCTTCTGAAACATATGTACAGAAGGATAGTTAAATGTTCTGACATATTGTCTTGGAGGGGATTTCTCTATTCCTCCCCTGTTAGGAGGAGGTGAGAAATTATTTTGAGGCAGTTTTGATTTTTTATAAAATTATTTATTAAAATTAATATTTACAAATTTGTGCCACCCCCAACCACTATGAAATCCAGGTTCTTGTTGCAAAGTTATGAAAATAGCTTTGGGATATATTTACAGGGATTTATTATTAAGTGGAAATACCAAATTATGAGCAACTATAGACAGAGAGAAATTCCCTTAGGCTTAATGCCTCTTAACAACTCCAGTGTCTGCCCAGCAAGGGCTGAAACTATGTGTGCTCTTTAGATAGAGGTAACTTATATTACAAAGGAAACAAAGCTTACTTAGGTGTGATGCTCTTGAGTATTAATCATTAATCACCCTCCCGGGATTCTGCCTCAGCGTGTGCCTCAGTATTCGGGTCTCAGTGGGGCTGAAGATCTGTCCCGGCTTGCAGGGAATGATAA
Source organism: Pogoniulus pusillus (assembly GCF_015220805.1). Taxonomy (NCBI): domain Eukaryota; kingdom Metazoa; phylum Chordata; class Aves; order Piciformes; family Lybiidae; genus Pogoniulus; species Pogoniulus pusillus. Next base: position 105,729,518 of record NC_087309.1, read on the forward strand.
AGGTTCTCAGTCTCTGGGGTAACAGTATTTCTCTAACCTTCTCTCCTGGAGTGATCTCTGCCTTGATGCTGCCTTTTTCTTCTGGATGCTGTGTGTCCAGGGATGGTCAGCTGGCAGGGTTCCAGGTGCAGGAGAAGGATTTGTCCGTGTAGCTCCTGACACGGTCTCACAGCTAGCAAGCTGTGTTTGCAGGTTTGCAGACAGTCTGAGGGTCTGCTGGGCTCTGGGTCTTTCCAGACTTGCAGAATAACTGGCAAGCAGTAGTTATGCCGGGCTAGCAGGGTCTATGCCGTGCTGCATGGAGACGAGCTCCGTAGACAAATCAAGATAGCTCTAGGCTTAGGCAGGGGGCTCTCAGCTCCCCATATATATATGGTGCAGGCATGAATGTGCTCTGCTTCTCAAAGGATTTGCAGATAGCTTGACTGTGCCTTGAGATCAATGAATGAGGTCTGAGCCTCTGTAATGCTTGCAAATGAATAAGGCCTGATCCTGTGTCTAGGCCATGCAAGCAAGTCAGTGCAGCAGGGTGCTGCTGTGGATCAGAGCTGAGTCTAAATGCTCTCAATGCTCTGAACTAATGAACAGAATGAACTGTCTGACCACGTGGTGCTGCTATGCACCCCTCTTTGTGGACTCTGGGTGGAGATTTGTGGCTCCTTGGGCATCTAAAGTGACCAATCAGGCTGGCAGTAGGCCAAACCTTACCCCAATAGGCAGTAGAGACATGCCTGGATCCTCCCAATAGGGGATTACTTGCCCGGACCTCAGGGACACACAGCCTGGGCGTGTGTGTGTTACACGACCTGTTTTCTGCCTCATGGGTCCTGGCAGAAAAACATGTCCAGGCGTGCAGAGGCATAGAAAAGCCTCAGTTTTGGGGCTGCTGCCCCTCCACCACTCGTGTTCAGGAAACAAGCACCCAAGCTAATTAATTCTGTGCCTTGCTAAAGAAAAAACGTCATGCTATCTCAAAATATGTGCTATAGCAGAACAAGAGATACCACCTCTTCTCTAGCAGAGATGCTGCATAATTACCCTGTATGTGGCTCTATTTATTTATTTGATCTTGCAATATTGTCCTTTACAAAGCTGGCTGGAGAACTGAACCAGTCATTGCATTTCTGCCCTCTCTCAGGTTCCACACATGCAGTTGACAAAAAAATCGATGTTAAGCTCCATATGTCTGGATTACAAGGAACATGCTTCTGTTAAGGTGCATCAGTGTTCACCTGTCATTATCATGATCTTCTGGTGGAGTGAGTGCATAAGTGGACAACAGAAAAGCTAACTGATGCCATCTACCTGGACTTCCACAAGGCCTTTGAGATGATTGCCCCCCAACATCCTTCTCTCCAAGTTAGAGAGATGTGGATTCAATGAATGGACTGTTTGGTGGAAGAGGAATCACTCAGTCATATCCAGAGGTCAATAGCTCTGGGTCCAGATGAACACTGGTGAAGAAGTGATGTCCCTGAGGTGTTTGTACTGCAAACAGTGCTGTTCAGTGTGTTCATAAATGATGCTGAGACTGAGTGCGTCCTCATCAAGTTTGTAGATGACACCAACCTGGACATGAGATGTCTGTCCATGTGAATCTCAAGAGGTCCACCAAGGCCATATGCATGGTCCTGCACCTGAATCAGAGCAATCTTCATGATGAATACATGCTGTGTGATGAAGAAATATAGAACAGCCCTGTGGAGATGCACTTGGGGGGTACTGGTGCATGAAAAGCTAGACATGAGCTATCAATAAGATAGCTTACAACCTAGAAGACTAGCAGTATCCTGGGATGCATTCAAAGAAACATGTCCTGCATGCAGAGGGACACAATTCTTCCCCTCTACTCTGCTCTAGTGCCACATCCAGCTCTGGAAAAACATGGACCTGTTTGAGTGAGTCCAGAGAGGAGCAAAAATAAACCAAGGGCAGGAACATCTCTGCAGCGAAGAAAGGCTGCTGGAGTTGGGTTGGTCAGCTTGGAGAAGACTCCAGGGAGATCTTACTGCAGTCTTTCCATACCTAAAGGAGGTCTACTGGAAAGGTGGGGACAGTCTTACTGTCAGAGCCTGCTGCAACAGGATAAGGAGTGATGGTTTTGAACTGAAAAAAGGAAGGTTCAGACTAGAGAAAAGGAAGAATTTTTTTTTATTGAGGGTGGTGATGTACCGGCCCAGGTTGCCCAGAGAGGTGGTGAATGTTTTCATCCCTGGAAACATTCCTGGCTAGGCTGAATGGGGCTCTGAGCAACCTAATCTACTCAAGATGTCCCTGCTCACTATATGGAGGTTGGACCAGATGACTTTTAAGGAGCCCTTCCAACCCAAAACATTCTGTGGTTCTAAGATAATTAACTGTGGTTTTCATATATATACTTTTAAATATATGTACATACATATGTCTGTATATGCAATATTTATATTGCACAAATCCATAATTATCTTAATAGCAAATTATTTTTTACAGACTCCTTCAGGTCTTCTTTGGAAACTTTTGCCACAGCTTTTCTGATAATTGAAATAATCCAGTGCATTTCTGGGTTTTAGCTTCTGCTCTCTTCTTGGCCGTGGTTAAGAGCACCAAAATCATTCTTGCACATCTATGCCCAGATCATTGTTTTAATGTGGGCTGGACTCAGGTCAGCATAGAAGGCAGGACATTGGTTATCTCTATGATGGCACTTCTGGACATAACATCAACAAGCACCTACAAGAACACACCGCCTTCCCTGTTCTGGCACATGCAAATAAAGCTTGTGCTGCAGCAGTAACATGGCATGTGCTTGACTGTTGCCACAGAGAGACAGATGATTATGAAAGGCAAAATTCCTCTCATGGAGGTTAAGGCACATGATAGGACTCTTTCCCTTTGCAGGATGCCTCTGAAGCAGATCACAGGACCGCAGGATGTTACGTGTTGGAAGGGACCGAAGGAGATCATCGAGTCCAACCCCCCTGCCAGAGCAGGACCATAGAATCTAGTGCAGGTCACACAGGAACACAACTGGTCAGGTCTTCCAAGTCTCCAGAGAAGGGGACTCCACAACCTCTCTGACAAGCTTGTTCCAGTGCTCTGTGACCCTTACAGTAAAGAAGTTCTTCCTCATGTAGAGGTGGAATTTCCTGTGCTGTAGTTTTATGCCCATTACCCCTTGTCCTGTCACAGGGCACAACTGAGAAGAGCCTGTCCCCTTTCTCTTGACAGTCATCCCTCATACATTTATAAACACTGATTAGATCTCCTCTAAGTCTTCACCAGGCCAAAAGATAGATCTTCTGGAGGAATATTTTACTTTGCTTCAAAGCCACCAACATAGTGATAGTGTATGCAAAGCTTCTTTCTATGCATTCATTCTGTGTCAATATCACATCCATTAACAGAGATAGAAGGTGATAATTTAACACATCTTCCTACTCCAACCCAAAAGATGCTGCAGTTCTCTCCCAGAGCATCTGTAAGGCACCTGGTATTTCTGTCTCCTTGGGCAGACCTCCAATGGTAAAAGCTGTTAGTAGGTCTGTGCTGGAAAGTACTCCTGCCATTTCTCCACATCCAACCAATTACACACAGCCACTGCAAATTTATTGGTTTAAATGCTTATACTTCAGAGCTTTTTCTGTAAGATAAACATCTTTTGCCTTTTGCCCACATAAGGACATTATACTAATTAAAGTTTTTAGGGCAGACTTACCCATTCAAACATGGTCACTCCAAAACTAATCTTGGGCTTGTGGTATTCAAATGGCCATCAAATCTGATCAACCCCCTGTAGACTATGTCAGACTATAAATACACACTGCACTGTGTTATAAATTAGTTACATTATGATCTGGCACCTTAAAAAAAAAAGGTTATTCAATTTTTTTATCGGATCCAAAACTGTTTTAAGATTCTTTTAAAGCAAGCCTTGTGACCCACACTAGTTTTCTGTCATTTGAATAGCCTAATAGAGTATTTGAGGATATCTAAATTGTATGTGCATTTACACCTGCCCCAGCAAGGGCATTGTGTGCAAAGTGTCACCTAATTTCATAGACAGGAGTTAAGAGACAGAGATATTAAATGAGCTACTACAGGTCAGCCATCCAACCTGCAGAACTAGGCATGGGAGTAAGAGGTCTTCACACTCATTTCAGGTCCTTTCTGGCCAGTCTATCATTTTTTTTCTCTTGTCAATGATACAAATGACACCTAGACATGGCTACAAATATAGCATCATACCTCCCTTGCATGGCATTAAATGTGCTAGGGACACTGTACATCAGTACACTCTGTATCTTTTCTCAGAGATAGACTTTCACCTATATTTAAGAAGAAGCTTTGATGTTCTCTTTGTTGTAGAAAAAAATTCATCCCATCAGAAAGTACTCAACATTACTGAAAGCAGCATCCTCTGACTGGATAACTATTCTTGCCTGTGGGCATAAAGAAGATGTACTTTTCATTTCCACAGCAGATTTTATGTCAGTAAAGGCAAGCAATATTTTTTTTTTCTCCACCACTAAAAATAATACCTCTGGAGGAAACATACAGACTTGCTGCATGAAATAACTATCTTTTTTTCCCCCCATGTTTATGCTTTCTATTCATTCTCAAAAGTGACTCACTGTTTTAACAAATTTAATTCATGTTCTGTGCATATTACTGAATAAGAAAATACCAAGACTGACCATTTTCAATGGCAACATGGTGTAGTTTCATCCTTCACTGCAAACTTAGCACTCTTTTTGAGCTTTCTGAAGACAGCTGCAGAGAGGAACTCTCAAAACTGGTAAAAACTTGGTACTAAAAATGTCTTTTCTCCCAGTTAGCTAAGTGCTTCTAGCTGGATCTTCAGGTTTAGTACAAAGATGCTAATGGAAGAAGTTTCCAAGGAGAAAAAAAAGACACTCTTTTTGCTCACAGTCCTGCCATTTCTGTATTTTATGTTGTGTTATATATCTGAATTTCAGACAGGATCAAGCTCATTTAAGAGGTAATTAGAGAGATAAGTGTCAGCCAGCCCTATACTTTAAACTGCCAAGATCCCCTTGTCAAAGAACAGCCAAACATCTGCTCAAGGTACACAGAGAACTCATTTCTGGATAACTCCTAATTGAGGAATTCAGTGGTAAAGAATTAGTTCTTGCTCTGCCAGAATACCTTGTAATTATCTGTGTAGCCATCAGATGTACACGAGTAGTTTTAGGCAATGCCTAATATCTATGGTCTTTATGGTCAAATCAAGGCTGTAATTTTTGCTTTTTTCTCTTTCACAGTGCTCCATTATTCCAACAAAAAAAAAAACACTTTAATAAAGCATAGAAGACTTGTAGCATTGAGCCTCACTAGTGCAAAACTATTCTTAATGAATCTCATATAAAATTCAAGATGAGAAATTCTAGGCAGGTTTATAAGACACTTAAGTGACCACCCACACTTTTGACCTGGGCCTATGCATACAAAAAAGATGGAGTTTGCAGTAGCTAAAAGCTACCACAGGACAAAAAGCTACCAAAACCTGGTTTATTCCTCCCAGCAAACCCACATGCTTCCAAAGCAAGTCTCTTGGCAGACAACAAGGCGGTATAAATAACCTTGATTTTTCCATGTTCTCCACCACTGTGAAATGGAGCACAGTCCAGAAAACCTCTGATGTGTTATGTTCAGTGACAACTCAGCTGACATCTGTACAGTGCACAGTGGTCTTGCAAGAGTGGGCAGAAAGAACAGAAGAAAAACAGTGGGAGCATATAAAGATGAAAATAAACTCCCTATGTTCTCCTTCCACCAAAGGTGCAACAAAGAGTTGGGGCAGATGACTAACAGCACCATCTTCTCATTCTGCAAGGATGTTTTTACATGCCTCACTTGCTACTTCAAATCAGGGATGCAATGTGGCTGTGTACACACCATCTGCCACTAAAAAGCGTAAGAGAACACCATTCAGGAGTGGAAGTTGAGGACAAATCCTACCTGATGGTAAGCCTGATGAGTGTAGAAACAAAAGATGTAAAGGCCATTGCTGTGGTTTAGACCCAACTGCAGCTGAGCCCCAAACAGCCACTTGCTCACTCATGTCGTATTGCATGTGCGGTATCAGATATTCCACTGGCTGCTTCGGTTGTGTATCCTGGATGTGGACTCTACCAGCTTCTTGTGAAAATTATCTCTATCCTAGCCACTCAGGACTAACTCACAATAGAGTTACCTGGCATGAGTTCAGCACCTGTGGCACTTCTAGAAGGTGTTTAGGGAGTTATCATGCTCTGAAGAATAGGAGTAGCTCAGTACCTTAGTGTACAGGTTGTACAGCAGAAGTATAGGATCTGGAAAGGGCTGGATCATAGGAAAAAGGCAAGAATTTGGCCTTTAAATTGAAGTTACAAAATGACAGAATGTTAGAGGTGGGAAGGGACCTCCAGAGATGATAGAGCCCAGCCCCCCCCGCCCCCCCCCCCCCCCCCCCCCCCAGCGCAGATCCCCTAGGGTAGTCCACACAGGAATGTACCCAAGTGGGTTTTGAAAGTCTTTAGAGAAGGAGACTCCACACCCTCTCTGGGCAGCCTGTTTCAGTGCTCCACCACCCTCACTGTAAAGAGGTTTCTCCTCATGTAGAGGTGAAACCTTCTTTGTTCCAGTTTGTATCCTTTGCTCCCTCCACTTGACACTCACCCCTCAGATATTTATACACATTGATCAGATCTCTCTGTCTTCTCTTCTCCAGACTAAACAGCCCTAAGGCTCTCAGTCTCTCTTTGTAGAGGAGGTGCTCAAGTCCTCAAATTATCCTCATGGCTCTCTGCTGGACTCTCTCCAGCAGGTCCCTACCTCTCTTGAACTGGGAAGCCCAAAACTCGACACAATACTCCAGGTGTGGTCCCACTAGGGCAGAGCAGAAGGGGAGAAGAGCCTCCCTAGACCTGCTGGACACACTTTTTTTGTTGCACCCCAGGATGCCACTGGTTCTCTTGGCCACAAGAGCACATTTCTGTCCCATGCAGAACTTGTGGTCCATCAGCACCCCAAGGTCTTTCACTGTGGAGCGGTAATCCAGTAGGGCAACCCCTAACCTGTACTGGTGCCTGTTATTCCTCCCCAGGTGTGGGACCCTGCACTTGTTCTTACTGAACTTCATAAGGTTTGCTTTCACCCAGTCTGACAAATTAATCCATCATGGGGTAGACTACAAACACTCACGGTTGTCAATGTGAAGGATATGTGGGTTTAAGCCACAGTGACATGGTGGCCCATTTTACATCAACGGTGCTGCCTCATGTTGTCATGGCAAAACTCATTAAAAGGCAGGTCTGGCTCTCATGCATTCACTGAATCACAGAACTACAGGTTGAAAAAGAACCCCAGGATAACCAAGTCCAAGTGTTATCCCTACTCTACAAAGTTCACCCTTAAAACATATCCTCAAGTACCACATCCAAACAACTTTTAAACACATCCAGGGTTGGTGACACAACCACCACTCTGGGCAGCCCATTCCAATGCCTGACCACTCTTGCTGGGAAAAAATGTTTCCTAATGTCCAGTCTAAACTCACTCAATTGCAGCTTGAGGCCATTCCCTCTTGTTCTATCACTATTCACCTGTGGGAAGAGACCAACACCATCCTCTCCACAACATCCTTTCAAGTAGCTGTAGACAGTGATGAGGTCTCCTCTCAGCCTCCTCTTCAAACTGAACAGTCCCAGCTCCTTCAGTCATTCTTCATCAGATTTATTCTCCAGGCCTTTCCCCAACTTTGTTGCCCTCCTTTGCACTCACTCCAGCACCTCCACCTCCTTGTAATGAGATGCCCCAAACTGAAGATAATACTCAAGATGTGGCCTCAACAGAGCAGAGTACAAGGGTACAATCACCTCCCTGTCTCTGCTGGACACAGCATTTCTAATACAAGCCAGGATGCCACTGACTTTCTTTGCCACCTGGGCATGCTTCTGCTTCATATTGAATTATTTAATTACAACTCCCAAATCAATTTCTGCCAGACAGCTTTCCAGTCACATTGCCTCAAGTCTGTAGCACTGCTTGGGGTTGTTGTGGCCCAGGTGCAGGAGCTGGTATTTATCATTGTTGAAGCTCATGCCATTGACATTGGCCCATTGATCCAATCTATCCAAGTCCCTCCATAGAGCCTCCCTACCCTCATGTTGATAAACACTGTCACCCAACTTGGTGTCATCTGTGAACTTACTGATGACACACTCTGTGTCTCCATCAAGGTCATCAATAAAGACGTTAGACAGAAGTGGTCCCAATACTAAGCCCTGGGGGACACCACTTGTGACCATCCTCCAGACGGATTTAATTCCACTGATCACCACCCTTTGTCCCTTTCATCCAGCCACTGCTGTATGCAGGAGAGCTGTGCTCATCCAAGCCATGAGCAGCCAGTTTGTCCACAAGAGTTCTGTGGGGAACAGCATTGAAGGCTTTTTGAAAGTCTAGGTAGACAATATCCACAGCCTTTCTCTCATCCAGTAGCCAGGTCATCTTGTCATAAAAGCAGATCAGGTTCTTCAGGCAGGACCTGCCCTTCATGAACCCATGCTAACTGAGCCTGATCTCCTGCACTGTTCCCTGTATGGTGTATAGTGGCACTTGAGGTGACCTGCTCCATGACCTTCCCCAGTACCAAGGTCAGACTGACAGGTCTATAGTTTCCTGCAACCTCCTTTCTTTCTTTCTTGTAGATAGGTGTCACATTTGCTACCCAGTTAGCCAGGACTTCAGGTACATAATGGAGAGTGGCTTGGTGAGCACATCTGCCAGCTCCTGCTGCACCCTTGGGTGTAGCCCATCTGGCCCCACAGACTTGTGTAGGTCTAATTGGCTTAGCAGATCTCTGGTCACCTCCTCATACCATACACCTGTTATGCTGAGTCCAGAAAACACATGCTCAGCTCCAGTACATCTCACCTGATGGAAAAGAAATTCACACAAACTAACCATATGTTATATTTACAACATCAAACATTTTCCAATGGATCATCTCACTGAAACAGCTCACTTTGCAGTTGCATGGAGACACAGTGCAAGGGAGGGAGGGAAAACATGTAGCTGGAGGAGTTTGTGTTGGAGAAGAGGGAATGGCCTCAAGCTGTGACTGGGTAGGTTTAGACTGGACATTAGGAAACTTTTTTTTCACAGCTAGAATAGGCTGCCCAGGAAGGTGGTTGAGTCACCAGCCTAGGATGTGTTTAAGTTGTTTAGATGTGGTGCTTGTGGATATGGTTTAGGGTGAACCTTGCAGAGTAGGGTTATTGGTTGGACTTGGTGGTCCTGAGGGTCTTTTCCAAACAGAATGTTTCTGTGATTCTGTGTTGAAATTCTGCAACCACTTAACAGCTGTGCTTACTTGTGTTTAAAATAAAACTGAAGATACATCACTGATGGACTGCCACAGCTGGTTAGACACAGAAAATCACTACCATTTTTCAGTTTTCTTCCCTACACTTTGCTTTCTTCCCATTTGTTGGTTGTACTTTTGAACTGTCTTTTCATGGACTCTTCCTACTGCCTAGAGAAGAGGTCTCTTTCACTTGTGTTCTTCATGGCATCATTCTCATGAGGTATGTCTTTTATTTTACTAGCCAGTATCATGATTTCTGCTATTGCTACTAAATACAAGCATATGTTCACGTGTGCATATGGACATTATTTTCTTATCTACCTCATTAGTTCCATCAGTAAGAGCAAATTAGGCATATCCGAGGATGCAGTATTACAATCGTCGACCATAATTGCTTTCAGAAGTTCCCAACGTAGTATTTCATCTATCTCACAGTCACAACACTGCTTCAAAACTGAAAAAAAATCATGATAACTGTTTCTTTATTTAGTAAACGATCTGCGCTTGTTATGCTATAAATAGCTCCACACAATTTTGTAACTTAAATGCAATTTATTCTCCTCAAGAGACTCTGAAAGCTCAACAGATAAATTCATTCAAAAAAGTGTCCAAAACGTGGCTTTATATTCTAAACACTTGTTCTGTTCAATTAGAAGCCCTTTTTCTCTGGCTGTCCAGTTCCTTGCCTTGGGAGGGACCTGTAGATGTTGCTATAGTCCAGCTTCTTACTCAAAACAAGGTGTGATGGTTTGGGTGTTCCCTGCCCCCCCCCCCCCCCCCCCCCCCCCCCCTTTAGAAATCACCCAGACTAGACTCAGATGGCTCTGGAAATATGAATGAAGCTTCTATTTACAGCTGGCACAATATACAAGCAGATATTTACAGTATATACAGTTATAGACAGAAATATACAGGGTAAAAGGTAATACAGAAACACAACTCCCCTCCCAAAAACCTGAGTCCCCAGGAGGGGCTCCCAACCACCCTTCACCTTCCCCCTACCCCTCTCAACCTTACTCCAGTCCCAAGGAGGAATGGAGGTTCGGCCAGGGGGTTAGGAAGCAAAGTGGGTTAGTCCAAAATGGAGGGTGAGGTTAGAGAGCTGCAGCTCAGCCAGCAGCCCCAGCAAGAGTGATGGCCAGAGTGTTATCTAATGTTTTTATTTCTTGTTCCTATACATCTCATCAAGCCTATGAGTGAAGTAGACATCACCACTGTTCTCTTTTCACAGCCTGCAATCTAGTTCTTTTCACCAAAACATCCTAGCCTGCTTCAAACTACCACAAAAAGCTAGCTTCAGAGGTGGGTCAAGCTGCTCAGGAATATTGTTGCAATGCTTTTGGATAGGATGTGTGCACCAAAATGTCAGGGATAGCACGTTAGATTTGAAGAACCATAATACCCTAGAGCAGAGATTAGGTAGGTATGTCCTAGAATTATCCTGGAATTGGGTCTTGTGTCCAGAGCTTAGACAAGCTAGGAAGAGTTCTCAGATATAATTAAGGAATTCTAATGTCTGATCTATGAAAAAAGAAAAAAAAATTAGATATAATTAAAGTTATAACAAAGTGGAACGGGAATTTAATATGAGATATGACTATGAGAAATTAGGTGAAATTTTAAGAGAAATAAATAGGCAGAAGGATTATCAGGAGAGAGGCCAGGGAAATCACAGGGCTGTACTCCAAAAGAGAGGAGTGGTGTCTCATGGCAACGGCAATGTGAAATGAAAGCCCAGCTATGGGGAAAGACTGTCTGTCAGTATCGTGGTTACTGCATTTTTTGCAACGCAGATTTTGATAGCAGCAGTATGAAGGAAATAAAAATAAATGAGGTGCCAAAGTGCCAAAGTTTTTTTTTATTATTATTATTATGTAGGGAAAGCATTGGATGGTGTAAGAAAATCTAAGGGACACAGGCAAAGCTAGTTCATTACTTTCCCTGTGTTCTTTTTAGTCATGAAAATAGAAGGATTAAAAGGAAAAGGAAAGAAGATTCAAAACACAAAGCCAAATAATTTCCAGCAGGGCAAGACGTTTATGTCACTGTGCTCAAGACCATAACACTGCATCTTTAGCATAATATAACAGAGCTGCTGGTTTTCATCTCTAAATTAAAATAAGAGGAGTAAGTGTGCCTGCATAGGTAAATTAGACCTTGCTGTGCATGTGTGAAATTGCATCTGACTTATCAGACGGTCTGAGACCTGCTGACATGTACAAACTGTGGGAAGTAGGAGGTAGGGTAGAAACATCCCATAAAACATTCTTCTTGGCTTGTAGTCTACTCCAGCTTCCATTCTACTCAAAAACAATCATAAAAGGTTTTCAGCACAGAGGCACATTTGTTTAACCACTAAAACACAACAAATGTGTGAAACTTATTTACCTAATACCTTGCACCTAGATGTTCTGTTCAAAGTGGTTTTATACCAGCTAAAAGGAGAACAGGTCTCAGATGACCACCTTTAGAAGTCAGAGATGTAATAAGACTAACAAGGCATGGGTCCTGATGGGATGCAACTGCAAGTGTTGAAGGATCTGGTGGAGGTCATTACCAGTCCACTCTCCATTGTCTTTGGTAAGTCATGGTGGACAGGAGAGGTGCCTGGGGATTGGAGGAGGGCATATGTCACTCCAGTCTTCAGAAAGGGTAAGAAGGAGGACCCAGGTAACTACAGACTGGTAAGTCTCACCTCCACCCCCAGAAAGATAATGGAGTGGCTTATCCTCAGTGCTGTGCTTAGCCATGTCAAGGACAAGAAGGTCATTGAGAGCAATCAGAATGGTTTTACAAAGGGAAAGTCATGTTTGACCAACCTAATAACCTTCTATGAGGACATAACTAAGTGGATAGATGATGGAAGAGCAATGCATGTGCTCTACCTTGATTTCAGTAATACATTTAATACATTTGACACCGTCTCTCACAGCATGCTTATAGCTAAACTTAGGAGGTGTGGTCTGGATGATTGAGTAGTGAGTTGGATTGGGAATTGGTTAAAGGAAAGAAGTCAGGGAGCTGTGGTTAATGGGGTGGAGTCTATCTGGAGGCCTGTAACTAGTAGAGTCCCTCAGGGGTCAGTATTGGGACCAGTATTGTTCAGTGTATTTATTAATTACCTGGATGAGGGCATGGAGTGCACTGTCAGCAAATTTGCTGATAACACCAAGCTGGGTGGAGTGGCTGACACACCAGAAGGTTGTGCTGCCATTCAGAGAGATTTAGACAGGCTGGAGAGCTGGGCAGGGAGAGATTTAATGAAGTTCAACAGGGGCAAGTGCAGAGTTGTGCACCTGGGAAAGAACAATCCCATGTCTCAGTGTAGGGTAGGGACTGACCTGCTGGAGAGCAGTGAAGGGGAGAAGGACTTGGGAGTCTAGGTGGATGGAAGGATGGCTACAAGCCAGCAGTGTGCTCTTGTGGCCAGGAAGGCAGATGCTGGAAAACACTAAAAACAAGCTCATTTATAATAGGTACAATACTTGTTGAATCACAGCAGGCCTTGAAGACTGTTAACAAATACACCAACGAACACACACAAAATGTGCTGTTGCCCTGGTTGACCTCAGTCTGATCTCACTCCAGATCCCTCCTGTAAGTCTAAATGCCATGGTCAAACAAGGACACCTGCAAAAAAGATGGGTTATGTTTTGGAGGAATGCTAAGGATTAAGAATCCACTCTCCCACTTTTCCTTCACATTGACATTCTCCTAAGTGTGTAGCTGAACTTAGCTATGCCAAGGCTAAGAGACAGCATGGACAGCTCTGCCACTCGACGTCTTATTCCTGACCAGTACCCTTAAGAAGTGGTCGCAGAAGCATTTCTCATAAGCCTGACTGATATAGGCTGTTAGAAAAGCAGCACAGTGCCAATTCACTAAAATCATAAAATACTGTTTGAACAGTTCCTGGTCAAACCCCACTGGTTTCAGAAGGGTAAGAAGTTACTATTCTGAGTAACTGGAAACAAATGGCTGATGTTTGGTTGAATAGAGATAGAGACTTTACAGGTGGCACAATAATTGTGGGAAAAAAAAATGTCAAAACTATTATGGAGATAGGGAAATAAAAACAAACCACAAAACATACCACAAACGTAGGGATGTCATGATCCTGTTAGGTGGCTACAGTTTCAGAACAGCACCTCTGTTCATAGTAATTTGCATAAACATACATTTTCACATCTTAGTCAAAAAGTCTTCTCCAAGCAGCACTCCCTGTGAGGTCTCAGTCACACCACAGCCAGCCAGCAGTCCCCAAATCATGTACATGCTCACCTCAACAAAACAATATGCTGATGGATTAGCAACCCTTGCTTTCCTGCAGTGTCTCAGCTCCAAAGTGAAATTTCTGTAGTCGAAATGCAGGAGGATTTTAGTGGAGACCACAGCAAGACTGTTCTGCATTCCCTTTACCACACTGCCAGGTAACAGGGAATCCTGCCATGGAGATATCTGCCTGATACTCTGCTAGCACATGCTCCAGACCCAAAACTCTGTCTGTACTCCTTAGAGAGCTACCCAGGGTGAGTCCAGGGATAGCAGTGTAAGAGCTGGGTTTTGTGATACTTTCCCATCAGGAGGGGTAGTTATGAGACTTCTGTCCACCCACTTTCTGGCTTAATGAACTGTAATCCTTTCTATGTTCATCTACAGAAAGGAAAAAACTAAGAAAGCCAGAACAGTATCAGCAGCAGAGGATGAGCCCTGAGCCAGCCTATCCCGCATGCACCTGAATCCCATGGATCTTAAGCACCATCACTGCAAAGAGAAGTGGAGGTCTGTTTGGTCTCCTGGCTTCCTCTCCTTTGTGATCCTACTGAAATGGCAGTTTAAAAGCGGGACAGACTTGGATATTCACAGTGACAGATAAATGGCTTGTTCTGATCTCCTAGGACCGCTGTGCACTTTTAAAATTGATTTGCTTTGGATGACTGGTTTGTAAAACTCTCTAAGGATACAGAGCCCTAATTAGGGGCTGAAGAAAGCAATAGATAAGGAAGCTGCCTGTGTGCTGGGTGTGCCCATAACCACATACACAGGGGATCCAGCCGTATATGGTAACTGTCCATGCTGACTGCATGTGGAGGCCGTCAAAGACAGCACTACAGACTGCAGGAGAGCTTTCCACTGCGCATGAAATGCCTGTCTGTCATCCTCCATCTAGAAGCACTTTCCTTTGTTCCCCTGAAGTACCTTCATGCTTACCATTTCAGCACTTGCCTGGAGCTTTAATAGTACAGGACAATATTTCTGATGGATATCTTGATAAAGGCACACTTAACAGAAGAGCTCTTTGATTTGAATAATCATATCAAAGACTTATTCTGGTTAGGAGGCAGGCTATTGTCTTACACAGGCCTTTTCAGTTGATGCTTTCTGTTTTAGTTACTTTCAAAAATTCACCTTCTTGTCATACAACATCTTCAGGTTTCATTCGTTTTATTCTATACTTACCGTTGGAGTTTGAAGTCCTCATTTCAGCATCACTCTTCAGAAATGCAATTGACTTTAAGTGCTACTCTATTCTTCAGGTCATTTAATTGCAGCAAATTGAGCTCTTCTGAAGCTGACAGCTCTGCAAATTCAGAGTTCTGATCAGTTCAGAAAAAATTGCTTTCAAACATAACTTCTGACACTACAAAACCTTCCCTTAAAACTTTTTCCATTTTCCAGACTATCATTTTGTTTTTGAACACAGATTTCTTCCCTTTGTGTCCCAGGGATAATTTTCAACTTCCTTGCAAACCACTCCACTAAATTTCAGACCATTATAAGCACATTTTCCTGCCTCACTCTCTGTTTCAACCCTGCATAGTGGTATGGCCTCTTGTAATTCCTCTTCCACAGTGGCTAGCATTACCAGGTGGGAAGCAATGCCCCATAGCCCTCTGAAGCCTTCTGCTTTTAAAATTCAGAGCAGCACTGACTCGAATGAAATGCCATCACTCCTTCTTCCAGTGGGGTTTTGCATGAACAAAAACTACAACAAAAATCAGCCATCAGAAAACACAAGGAGTGCAACCCTGTATGGTTCAAAGCCTGAGCAGCCTGCAGTGGTAGCTCAGAAGGATTCCAGTTCAGGATGCAGCCGAGTGGTGGCTCAGTTACACGTGGCTGCTGGTCACTCACCATCCCTGAAGAAGGGCAGAGACCTTCAGCAAGTGCTGCTAACCCTCTCAGCTGCAAACCACTAGAGACTTTGCCCTGCTTAGTGTCTGCCTGGCTGCTTCTGCCTCTTTAGGCAGATGGGGAAGGTAGTGCTCTTTCTGCAGGCAAGGCAGGCTGCTGCTGGAAGAGATCATCTGAATCTGCTGCTCCTTCCACTTTCAGCCTCTGCCTGCAAAGAGATGAGACCTGCAGGCTAGCAGTGGAGGCAAGTGAGTGAGCTGATAAAGCAGTGACTGCTTCTTGAGCTGAGGCAAAAAAAATGAAGAATTTTTCACAAAAAATTTGGTGAATTTTTTCCTTCTTTTATCATTAGTGACATTCATGGTTATAGATTTCCTGCTTATCTCAGCTCTTCTTGCTAAACCTACCCCCCCAAAATAAAAAGTGTAGGATACAAATGAGAGCTCACAGCTGTGGCAGCAGTTTGAAGTTCATGGGTCCCAGAAGAGCAGCAGCTAGCATCTTCAAAGGCATATGCATATGAGATAATGTAACAATAATAACAGCAGGGTAAGAAGATAAGCAATTTGTATTGTTCTGTAGTGCCTTTTTCATCCATTTTTACAGTATTCCAGATCCAGATTTTAAAGTTTGCTTTCAGATCTTCATTCTCTCTGATATTTACCAGCAAAGTAATAGGTGTGGGGTTTTTTTTCCACTGGTGTTTGCAGTTGGGTTATAATAGCAAGAGGAATGCACTCACGTAAATGTCACAATTAGCAAACCAGTCTGCATTAAACCTGACATCTCTCTTTCTGTGGCATTCTTCGGGATGGGCTTGTGGAACTGTGACCCAGATAATATGTTTTTAAAACGCTGCCGCTGTACAATTGCAGTTGTATTAGGAAGCTTCCCCATACAGCTAAGGAGCCAAACTGAAAGTTCTTTCTTAAAGGAAGGTCACCCTTGATTCTGTTTTCCCAAGTCACAACTGCTTTTTTACCCTCCACTGCCAACTCCTGCCATCTTGTATAGCCTTGCCTCTTCAGCTGGCATCTTACCCTTCTTCAGTGCACAGTAAAAAAAAAAAAGATGCATTTTGCTTTATGCCACAAAGCAAAGGCTGCCAGCTCTTGCAGCAAAGAATGTTATCAATAATAGAAGCAGTGTTATCTGAAAGGGTTACAGAAGCTAGTGTGTTCAAAAGCCCTGGGAAAAAAAAATCAAAGCACAGCACTGCTGAGCAATTAGCAAAGGTGCTAAGTCAACTTGCTAAGCAATCCTTGCTATCAGACACAACTGACATGGGAGGAAACAGAAAGAGCGCTCATTAGTAATTAAGTAGGGCTGCTGGGATCTGAAATCAAGGAGGACGCTCAGTAGCAGAACAAGGGAGAACTAATCTTTTCATTACAGAACCTGGTGTTTGCTCAGGCAACTGAATCCAAGCTGCACAGGAACAATGTAAAAGAATTGCAAGAGCAATGGAAGAAGCTCTCTGCTCCACTTCTGTGTATTTTTAAGTCTGAAATGAATAATTGATGATACCATTCTATAAGAGTACATACCAAGCAGCAATGAGTACTGGAACACCGGCCAGTTCAGTAACTGTAGCTACATTATCTTGGGTTGATTATCAGAAATGATGAGCATGGCCAGCTCTTGTCACAGGATCACAGGATGTTAGGGGTTGGAAGGGACCTCCAGAGACCATCGAGTGCAACCTCCTTGCCAGAGCAAGACCATAGAGTCTAGCACAGGTCACATAGGGACATATTCAGGCATGTCTTGGAAGTCTCCAGAGGAGGAAACTCTGCAACCTCTCTGGGCAGCCTGTTCTAGTGCTTTGTGACTCTTACAGTTTACAAGTTTTTCCTCATGTAGAGGTGGAACTTCCTGTGCTGTAGGTTACACCCATTACCCCTTGTCCTGTCACAAGGTGCAACTGAGAAGAATCTTTCCTGATCCTCATCTCTCAGACATTTATAAACATTGTTTAGATCCCAAGTTTTCCCATCACCAGGCCAAGGAGTCCCAGGTCCTTCAGCCTCTTCTCACAGGACAGTGGTCCAGCCCCTTAATTATCTTTGTAGCCCTCCACTGGACTCTTTTGAGTAGATCCCCATCCCTCCTGAGCTGGGGAGCCCAAAACTGTGAGGTTTCCAGGTGAGGTCTCACCAAGGCAGAGGAGAGGGTGAGGAGAACTCCCTTGATCTGCTGGACACACTCCTCTCAATGCACCCCAGGAAGCCATTGGCCTTCTTGGCCACAAGGGCATGTTGCTGTCCCCTTGTGAGAACTTGTTGTCCACCAGGACTCCCAGGTCCTTCTCCACAGGACTGCTTTCCAGCAGATCACCTCCAAGACTGTACTGGTGCAGTTTATTGTTCCTTCCTGTGGTGGAGGGGCAGCAGCCCCAAAACAGAGGCCTCTCTATGCCTCTACATGCCTGGACATGTTTTTCTGCCAGGACCCATGGCAGTAAACAGGTTGTGTAACACACACACACCCAGTCTGTCTATCCCTGGGGTCCACCCAGGTGATCCCCATATTTGGGAGGGTCCAGGCAAACAGCTCCTGCCTATTAAGGTAAGGTTTGGCTTACTGCCAGCCTGATTGGTCACTTTAGATGGCCAAAAGGGGCCACGAATCTCAGCCCACAGTCTATAAAGAGAGTTGCAAAGGTGCACCACGTGTTCAGAGGTTCAGACTTAGCTGTTCAGACTCAGCTCTTTGATCCGCATTGCAGCTCTGACCTGCTTGCATGGCCTAGACATAGGATCAGGCCCTCACTTACATACTCACTGAGGCTCAGCCCTCTTGCATTGATCTCGACTTGCAGTTAACCTGCCTGCGAACCTTTGGGGAGCAGAGCACACTCATGCCTGCACTTGATACATATGGGGAGCCAATAGCCCCTAAACCTAGAGCAGCTATACATACTGGCCTGCTATCTTGATTTATCTACGGAGATCAGTCTCCCAGCAGCCTGGCACACACTGCATGCCCGCTGCTATAGCCTGGAGAATCAGGTTTGCAGACTGTTGTGGAGGCAGGGAATTAATGTGGCCGAGTCAGGAATTTTTATACAAAAATGTTGGGAGAAGGAAAGAAATGGACACCGCAGCCAATCCAATATGGATTATAAGCAGGTGACAACTTTATTGGAGCAGCAGCGTTCTTTTATAGCAAGCAGCTAAGGTATTCCACTGTCAGCAATTGCTTATCTATAGCTCTACGGGATGCACTTGTGTGGTCCTTTCCTTCAAAACAAGTATTGTGTTCCTTCTTCATAACAGGAAACACATCCTTTTTCCCCTTGTTTACCACTTTGCCCAAGGACAGTGTCCTTGGTCACTTTGTCACATCAGCATGTTGCAATCTCTTCATTCTGCTGACCCACCAATTTCATATATTCTCCATGCCCATTCTCTCTTAGCCATTCCTCAACAATTCCCCCGTTTTGTTTTTGGGCCAGCAGAATGGGTGCCCGAGTTGCTTTCTCCACACCACGCAAGATGCATGAGTAGGCTATCCTAATAATCAAGAGTACAAGGAGAACTATTCCTAGCAAGCGAAGCACTTCCTTAATAAGGCTCAGGAGCCATGGTGAAAGTCCACCAGCAAGAGACTGGAGCCATTCGTCAAAGGGGCTCGTCTCCTGCTTTACCTTCTGTGTATGTTCCTTCAACCATGTCAGTTTTTTGTGAATTGACTCACTATGATCTGACAGGTTAAAGCAACACATACCTTCAAAATCTTCACACCCATGGCCCTGGGCAAGCAATAGGAAGTCTATAGCGGCGCGGTTCTGAAGCAAAGCGTGTCTAAGGCTATTCTGATCTACTAGCAGCTGCTGTAAAATGTCGGTCGTTACATTGGCTTGTTTAACTGACCAACATGCCAACTTATCTATTTGTCACAATGCCCGGGCAGCAGCAACCCCAGGTGCGAAAAGGGAGGCAAACACCCTAGCGGTGAAAGACCAAAGCTCTACATCATCCTTACAGTCCGGACCTAGCGCGGATATTGAACGCTTCTCCCGCCTTACCAGGCCTGACAGTTTGGTTATGTTCAGCCAATCCCGATGGTGAGGGGCAAAGAGACTAAGCCTCCCTAAATAGCAGGGCCCACCATAGGCATTCCTCGGTATCCCCTGCCATGCTCTGTCACCACATATTAGAAACACGTTGGGCGGTAAGGCCTTGGCTGTCTTGTTGTTCCATAGCAGGGGTATGTTACTTTTCCTAATGTCCTCAGTATTACTGAAGAGAACACTGGTGGCCCCATAAGCTCCTGTACTACAATTATAGGCATGAAATCCACTGTATGCATTACAAATACTAGTGCCACAGTACCCGCCAAGAGATAAGAAGTCATCATAAGGTGGCCCAGGCGACACGTCTGTCCATTGGAAATTTTTCTCGGGGCTTTTAGACAGTACACCCAGCATTTGGGCTACATGTATCATAACGTTCATACCCCTAAACTTGTCCCCAAATACAAAGCAAGTCTTACTCCACCCCTCTTTTTGATGTCCTATCCTTTGGGAGCCCAATAGCTGCAGCTCTTGAGGGTCCCAAGGCATTAAAACGTTCAGCCCCTGCAAGAGGGCGGCTGCGCACTCAGCAGGGGTTTTGGAGTTGGTACAGCTGCCAGTGGTATAGTTGCTAAAATCTCTGGGGTCAAACCCAGGGGATCCTACTAAACAAGTTTTAAATGGTCCAGTCGCCGTCTGCATGCTGAGGCAGAAGTCCAGGTTACCCGTCTGATTGGCCCACGTGACCCACATATTGGTCCTTTGGTTGATCTTCGTTAGGTGTGTCATGCTGGGGGAGGTTTGCATCAGCAGGATCAGGATCCAAAGCCACCCTGGTCCATTTCGCAGGTACCCACAATGGGCCTGTTGGTGTAAGCACACACATATAACCCCTGCCATAGTAAATGACCTTGGCAGGACCCATCCAAATCCCTGTTTTGGGATCCCGGTAGGTGACGCTCATAGTAGGCTGTTTTTCTTTACCCACCCCAGCCTGATGGAGTTTCATCGGGGTTTCCTGACTGTCCCCAAAGATACATAGGTGGTTAAGTGTAAAGAGCACGCGGGCTAGCCGTTCCCCTATGTCGGCTATATGTCTTTGTTTCTCTAGATAATTTTTCAGCGTTTGGTTTGCACGCTCTACCACAGCCTGCCCTGTTGGGGAGTTAGGCAACCCACGAATGTGCTTCACACCCCACTGCTGCATAAACCTCCGAACCCTCTCCCCAGCGTATGCAGGGCCATTGTCGGTTTTGATTTGTTGTGGCACTCCTAGCACTGCAAAGCAAATAGTTAGATGCCTAACAACATGCAATGCCTTTTCTCCTGCTTGGGCAGTTGCCCATATCATGTGGCTATAGGTATCGATGCAAACATGAACATACTTGAGTCTTCCAAACTCGGCTACATGTGTGACATCCATTTGCCACAATTGCAGGGCTGCCAATCCCTTTGGATTGACTCCCGTGCCTAAACCCGGACCGTGATGACTACAAATGGGACATGTTTGTACTATTCCTCGAGCTTCTCCTACTGATAAGTTAAACTGCTTCTGTAACCCCTTAGAGTTTTGATGAAACATGTCATGTGACTGTCGCGCTGCCTGAAATGTATCGACAGGTGCAGCTACTGACACTAGTTTGTCTGCCCTATCGTTTCCCTCCCCCAGACCATCCTGCCACTTGTGACTTCTGATGTGTATGACACAGTATGCAGCAGACCGCTGCTGGAGAGCACTGCGTAGCTGTCTGAGCAGTTCCCCCAATCGTAGATTGGCAACGTCCCTAATGTAGGCATCCTCGATTCGTTGTACGATGCCTGCAACATAAAGGGAATCAGTAACAATGTTCAGTGCATGGTGCATCCACTTCTTCGCTGCCCATACAACAGCAAGTAACTCAAGAGTTTGTAGGGAATCTTGTGGCTCTCCTGGCAAAATCTGATGATGCCACTTTCCATCCTCATTCCAGGTTGCTGCAGCTCGTTTTGTCTTCTTCCCCGCATCTGTGTAGACAGTTATTGCACCCTCGAGTGGTTTCTCGGATCGTCGTGGGCAACGGATCCACTCACCCTGTGCCATCCATTTCAGTGTGGGTGAAGAGAGTGCTGCAATCTGCAAAGTCGCTCCTGAGGACAGTAGAGCCAGTTGCAGGGCTGGGGTTTCAGTGATCATATGCTCCAGGTCTGCTCTCCGAATGGGAAGGTGAATGATTGCTGGTTCTGTGCCGCTTATTTGCAGAGTTCGTCTTCTTCCTCTTTGTATTAATTCTGCAAGTAGATCGATTTTTCGTTGCAGGGTAGTCTTGGGTTGCAGCGGTACGTGTAGCCATTCCAGGATTCTAGTAGTCTCCCCCTTTTTGTTTTTTGCTTGGGTGACAGCACCAAGCAACGTGTGCTCGGCGGGCAGGATAGTAATGTCCACTGGCAGATCTGGATTGTAGCGACTCACCCATCGGTCTGCGACGAGAGCTGCTAATTTCTGCAGGAGGTTGCTTTGTTGGGGAGACAGTGTTACTGGAGTGGCAGGGTCTGTTCCTTTTAATAGTGGTCGCAGCTGTTCGAGATCAGCATTGGAGAACCCAATGACAGGACGCAACCACTGCAGATCCCCCATGAGTTTCTGCATATCAGTCAGGGTGGAAATTTCAAGATGTAAGGTAAGCTTCTGTGGTCGAATCTGCGAGTCCGTAATTTGCCACCCAAGGTACTTGTATGGTGGCTGTTTCTGAACTTTCTCTGGGGCAATTTGAAGGCCAGAAGTTGCTAGGATCGTGGAAATGGTGGTCACATCTGCGTCAGCAAAGGGTTCCTTTCTACAGAAGAGAATATCATCCATATAGTGATAGATTAATGTAGAAGGCCACTGTTGCCGAAGGGGCCGCAAGGCTTGATCCACAAATAGCTGGCATAAGGTGGGACTATTTTTCATCCCCTGTGGCAATACTGTCCATTCATAACGTTCATTTGGGCTTTGGCGATTGATTGCTGGCAGGGTGAAGGCGAATCTTTGAATGTCGTCAGGGTGCAACGCGATGGTAAAAAAGCAGTCCTTGAGGTCAATTACTAAGAGATGCCAATCCTCTGGCAACATGCTTGGTGTTGGCAGTCCAGGTTGCAGTGCCCCCATTGCTTGCATTTGAGCATTGATGGCTCGGAGATCGTGTAGGAGCCTGTATTTTCCAGACTTTTTTGGTATGGTGAAGATAGGTGTGTTCCAGGGGCTTGTTGATGGCCGCAGGTGGCCAGCAGCAAGTTGTTCTTGTACCAATAGATGGGCTTGTTGCAGTCTCTCCTTCTTAAGAGGCCACTGTTCCACCCATACCGGGTCGTTGGTTAGCCAGGTCAAAGGTATGGGGAAAGACTGCTTGACAGTGGCCACTGCTAAAAAGGGGTCTCATTAGTTAGTCGAACCCCTAGTTGAGAAAGAGCATCTCGGCCCAAGAGGCCGTTGACACCATGTGGCAGGTGCATGATGGTGATATGCAAGCGGGCACTTCGGCTATCTAGCGTCAAGGTGAGCTGTTCAACTGATTGTTGCACACTGGCTGTGCCCCCAACACCTTCAACCCCTTTTGCACCTGCAGTGGAAGGCCAGTGCTTGGGCCAGTTTCTGCTTGCCACTATGGTGATGTCCGCACCAGTGTCCATCAGCATGGTAAGCTGCAGTCCATCCCTTCCATTAGAAAGGGTTACTGTGACTTCTGGTCGGTGCCTCATGTTCATTGTCAGCATAGCAGCTGTTCCTGTAGAGCCAAATCCTTGAGCCGCCCTTTCTGTCTGTGTCAGGGGCTGGAGGTGACCGGTAAGATGAGGGTACGGTAATAACTGAGCGATGCGGCTTCCAGCTGGTATGTGGATAGGTGGGAACAAGGTGTACAGCATGATTTGAATAGTGCCGGTGTAGTCTGCATCGATGACGCCAGGAATAATGCTCAGTCCTTTAATTGCAGAACTGGATCGTCCCAATAACAATGCGCCGACTTGACATCCGTTAATGACCAGGGGTCCGTTTGTCGTGGTGGCAATCCTGGTCGGGCGTGTGTCTACTAGGGTACAGTCTACTGCCGTTGCCAGGTCCAAGCCGATGCTTCCCCTGGTTGCTGGCTGTAGGTCACCGGAGCCGCTACTTGTGTCGGTGCGCGGGGGCCGTTCGCGCTCTGCCTCCCGTTTCCCGGCGATCGGCATGCCAGCGTAGCGCGGTTTGAAGTTCGGCAGTGGTCACAGAAGACGCTCTGAGCTCGGCAGCGGTCCTTGTAATGTCCCGGCTGTCCGCACCGAAAGCAGCGCTCTTGTCGCCGTGGCAACCTCCTCGGCGCTTGCACCAGGGGCGCGAGCGTGGCCAGGACTTTCTCAACCTGCGTCTCTACCACCCGCTCCAGGGCGTTCCTCGCCCCCACTGTAGCTGGGTCCTGAGCCTGCACTTGGTATGCTCCCGGACCGGACTGACCCCCCACGCTCTCCAGCCGCTGGACGCGCTCTAACATGTCCTGTACCGAGGCGTCTTGCGGCAGAGTAACCAGGACCTCCCGAACCCGTGGCAGGGCGTTCTCAAATGCTAACTTCCTACCAAGGGTGTCTGTTACATGTTCAGGGTGACCCGATAGTGCAAGGGCTTCATGCAGCCTGTCCAGGAAACTGCTATAGGGCTCACCTGGCTTCTGTTTGACGGATAGGTAAGAGGGAGAATAGGTCCCTACCTTCACATCCCCCAATGCTACTTGTGCCAGTCTCATAGCTTCCTGCAGCACGGCTGGGGGTAGGACTAGCTGAGCCTGTACCCCTACGTAGCGGCCCTTGCCCAGTAATTGTTCTGCCGTCATTCCTGCCAGGGGGTCCCCTTGTGCCCGAGGGATCGTGGCTGCCATCTGACAGTATCTCTCCCACTGAGTGGTGAACTGCATCTGCTGGGAAGGGGTTAGGATCATTCGCACTACTTGCTTTATGTCCTCCTGCACTAATGTCCCACTTGCTGAGAACACATACTGCAACATTTGTCGGGCGGGCTCACCGTGCAGCCCCGACTGCCTAACCGTCTCCCGGAGCTGCGTTAGCAGCTTCCAGTCAAAGGCTTCATGCTCCCCCCGTAACTGGCCCCGCGCCTGTGGCTGATACACTACTGGCCACGCCTTGAGCAGCTCATTAGCAGCCTCCATGTCGCCCGCGGCTGCAGCCTGTCTCGCTATCAGATGCCACGGCTGGCATTTCGGCGGGGGCAGCTGATTGTGCGCGGAAGTCCCTGAGTCTTTCTCCTCTCCTGTCCTTTCCTCTTCCCGAGCCTCCTCCTTTCCTGCACGCACTGCCCACGCCCTGTCTTTACGCCGCCGCTTTTTAAACAGTTTTTTAAACACTTCTTCCATTGCCCCCTCGTTCTCACTGAAATCACTGCTGCTCCCATCAGACGCGGTGCTGTCCGAATCGCCGCAGCGGGATGGGGCAGTGGAGCCGCTGACCGACCCCTGCAGCGAGGTCTGAGTGGTCGCTTCAGTGAGGAAGGGATTATTGCGGGGCGGGGCAGTGGGGAAGGTGGAGGGCTCCTCACTCTGTGCCGGCGATTCCGATGAATACGGCGGTGGTGAGGTGGCGGCTGAAGACAGAGCTCCGGCTTCAGCCGCAGTTCGGGCAACCGTTACCGGTAGCCCCACGGAGGGGGGGCCAGGAGCAAGCAGATGAAAAACTCCCCCTGGCCGGCCCTCCGGGCACTGAGGCTTATCAAGTTTCAGCGTTACGGCAGCGGCAAGGTCCTTCTCTGCCTTGTATCTCTTAATCGCATTTATCGTCTCTCGCCAGGGCACTTGGAGCTTCTTAGCCTCCCTCTTATCACTGATAACATCATCCCATAGATCACTCCCGAATGCTCGCCACTCGGCTTCGTCAAAGTAAGCGTCCCCGGTTTTAAAATAGCCCTTCGTGCAACCATAGGCACACAAGCCGGGCAATAACCTTAGGTTATAGTCCACTTTTCGCTTTTCTAAAAAGCTTCTGAGCAAAGAAAGCGCTACCTCTTTATCCATGCTGGCCAGCCTTAATCGTGCCTCCTGCTCTGCGATGGAGTGAGCTGTTTCTCACCCCCGGGCCCCTCTGGGTCCCCGACCGCCCTCTCGGCCACGGCGTCGCCGCTCCGGTGCCCGTTCACCGGTCCTGTCTTCTCCCAGTTCTCGGTTAACCCCTTCGAATGAGGGGTCCCTGTTCGGGCGCCACTGTTGGGAGAAGGAAAGAAATGGACACCGCAGCCAATCCAATATGGATTATAAGCAGGTGACAACTTTATTGGAGCAGCAGCGTTCTTTTATAGCAAGCAGCTAAGGTATTCCACTGTCAGCAATTGCTTATCTATAGCTCTACGGGATGCACTTGTGTGGTCCTTTCCTTCAAAACAAGTATTGTGTTCCTTCTTCATAACAGGAAACACATCCTTTTTCCCCTTGTTTACCACTTTGCCCAAGGACAGTGTCCTTGGTCACTTTGTCACATCAGCATGTTGCAATCTCTTCATTCTGCTGACCCACCAATTTCATATATTCTCCATGCCCATTCTCTCTTAGCCATTCCTCAACACAAAAATAGAGTTATTTTATTTTCCCAAAAGCCCACCCCCAAAACTATATATACAGAGATTAATTTAGTTTAATTACCAGATTCAGTTGCTTGAGAATATCTACAGGGATGCCATCGATAATCTGACTATTTTGGAAGTCAGAAGTTGGAAAAGGCTTTAGCTATTAAATTATAGCGTTTTTCTTACTAATAAAGCCGAGCTGAGCCAAAATAACCCACGATCAGGCTGACTTTGTCGTGCAGCCTGTCCCTCTGTTCCCTTTCAGCAGCTGCAGGAGGGTCGTTAAGAGTTGTTAGGCTTTTCACAATGGACCTTAATGGGTGTAGCAGTCCTTTGAAGCTCTTTCTGTATCCAGGCCAGGCGAGAGGTGGGGGGAGAAGTCTCAGGAGGCACGAACGTTTAGGCAGGAACGAACTCCAAGGCAGGAACCCCAAATGCGGGAAGTCCTCAATATTTATACCCTCTCTAGACAAAGAGCAGAATTACCACTTCCTTAGGCGTGAAGGATACAGCCAATCCTAGCCCAATTCCAGCGTAGGCACTGTACGGTGCCGGAAGGGCCTCTGTTCACCCCCTTCATGCCTGCAAGGCAAGGCTGAGGTGGGGGGGGGGGGGGAACAGGCAGCTTTTCCTCTCCCGTTCAAGCCACAGAGGGAGAGGAATTTAGGGGTACACAGGACTCCAGGACACAGACCTTCTAGATTGTCTGCAAACCCACGGACACAGCCTGCTAGCTGTACAGAAGACCATGCCAGAAGCTGCACGGACAAATCCTTCTCCTGTTCCTGGAACCCTGCCAGTTGATCATCCCTGGACACGCAGCATCCAGAAGAACCAGCAGCGTCGAGGCAGAGTCCAGCTCACACCAGGAGAGAAGGTCAGAGAAAACCTGTTTAACCCAGAGACTGGGACCACTTATCATTCTTCTGCAAGCCAGGAAGAGTCCAGCCTCACAAAGACCTGAATACTGGGCACACGCTGATACAACCCCAAGAGGGTGATTAATAATTAAGGGCAGCACATCTAAGCAAGCTTTAATTTCTTTGTAAAATAAGTTATCTCTGCCTTAGAGCAGACAGGTTTCAGCCCCTGCTGGGCAGACAGCATAGCTGTTAAGCAGGCATTAAGCCTGAGGGAAATCTCTCTCTGTCTATAGTCGATATTCCAGTTAATAATCAAATCCCTGTAAATATATCATATCCTAATTGTTTGCATAATCTTGCACTAGAACTTATTAGTCAGTGGTTGGGGATGGCACGAATTTGTAAATATTAATTTTAATAAATAATTTAATAAAAATTTAATACCGCCTCAAATTAATTTCTTACCTCCCCCTAATAAGGGAGGCATAGAGAAACCCCCTCTACAACACTTCCCATGTGCAGGACTCTGCACCTATCCTTGTTGAACCTCATTAGGTTCCTCCTTGCCTTCAGTCTGTCCAAGTCTTGCAGAATGGCCACACAGCCTTCAGGTGTGTCAGCCAAGCCTCACAGCTCAGGGTTGTCAGCAAACTTGCTGAGCAGATTCTGTTTGTCTACCTGTCTGTCTGTCTCCTCATCAATGCCACTGATGAAGATGTTGAAGAGGACTGGGCCCAGCACTGATCCCCTGGGTTTTCCACTAGCCACAGCTCTGTAGCTGGACTTAGCACTGTTGATCACCTCTCTCTGCACTCTATTGTTTAACCAGTTCCTAATCCATCAGTGCCTCACGAACTTTCATGTGCTTGGTGTAAGTTAAAGAGGAAAACAATCAGAATAAATCATATCATCTTGTCTAACGACAGCCTCCAAAGCAATGCCCACCACTAATATGACTTTATAAAGTAAAACAAAAGCCAGACTAATATAAACCAGTAATCTTTGTGTCTGCTTTGCTACAGTCTGTAGGCTAGAGCAGTCAAGAAACTTAAAGGATGAAAGAATGAAAATGTAGAATCATAGAATCATAGAATCAACCAGGTTGGAAGAGACCTCCAAGATCATCCAGTCCAACCTAGTGCCCAGCCCTAGCCAGCCAACTAGACCATGGCACCAAGTGCCTCATCCAGGCTTTCCTTGAACACCTCCAGGAACAGTGACTCCACCACCTCCCTGGGCAGCCCATTCCAATGGCAATCACTCTCTCTGGGAAAAACTTCCTCCTAAAATCCAGCCTACACTTCCCCTGGCACAACTTGAGACTGTGTCCCCTTGTTCTGTTGCTGGTTGCCTGGCAGAAGAGACCAACCCCCACCTGGCTACAGCCTCCCTTCAGGTAGTTGTAGACAGCAATGAGGCCTGCCCTGATCCTCCTCTTCTCCAGGTTAAAATCAGATAGGCTATCACCTGCTTGTTCAGTTACACATACAGATTTGATGACATGGTAGACTTGTGTGCTGAGTGCATCTGGTAACACGGCACACAGCTTTGCTGGAATGGAATCTGCATGTCAACAATAAAGATAACCACACAACCATGGCCTTCATCTTCTGCAAATGTCTGGAGTGCAACACTAGTGATTTCAGTGGAGATATGCCTGCTGTAGGTTATAGTATCCAAATATGGGGCAGAACCTGATAATTTCAGTAATAACCTGCAACAAATGAACTGAAGGGATTCTCTCTTTTGTCACATTCTTCACAGACCACCCAACCTGGCATGTGAACTAAGCTGTTGCCTAAAAGTGCATCTGAGGGAAAGAAACTTGTGCACACACACTTGCTTACATGGATAATATTTACCACAAAATCATCCACTCCATGGGAATCATGCCTTCATGAAGTGAAAGATTACTCACAGAAGGGGTCACTATAAAGCAATATTATTGCTGATTTTTTTTTTTGTTTGTTTGTTTAATTAGAAGCTGATGCTCCAAAGCTAAACAACAGCACCATTCCACAGGGGAATAAGAGTTAGTGGGCATATGAATAGGGAATGTTGTACAATTACAGAAACACCTGTGCTAAATAACTTTGCACTCATCCCCCAGGCAAATCTGCACGCTCAACAGCCTTGAGATTTCTCATGTGTATATTAAGCTGCAGTACAAAAGCATGGAGTGATAACACAGACCAGAAAAAAAAATTTCTTCAAGGGCATATATCTAATACCCCTGGTTTTACTTAGGGCTTTTTTCCCTCCTAAGCACTACCTGCATCATTAAAGCATATTTCACTTCTCAGAACATAGACAGACCCCCTCTATGTAAAGAAACATTGGTTTTCATCATAACAAGCAGAGCATCATGCCCTGGTGGAACAAAAGATGATTTTTACAGCTTTTCACTAGCTAATAGTCTACCCTTCTTGTGGGGGTATTTGCTGAAAACTGCTAGGCCAATGCTGCTCTTTAACCACTTTGAATAAGAGGTGGGTTTTTACCTTCTGATTTTTCAGAACCTCCTGTTTTTGTGAGCTTCTGTAAACCTGCCAGAACAAGTAATACTGCAGAGAGATTACTGGCATCCCCCAAGGCAAAAGACATTTGATTAGGGATCTGACATCTTTCAGACAGTCATGTATCATCATACAGACATAGATATTTCAGTCTCAAGTGATGCCTAGCACTCACAATTAGCCCAGCATGTGCTCACACACATTTAAGAATGCACACAAAGACTGGCTTGTACATTTCTCTGTGACAGTGCAGACACAGCTTGATTGGATGCCAAATTAAAACAAGACAGAGCATCCTTCACGGGTCACTGTTTGGCCTAGAGTGTGTTATAAATCTCCCACTGGCTACAAGTTGTTCTATTTAAGCACAGGAGATTGGTATAGGGATGATCATTTATAAAGACAGGGCTTCTGTTCCTAAAAGCTACTGACCTGTGTCTGTCCTGTTTAAACTACTGGATGACCCTCCCCAAATGTACAGAAAGTGCAGATTTGCTGCCACTCTGCCTCAAGTTAGTTTAATAGACCACAGTTAACTGCATTTGCCCCTTTCTCTCCTCTTCCTCCTCTAAGATGATGCCTCTTAAAAGCTGCCCTGTGTCTAATACAGAGAAAGGAATTTAAGGAGAATTGGAGTTTGGATTTAATGAAAACAAATGATGTCAGAGAACTTTAACTATATAGTCCACAGGACAGTGTTGGACACGTTAGAGAACAAAAAGATCATATAAAAAAGTCCACTCAGCTGCAGAGGTTCCCAACCAGATATGATACAGGACTTCACGCAGGGGGAAAAGCAATAAGTCAGTGTTTTCCAGCTGATGCATGCACATGGCTTTAACAGGACTGAATGTCCAATGGCATGGTGCAGGCATCTGATCTGTGGCAAGAATTGATACTGGTTCTTGGCTGGGACATGGCCAATATTAGTGAGAGCTCTCATACAGAGTGACAAAGTATTCACTTCTGTGAAATCTCCCTATGCATCTTCAAGTAGCCCACACTAACCCTTGTACATTATTTTTTCAGGACTGCAGACTAAAGGACAAAGAAAATTTAATCAGCTACCTGTATCAGTACTAGATGCTGCTAGAAATATTCTGAAAATAATTAGAATCCCTGAAACAAAAACTGAAGCTGAAGATGGAGAAGGTCATACAACCAAGTCAATTTGAGCAGCAAGTCAGATCTTTATTTAATGTGAACTTTATGAATTCTTCTGTTGTCCAATGGCAAGACTTCCTGATGGATATCACCTTCCACAGGGAATCAGGAGAGAAGTGCAATTTAGGTTTTCACTTTGCAGCGGGCAGAGACTGACTAGCTCATCTACTATCACAGCAGTTTGCCCTGCCCATACAGAAAATATACCCTGCAGAAGTGACTTTTCCCCCATCTTCTCTCTCACAGTGTAAGTCAAATACATAGATTTAGAAAGGAAGAGAAAGGCAACATATTGCTGAGATAACAGCAAAACTATAATGGCTTTGCACTTACAGCAAACTAAGGGGAAGCAGTTTTTCTACCTTCACTTTCATTAAAAAAAAAAAAGGGAAAATATTGTAGGAGGAGAAATTTGAAGTGTAAATGCAAATATCTGATCCATATTCTGTTTGGAAAATAAGGGCAGGTAGGGGTTTTTGTGTTTAACATATAAAAGAGTATGTACTACATCCTGTATTGTTATAGCAAGCAGCCTCTTCATTTTGGTACATCAGATAGAAAAGTCAGAAGGATGCTTGCAGGAAAAACAAAAGGCATCTTCTGATCACACCATTTCCTCAGTCAATATTTTTGTCTTGCTTTCACTGCCATCTCAAAGCCAGTGCTGCAAGTTAGTTTTACAAATGTCTGAACACTTGTATGTGCATCCCAGGTTTGTGAGACTTCTTAAAACTTGCCAATCTTTCCCATGTCCTGTGCCCAAATGGGCTCTAGTGTCACTCTCCTTTCTGTGTGTGGTGTGCATAGTACCACCATAGTAGTTGATTGGCTAGGGCTGGGTGATAGGTTGGACTAGGTGATCTTGGAGGTCTCTTCCCAACCTTGTTGATTCTATGGTTCTACCTCTTGGTCACATGCACCCTACTGGTAAGAATAAAAACATATTGAATTCCATTGTCAGGAAAGTTCATATTGTTCACGAGCATGACAGAAAAAAGAACTTACTTCTGTTTGTCTACAAAATCTAGGTAAATATATTGATGTGTACCTTTAACCTTGCAAGGAAACTTAGGTTTTGAAAAGAGGCAAGTGAGCTTCTCCAGAGAAAGAAAAAGCTAAAGCTCGTGTAAAATATAACATAATGAAAACCAGTTTAAGCCTTGTTTTCCAGAACAGTCTTATTAACAAAACATGGATTTTTGTAAGCCAAAACATAGCAGTCCATGCAAAATTAGGACTGTGAGGAAGCCAAGAACTGTAATTTTTCCAGCATTGTCCATGCAGGCTAGAGCATATTTTGATTTAGAGTGGGTTTTCACTCAGGTTATCCATTTCCAAAATTCCCAGCAACTGAGTTTATCAGATCATAGAATCATAGAATCAACCAGGTTGGAAGAGATCTCCGAGATCATCCAGTCCAACCTAGCACCCAGCCCTAGCCAGTCAACCAGACCATGGCACTAAGTGCCTCATCCAGGCTTTTCTTAAACACCTCCAGGGATGGTGACTCCACCACATCCCTGGGCAGCCCATTCCAATGGCAAATCACTTTCTCTGGCAAGAACTTTCTCCTAACATCCAGCCTGTACTTCCCTCAGTACAACTTGAGACTGTGTCCCCTTGTTCTGTTGCTGGTTGCCTGGCAGAAGAGACCAACCCCCACCTGGCTACAGCCTCCCTTCAGGTAGTTGTAGACAGCAATGAGGTCACTCCTGAGCCTCCTCCAGGCTAAACACCCCCAGCTCCCTCAGCCTCTCCTCATAGGGTTTGTGTTCCAGGCCCCTCACCAGCTTTGTCTCCCTTCTCTGGACACATTCCAGTACCTCAACATCTCTCTTGAATTGAGGGACCCAGAACTGGACACAGATAATAATATTGTTGACCTTTGAGGATATCTGTTGCCTCTTATTTAGATGTGTCACAATTATCTGAGAGTGCTTGAAAGCTCTCAATGCATCCCTAAGTTAAACCCAAAACTTTCCTCTCTCACAAGCCAAAGGGAGGCCGTAACACGTATGTCTGCAGACTCTCCCCCTGGTTCCACACCCACTCACAAGTGAGCTAACACAGTGGATCTGCTTTGAGTCCCTGTTGCACTTAGAGCTTGGGGCATCAGCTCCTGAACAAGCTTTCCAGCACCACTGTCATTGCAACAGTCAAGGCTAGTAAGAGAAAGCATCCTGCTATTGCTACTCACTGTTTAGTTGTCACTCTCTGCTAAAGTGGTATCACATGAAGAACTTAAGAAGGTGTGAGAAAATAAAGTTTGCCAAGTTTGTTAGCAGAGGGTATGACCTCACTGAAACTTTTATTTTTTGAAAGGGAAGGAGCTGAGAATATTTTTTACTGAATATTGAGGCTGCATAGCCAGGCTTACAAAACATTCTGATTAAGGAGAAAATGCTGATTCATTTCCATTATCTGTCAGGGTTATTATTTCCAGGGAGTGCTTTATGACACATCTGGCACCAATACTCACAACCATATACAACACATCAATACAATGGCTGTATCAGTCTGACTGGCCCTTGCTTGAGTTATAGTAACTCCTGATGGTATTGTCTTGTTACAAGAGGCTTATGTCAGCAGTTCTACTTCTGCATAATCCCATTTGTTTAGGGGATTATAATAACTCAACCAAAAACACTTTTCTGGAGTTGAATTATTGTTGTTATTATTACCAGAAATAACAATAATAACATCTTAAATTTATATTGTGCCTTTCAACCACAGGAATCCCTGGGCCTTCAATAGATGCACAGAGAGAACCATAACTTTACCTATCCTTCAGCAGAGGGGCTTTTCAGGATGAAACAAAATAGTAACTGAATTATACCCGGGCATCTTTCATAGAGAAGGAAACATGTTTAATGCTTTCTTAAGAAGCCAAATGCTTCTTAATTTCAAATAACGTGAAAAAAAAAATAAATAGCTTGTGATGCATTAAAATTTCTATGCTTAACAAAACCTGAAATCTCAACAATTCCCACTTTATGGATAAGCAAAAATCAAACTGCTTGGAATTTAAGCAAGAAATAACGCGTTTGCCTGCATAAAGGGACAGTCAGGGGATGTGATGGTTTGAGTGTTACCTGCCTCCATCACACTTTGGAAATCACCCAGACCAGACTCAGCCAGCTCTGGAAATTGAATGAAGCTTATCTTTACAGCTTAGCACAATATACAAGCAGATATTTACAGTAGATACAGTTATAGACAGAAATATACAAGGGAAAGGGTGATACAGAAACACAACTCCCCTTCCAGAAACCTGACTCCCCAGGAGGGGCTCTCAACTTCCCTTCCACCTCCTCCCACTCCTCTACCTTAACCCGGATATTGCCTTGTGCCCCAAGGAAGAATGGAGGGTTGGCCGAGGGGGTTAGGAAGCAAGTGGATTAATCAGAGAGACAGAGGGTGAAGTCAGAGAGAAATGCAGCCCAGAGCCCAGGCAGTGCCCGAATGCCTTATCTATGTTTATACTCTTGTTCTTATACATCTCAGCAAGCCTATGAGTGAAGTAGACATCACCATTTTTTCCCTTTCACAGCCTGTGATCTAATCCTCCTCATCAAAACATTCTAGCTAGCTTCAAACTAGCATAGTTTGAGAAACTGAGTGGTTATATAGGAGACTTGTGAAGTGGGCTTAAATCACTTAAGCATTAAGGATCAAAGAAGCATCAACTCTCGTGCTGTGAAGTCTCTTTCAGGAGCCAGTCAAATAGGCCTGGTACACAAAACATAAAATCACAGAATCATAGAATGTCAGCAGCTGGAAAGGACCTTGAAAGATCATCTAGTCCAGCCCCCTGAAAGAGCAGGATGTCCTATACCATTTCTACAAAATCCCAAATGACTGAAAGCCTTACATTAGAGATCTTGTTGCCTAGAAAACCTGTGATCCATTGAATGCAAGTGAGAGTGGTGTCCATAAACACGTAAGCAGCAATAACCTGAGACATAAGACAAGACTGGCAGTGGAGAAAATTTTGGCTGGGAAAAATGCTGCAGTATGTTGTTGCAGCACTTCTCCTTGAACAAGATGGATCCCACCTTCTCATGGGACCTTCTCCAACAGGACTTCTCCTATCTTCAGTAAGGCAAAGCCAACTGAATGACCACGGTGATTCATTCTCCTGCAGTGATCCTGGAACTGGAGCTAGGTAGATGAACTTCATCAAATCTCTACAAAGAACAGCTGTCGTTCCCATTATGTATTATCCCTTACTACTTAGTTAACCATCTGTCTGTCTTCAAATATCACTTTTAAACCCACAACTGAAAGGCTTAACAGCCATAGATATGTGACCACGGCAACTCCTGCCCCTGATTAAACATGCATATGATGTGACCTCAGCCTAAAGCAGCCAATATTCTGTTCTGTGGTATAAAATATTTAAGACAGCTCACCATACAAATACACATCTTTATTTCTTATGTCAGTTACTGTTAATTCCAAGGACAAAAAGGGGAAGCCTGATCCCTTAGGAAGTCATACTTTGTTAGAGTAAATGCCTTATTGAGCTCAGTATTGCAAGACTAGAATGTAGGCAGTAGAGCATTAGGTCACATTGAAGTGTCTTCAAAAGATTAAGAAATGCAGATACACACCCAATTTCTACTGGGAGTCCATACAGTCTCAAGCTGTGCTGGGGGAAGTATAGGCTGGATGTTAGGAGGAAGTTCTTCACAGAGAGAGTGATTGACATTGGAATGGGCTGCCCAGGGAGGTGGTGGTGGAGTCACCATCCCTGGAGGTGTTCAAGAAAAGCCTGGATGAGGCACTTAGTGCCATGATCTAGTTGACTGGCTAGGACTGGGTGCTAGGTTGGACTGGATGATCTTGGAGGTCTCTTCCAACCTGGTTGATTCTATGATTCTATGATTTTATTAGTCCCTGAATGTGCAAGAACATTTTGCTTCCTTTTTGTATTGCCAGGGAGGACTAGAAGGATGTGAATATTTTTTTGGTGGCATAGCTGTTGGATTTTTGAGTGGGGTTTTTATTTACCTATCTATTTATTTACTTATTTGAACTACTATGAAATATATGTTAGCAATTGGTCATGTCATTTGCATCAGTATATTTTCCCAGTTTCACAGCAACTACCTATGGTAACCAGGAATGCTATTTTCTTCAGAATTCCAAATATAGAAAATTTCTTCAAAATAAATTAATTTCTGAAACAGGCTCTGGACCAGGATTCTGATAAATGAAAATTGAATTTTGATTCTCCTTTTAACAAGTTTCATGAGTTAATCTAAATTCATCCAGACAAAAGATGAACTACTAGGTGACTATCTGATTATGCAATCAACTTCTAGGTTTCATAACAGGCTCATCTGAAACATCTATTTGAGTGAAATTACTAGCTCCCTATTTTAAAGCAGTGCTCAGGATGTCTTACCAACAGAGTGCAAGGAAGCTTATTATATGCTCTCTGCCAGACCAAGACATTGTTGGTATTTCTTCACAACATACATTAGTGTCCCTTAGCCACTATCAACTCTCAGTTTCAGTTGACTGAGTCCAGTCACTCAGACTAACAAATCTGCCTTGCCAAGTATTATGATATTTCCACCATCATATCACCAGCACATGAGTGATGCAAAATAACATAGTTATTATTTGCACATCTGCTGAGTAATATTATGTTAAAACATTACATGCACAATTACTTTCAATTATATTCAACAAATCTATTTCACATAATGCTGAATCTCCAGGGCTTGCACATCTTTAGTTACAGGATGTTTAGTGTAGGATGGCAGATGTTGCTGTTTTTATAACCAGATGATATGTTTGAAATTTCAAATGCACAATAATAATTTCATAACAGATATTCATTTTAAAAGGAAAAAAAAAAAGGGGGTGGGGGGTGGGGAAGAAAAGAAAGAGGATTTCCCCTCTGCTTTTAAAGGCATTAAAGGAGTTGTGCAAAATTTAGCATGCCATCATGCAGTCTTGGACACATGTGAGCAAGAAAGGAATTCGTCAGATAGTAGACAAGTAGGCAATGTTTCTACTTTCATTTTGGAGTTATCCCCAGGTTCATTTGCAGCGTGACCTGAATGTGCTACGTTCCTCGCTTCCATTTCCCTTTCAATGTTTTCTTATCTGTTTACCCTTTTTCCTTTGTGTGTAGCTCTCCTTAGTCACAGTCATCTTCCTTTGCTCTAAGTCTGTTTCTGGAGTGATTTATGTTCAGACTACAGACTACCATCAACAGTGAGAGTGGCTCTGTAGAATATACACTACGTCAGGTGAAAAATGCATTCCTTTCTTTTATCTCTTCCCCACAGCCCTCATCTCCACCTTCTATATGCTATTCTGGCTGGTCACATTGTGTTAGCAATGGCCAACAAAATACACAAACCTAAAGCCAGTTTTTATCAGGGGGGACAGAGGCTTGGTTATAATGTGTAGGGGACAAAGAGCTAGAGCTTATCACCCAGCTGAATAAGAGGTCTGTGATGGGTGAATAGTCATATTCCTCTAGGATTTAAACTTAGAGAAGTATTTAACATTCCTACTTCATCAGCTGCTGTAGTTGCATAAAAGCACATTTCACAAATCAGCTTTGTCACACCAACTACTGGAACAAACAGACTATTACTGTTCAGATTTACACACTTATAATCCTTGCCACACCTGTGGTGTGCTCACTCCTTGTCTTTGCTTCTCCATCAGAAATGGGAACATGTGGCAAAGATGAAGCTTGTATTCCAGTCCAGTTCCAGGAAAACCCAGAATGGATCCATTTATATCTGTATCCCTACCAAATACTGCAATGACAGGACAAGGAGCAAAGGGTGGAAGTTGAGGCATAGGAAGTTCCATGGAAACATGAAAGAGAGTTTTTTCACTCGATGTGACAGAACACTGGAACAGTGGAGTCTCCCTCTCTCAAGATACTCAAGACCCACCTGGATGGATTCTTGTGTGATCTGATATAGCTGATCCTTCTCTGGCAGGGGAGTTGGACTAGATGATCTTTCAGGCTCCCTTCCATCCCCTAACAGTCTGTGACTCTGTGAAATAGTTTGTATTTGAGCGGAAGTTCTTTTTCAGCAAAACACTGTCCTTTTTTGACATTTACCCATGATACAGAACAATAAAGACCTGTGGCCTTCAGTACCTCAGGGGCTTAGGAAGACCAAGTGGGAGGGAAGACATTTTCTGAAAGACTTTGAGCTCACTGGAACCAATGGAAAAGTCCACAAGGAATCAAAAGATAGATTTAAAAAATAAAAATTCAGCTCCTTGTCCTTCACCCACCCAATAAAGCAGCAACCCAGCAAATAATAAACACTGAAGTCACATAAGATGAAAAGTGATGCATTCTCATTGTGCTGAAGAAAGTTCTCCATTCCACAGCCAAAACACTGCAGAAAGGGCAGATGCTAAAGACAGATATATATTCTCTAAGTGGCAGAGAAAAAAGTGTTTATTTGGAGACCACCAGTACTAGGCAGGGCTTTGCAAACTATAATAGTCTCTGTCACAGAACATTTTACTACACACCCACCCAACAAAAACAATCCTCGAGGCAATAAAGCATTAAAGGAAACTTCGTACATGTGAATCCTGGCCAGTGGGACTAAGCATCTGGCAAAGAAATCACAGCTGCTAGGCTTTTGCTCCCTTCTCTCCATTTCCTGATAGTTTCACTTGGTTTGTTCCAACTCTCTGATACACCATAAAAATGTTATGTTGGCATAGAAGCTGGATTTTTGCTTTCCTGACATGGAAACATGGCAGAACTTGTACTGGCAGAATGGTCAACAAATATGTTGGTAGAGAGGGTTAATTGGGGAAATACCTCCATGATGTGGAAATGTCACCTGCCCCCATCCTGTTCATCTTTGTGATCCTGAATCTACCATGTATGAGAAGGTTCAAGGCTATCTTGTATTTTACATTAACCTTTAAACATTCCCAGAGCTAGAGCATGCAAAGGTGCCACGTCCTGCACTTGAGTCACAATAACCCCATGATACAGGCTTGAGATATAGTGGCTGGAAAACTGCCCAGCAGATAAATATCAGCAGCCAGCCGAACATAAGCCAGCAGTGTGCTTAGGTGGACAAGAAAGCCAACAGCATCCTGGCCTGTGTCAGGGACATCATGACCAGCAGGACCAAGGAAGTGACTGTCCTCCCATACTCAGCACTGGTGAGGTTACACCTTGAGCACTATTTAGTATCAGGGCCCTCACTACAAGAAAGACATTGAGGTCCTGGAGAGGATCCCAAGACAAGCAATGAAGCTGTTGAAGGGTTTGGAGAACAGGTCTTCAGAGGAGCAGCTGAGGGAACTGGGATTGTGTAGTCTGGAGAAAAGGAGGCTGAGGGGAAACCTTGTTGTGCTGTACAACAAACTGAAAGGAGGTTGTACTGAGGTGAATGTCGGTCTCTTCTCCCTAATGACAAATGATAGGATAAGAGGAAATGGCCTCAAATTGCACCAGAGGAGGTTTAGTTGGGGTATTAGAAGAAACTTCTTAACTGAAAGGGCTCTCAAACGTTGGAATTGACTTCCTAGGGAGGCAGTTGAATTTCTATCCTGGAAGTATTTAGAAGAGGCAGAGATGTGATACTGAGTGACATGGTTAAGCACCAGACTTGGTAGTTAGTTTTAAATAATGTCAGAATTTGATATTGAAGGTCTTTTCCAACCAAAATGACTTTATCATCCTATGAAAATATTGCTTGAATTTCCATCTGAAGTTGTACTTGTTGCATGTCAGTTGATTCACAGATGCTTGGTATTGAGTTATAGAAGAATGGACAGCACACACCCTCCTTCACATAAATCACAGCAGTGCAGACCAGCTCCATTGCGTTTTGAGGCTCTGTCGTCTTTCCCATGTCCTTCCCGTCCCCAGCTTCAGAGGGGGGCTCACTCCCTGACTTGTTTTCAGCTGGGATACAGCTAATTTTCCTCTTCAGTAATGAGAACAGTGCCGTGTTTTGGATTCAGTGTGGGAACTGGTACGAGGAGAATAT
Organism: Pogoniulus pusillus; assembly: GCF_015220805.1. Classification (NCBI taxonomy): domain Eukaryota; kingdom Metazoa; phylum Chordata; class Aves; order Piciformes; family Lybiidae; genus Pogoniulus; species Pogoniulus pusillus. The sequence continues at coordinate 105,769,130 of NC_087309.1, forward strand.
TGATAACCTACTGATGATGGTTTTAGCTGTTGCTAGGAGATCAAGGACTTTTCAGCTTCCTACACTGTGCCAGTCTTCAGGTGCACAAGGAGCTGGGAGGGATTGTGCTCAGGACAGCTGACCTCAACTTGAACATCCTGCCCCGTGTGTAAAGCAGGGAGAGCTGGCAGGAGGCGAAGGATTACTGCTCTAGAATCAATGTGTGGTGAGCAATTGCATTGTGCTTATCTTTTCTTGGGCTTTATCTCTCTCTCTTTTCATTACATTATTTTTCATGGCAATCACTATTATTGCTATTATTACATTTAACATTTTTTCATGTGTCTGTGTGTGCTATTAAACTCTTCTTATCTCAACCCCTCAGTTTTACCTTTCCCCCCCAGTTCTTTTACAGGTTTTTCTCAGCTAACTGCCGTGTGGTGCTTAGTTGCCAGCTGAGGTTAAGTTATGACACTCTCCAGCAGCTTCCTGCTGCAGACATGATTCCACAGCTGTGATGAGGGAATTTCCAGGGGCAATACTGCTTGGTACAGTGCTCCCCTGTAAAGCTGTTTTGTCCTTCTAATCATGTCATGTCCTCCAACCTCCATATACAACCTATTTCCTACCACCGTGCAACCACTAAACCAATGCCATTCCCTTCCTTCTACATTTAATAAAACAAAGCTCTATCTTCTCCCCACCCCTAAATTGAAAGAAAACAGGTGACATTTCCTAGCAGGGGTTGAACCTCTGACTTTCAGTGTGGCTAATAAATCTCATTTATCTTTCTCACACAGAAAGCCAGATAGCAGAATTACACATCAGACTAACTTGGTCTGTGCCTTAGGAACAGCAGCTAGGGATAGGGAATGCATGTAGCTAGTAAGGGAGACCACTGGCCTACATTATTTATAATGATAAATGGAAATATCTTCTCTTCATTCCAAAACTTCTTAAGCACCAACTGGAGTTCCAAGCTGACTTGCCAGCTTGTTTAAAAAAACCAAACAACCAAAGAGCAGTTACACAGAAAACTCTGTTGTTGAACAGTGAATATGTTCTGATGATCAGCATTGGACTCAACAATAAAATTCTTTAACTGTGAGGTAGCACCTGAGTGTTCCTTAGCAAGGCTTTTATGGAGGATTTTCGTGAGGCTAAACAATATTTAGAGTCCTGAGCTGATCTTTTTAAAATGAGTAATTAACCCCAGGATTAATTTAAGAGATTAAACAACAACAACAACAACAAAGAAGGTAATTTAGTTGTCTTAGTGTGGGAGCATACTATATTCCTGATCTAATCCTTTTAGCTGAAAAGAGAGTTTTCAGTAATTTGGCTGCTATTATACCTCCCTTCATCTCAAAGTCCTGACTTTAGCAGCTGCAAAACAAAATCTGGGGAGTGCTCAAGAGCAGTAGGAGGATCAAGTTGTGTCTCCTGAGTGAGCAGAGTATACTAACAGAAGCACCCTGCAAGAAGTTGCAAGGTAGAGCATCATTTCAGGTGGTGCTTTGGGGTTAAGCACTTCATAATGTAGCATTGTTTGCCTGGGTTTTGGCACCCAGCTAGGTGCTGAAGAAGCAAAATTTCAAGGTGAATGCAAATCATCCCTCCCCAATCTGGCTGTTGTGGGAAGGAGGAAAAGAGAGAAAATGACTAACAGACTGAGTGTGATTCTGTCAGTTTGCATCAGGTTGTACTGGTTCATGTTGAGAAGAACACGGGGGTTTTTGTGCATCAGCACAACACAGATTTCCTTCTACAAGTGAACAAGGTTTTTTGGTGGTGTTTTTTTTTTTGTTTGTTTGTTTGTTTTTAAAGTGAATTATTGCTAGGAAGAAGATCAAGAAAACTCAGTTCAGAGATTACACTGCACAATAACTCTGACTAATCCCCTCACTTGAAACCATCGTGGAGACATTTACCTTGGGAAGGTACAGGAAAAGCCTTGAGATTCTTCCTGTTCATATGAGAACTTGTACCAAGCATTGCCTGGGCTTTCTCATGATGGAGAAGGAAGCTGAAATGTATTTATGCTTTTGTGAAATAATGCACTAAATAGCAAGCAACACCCTACCCCCCCTAACTCTGATCCCTAACGAAGTAGAACGCCAATACTGCTTTAACTGATTTCCACTTCCTGTCCCTAACTATTCAGCAGGGATTTTCTACATGAGTGTGATGGTTTGGGTGTTCTCTGTCCCCCCACCCCCACCCCGCCCTGCTTCAGAAATCACCCAGACTAGACTCAGCCGGCTCTGGAAATATGAATGAAGCTTCTATTTACAGCTGGCACAATATACCAGCAGATATTTACAGTATATACAGTTATATACAGAAATATACAAGGTAAAAGGTAACACAGAAACACAACTCCCCTCCCAGAAACCTGAGTCCCCAGGAGGGGCTCTCAAATACCCTTTCACCCTCCCTCTACCCCTCTCAACCTTACCCCAGTCCCAAGGAAGAACAGAGGGTTGGCCAGAGGGTTGGGAAGAAAAGTGGGTTAGTCCAAAATGGAGGGTGAGGTTAGAGAGATGCAGCTCAGCCAGCAGCCCCAGCAAGAGCGATGCCGAGAGTGTTATCTATGTTTTGACTGATATTTTTATACATCTCATCAAGCCTATGAGCAAAGTAGACATCACCATTGTTTTCCTTTTACAGCCTGTAATCTAGTTCTTTTCACCAAAACATCCTAGCCTACTTCAAACTAGCACAATGAGGTTTACTTCTTTCTTGGAAATTTGTTATTAATAAGGACCAATTGTTACACCAGGTGAAGCCCAAACATATCTTTCACCTTTGTGACCTCTTTGCAGTTGTGTATGTCTCCATTATAACCTTTTTCTCAAGTGTGTTGCAGAAATGGATCTTCTTCTGCATGCAGGAAAACTCTGCACATGTTGGATGAATTTTGCATGTCACACAGTGAACATAGAAGCCAACCATACGCTTTTGTGTTAGTGGCTAATTCCCCAGAACGCAAATAAAGCTACTTACAGCAAACAAATCACACAGCAGAGTTAGTTATAAAGACAGACTAAGCCTGCAAAGGTGCTTCAACTTTACAAAGTGCAGGCCTGCCTCCATACATCCTGGTCTCTAAGGCAGGATTCCAGAGGCACTAGTGCTTTCACATTTAACTTCTCCCCCTGATGTTCTGTCTTTGGCCTTACACAGTAAAATGCATAGGGCACTTGCTCACTTTGAAGATCACAGGAAACAAAAAACAGGTCCCTGGATTCAAGACACTACACTTTGTCTTTGAAGCTCTCAAGAGGCAAACCCTCAAGCATGGAAGAGGAAAAATGAGCACAATGCAGCATGAGACAGTCAGCAAGGGAGGTATGAAATTGCATAAAATAATTGCAACCTGATTCAGGCATACCTGTGCTAGTAGGCGGATTGGACTAGATGATCTCCAGAGGTCCCATCCAACCCTGCCATTCAATGATTCTGTGAAACAAGTGGGTGTACAATATAAAAAGAAGGGGAAAAAAAAACCAACAAACAGCTCAAAAGTGCAAAAAGGTAAAACAGGAAAAGGGAAGTGCACAAAGAGAGGAAGCGGCAAGAGAAAGAGACCCAGCTGTTCTGAAGAGATGCCAGAGTAGGCAAACATGAAAAATTAGGTGACAATTCTTCATCCCTTCTCCCAAAACTCTACTGGTACTCTTATGAAGGAAGCTAAGTAATGCATTCTCCTAAATGCTCCTCCTTCAGCTGTCCAGATTATCTTGCTGCACAATGTTACATGCTCCAAAATCTGGGTCGACTAGGAGGGGCAGAGGCCAGGCAGAAAACCTTGTTTTATGAATCAAAGAGGTGCTATTTGCTGATGCATGGCAGCTACAGGTGGCACTGCCCTGATCCATCTTGACCAGTAACAGTACTGCTCTGCTGAGAGCCACCAGCTCTTGGTGTAGCATAGAGAGGAGAAACTTGAATTTCAAACACACAATAAAGAGAATAATGGATGCACGTTAAGGGCATGTGAGAAAGAACAAGGCACTGTGTCAATCAGAAACCCACACTACATGGCAAAATCTTAGCTTGGGTGACCTTGGCATCCAAGAGACACTTGACAAGAACAAAAATTAGGAGGGTGAAAGAGCTATGTCTGCAGCTGCCTGTGCTGTGAAAGAAATTGATAAAATGAAGGATAGAAGACACAGAGGAAGACATAATCCAGACACATAGCACTTGAAAACAACTGGTGTAACACATCTTAAAAAGCTCATGAAATCACTGTCAACGTCAATTTAGTTTACTATGCTGCCTTTTTTTTTTTTTTGCCCATGAGAGAAAACATCCCTCCCTCCCCCACTCTCCTTTCTCCAAGAGATCTAAGATTTCCCAGGGCAACATGGGTTACTGTACCAGGAGCTTAACTAGCAAGGAAAATTATAGCACCATGCTACTGTCATTAGAGTTAAGGTGGTGTCAGCATTTCTTTTTCAAACTTCTATTTTTATAGGGTTTATGAGGCTGACATAGCCATAAAAATTCACTGTAATCTGACCTACAGGACCATGCTCTGAGACCAAGAGAGCATGGCCTCCTCTCAGTTATTACTGAAAGCTTATTTTGGTCTGTTTTTATAAAATCCATAGAAAGAAATAAATATAACTTGTATGTCCCTATTTTGTAGGGAAAAAAAATTACTGTGATACTAATGCTTTAAAATATTCATGAGCTGAGTACATTTTAAAGTAACTCTTTCAAAATTAAAGGGTCATAAAGCTTCAGAGTGCCTTGGCTTAATGACCCTACACTGCTATTGGATTAAGAGAGTACACAGATAGCTTTTATTGAGCCCTGGGTGTATATTTCAGTATATTTCATGCAGTAAGAGGAGGCTTCATGGCAGAAAATACTGTCAGCAAAGATTTATAACCTCTCTTTAACCATTCTGCAATCTGTACCAGAGAAGCAAATTTCCTGTGCTCCCTATCTCCATTCATCTGGTTGTGCAATGGCAGAGTGGTCAACAACACAAGCTGTTTTGCCATTTTCCCCCCAAACCTTCAGACACAATTAATATATGCTGTGGCCTCCTCCTGATCCTAAAAGTCCCAATAGCTGAATTAGGGGTGGGGAAACAAAAAATGTATTCTAAGACTGTGGAGACAAAGACCAAGAACTATGCTGGAGGAGCATGATTTGGTTGTGCAGTATCAGCATCGTAACAAGAAGTCCCAAGTGTGAAGTCTGACACTGGACAGGCCAAATCCCAAGAAAATCCTTAGGCAAGGTTATAGGTTGGATTTGCATCTGCTGCTAGCTCCCAAATCTCTGCAGATTTATGTGCCATGAAGGAGCATAGCTGGTGTTGATCCAGCACAGTAAGAAGTTGGTAGATGGGTTCTCTGTGCACGTTCCAAAATCATAGCTGGACTCAGCTGACTCTGCCTGAGAGAGGCACATTCTCTCCTTTGATTATTTTTATCAAACCCAAGTACCTTCTGGATTTTTTTTGCTGTAACAAAATTAAGCCATAGTCCCAGGGTAGACAGCTTCTTCTCCAGCTTTTGGAGGCTGCTTCTAAAGCAGTGGCTGATCTCCCATCTCTTGCTTAAAGATCTGCTGCTGGAGTCTCTTCTGTACAATCTTTTCAGCTTCTTTTACAAAGAATGTTTGAGCAAGTCCCAGGTGGGGCATATTATTCTATATAGTTACCCAACACCAACCAATGGTCAGTAAAGAAGCAGATTACTTCCCCTCCCATCCCTTCACCTCCCAATACAGAGAAAACAGATCCTCAAGAAAGATGATAAATCTTGGTTTATTTCTTGTTTTAATTTCAGTCACCTACTCATATACACTCCACTGACTTCTGCTTAGAATAAGGGTATCTGTATCTGAAAGCTGTTTAGGTTATAAACCATACAGAAGAGTAGTGTCACATTGTCGTGGAGGGGTTTTCTCTATTCCTTCCCTTAGAGGGAGGTGAGAAATTAATTTGAGGTGGTTTTGATTTTTTATAAAATTATTTATTAAAAATTAATATTTACAAATCTATACCACCCCCAACCACTATGAAATACAAGTTCATTTGCAAAGTTATGAAAATAGCTTTGGGATATATTTACAGGGATTGATTATTAAATGGAAATATCAAATTATTAACCATTATTGACAGAGAGAAAGATTCTTAGGCTTAATGCCTCTTAACAGCTCTAGTGTTTGCCCAGCAAAGGCTGAAACTGTGTGTGCTCTTCAGATAGAGACAACTTATATTACAAAGGTATTGAAGCTTACTTATGTGTGATGCTCTTGAGTATTAATCATTAAATCACCCTTCCTTGGGATCTGTCCCAGCATGTGCCTCAGTCTCTGGGGACTTGATGGAGCAGGAGATTTGTCCCAGCTTGCAAGGGATGATAAAGTTTCCCAGTCTTCCTAGTCTCTGGGGTAAATAGAGTTTCTCTAACCTTCTATCCTGGGGTGATCTCTGCCTTTGGTGCTGCGGCTTCTGGATGCTGTGTGTCCAGGGATGATCAGCTGGAAGGATTCCAGGTGCAGGAGAACGATTTGGTCCATGTAGCTTCTGACACGGTTTGGGCAGCTAGCAGGCTGCATTTGCAGGTTTGCAGACCATCTGGAAAGGGGTCTGCTGGCTCTGGGTCTTTCCAGAGTTACAGGATAGCTGGCAGGCAATATTTATGCCGTGCTGCAGGGAGATTTAACTCCATAGCTGAATCAAGATAGCTCTAGGCTTTAGGCAGGGGGTTCTTGGCTCCCCATATATGTATGGTGCAGGCATGAATGTGCTCTGCTTATCAGAGGGCTTGCAGATAACTTGACCGTGCCTTGAGATCAATGGACGAGGTCTAAGCCTCTGTAATGCTTGCAAGTGAGCAAGGCCTGATCCTGTGCCTAGGCCAGTTATGCAAGAGGATCAGTGCAGCCGGGTGCTGCTGTGGATAAGAGCTGAGTCTATATGCTCTAAGCTCTGAACCGGTAAACAGTCTGGATCGTCTGATCGGACTGAACTGGACTGACTGCCTGACTAGCCACATGGTGCTACTGTGCACCCCCCTTTATAGGCTCTGGGACCGAGATTCGTGGCTCATTGGACATCTAACATGACCAGTCAGGTTGGCTGTAGGCCAAACCTTGCCCCAATAGGCAATAGAGACATGCCTGGACCCTCCCAACAGGGGATTACCTGGGCGGACCCCAGGGGTACACGGGCTGGGCGTGTGTGTGTTATGCAACTTGTTTGCAGCCACGTGGGTCCTGGCAGAAGAGCATGTCTGGGCATGCAGAGGCATAGAAAAGCCTCAGTTTTGAGGCTGCTGCCCCTCCACTACACACATCTTTCACTAGTGTCACATCTTCCACCATATGGCCACCCATTGTCACGGAGGGGGATTCTCAATACTTTTGCCAGTTTGGCGGAGGGAAGAAATTAATTGGGGTGAGATAAATTTATATAAAAATATATATTTATTAATCTCAATATTCTGAACTCTTACAACCCCCAACCACTGTATATTAATATTTGATACACAGTTATGAAAACAATCTAGGATAAAATATCTACAGAAACTTGTTAATTAACTAGCAAATATTCAATCTATAAACAGAGAGAGGAGTTTTCCCCATGGCTTAATGCTGTTTGGGGTCTCTATGCTATTTGCCCAGCAGAGCAGTCTGAAATTGATTCTGCTCTATGGCAAAGGCAACAGATATTTACAGAGGTATTAAAGCTTTTACTCACAATTCTTATCAATTATTAATCACCCTCCGGGGCCACGTCACAGCCTATGTCTAATGTCCAATTCTCCAGGGTCTCTGCCTGTGGACTCTGAGGCTGGAATCCTTCCGGCTTGAGAGGAAAGGATGAATCTTCCCAGCTTCTGGGAAAATAGGTTTCTGACCTTGTTCTCCTTGGCGAAGAAACGATCTCTGCCTTTGGTGCTGCTGGCACCTTCTGGATGCTGTCCAGGAATTCTCAGCTGGCAGGATGTCAGGAGCAGGAGGAGAATATTATGCTGTCTCTGGCACAGTTCTTCACACAGCTAGCAGGCCATGTGTGTGTGTGCAGACAATTCAGAATCTGCTTCCTGGTTATCTCAGCGGCAACGGCGCTTACCAGGCAATGATAGGCAGCAGGCATGCAGAGTGTGCGTGGCTGCTGGGAGTCTGAGCTCCGTAAGTAAATGCAGGATCTGATTCTGGTAACACCGTAGCATGCAGACGTGCACATCTGGCTGGAGACTATAGGCTCCTCATATATATATATGTGCAGGCTTAAATGAGCTCTGCATCTAAGGTACGCAGGCAGGTGAGCTGTGAGTGAGTCAGAGCATGAGGTCTGGGCCTCTGAGCATCTGAGCAGCTGAGTGCTTGAGCTGTGCAGGGATATGAGCTGCAGGTGAGGGTCAGAGCACATTACTTACCTGTGCACCCCTATTTATTGAATGTGGGCTGAGATTAATGGGCCCTTTGGCCACTAGAATGACCAATCAGGTTGGCAGTTAGCCAAACCTTACCATAATAGGTGAAAGCTGCTTGCCTGGACTTTCCCCAGATATGGGGATCACATGGGCTTACCCCACGGAGACACGAGCTGGGTGTGTGGGGCTTATACAACCTGTTTACAACCAGGGGCCCTGGCAGAAAAACATGTCCAGGCAGGGCAAGGCATAAATAAGCCTCTTTTTTGGGCCTACAGGCCCTCCATGACACCCATCCAGTTAAGAGTACACATTTTCAAGATATGTTAGCATAATTCAAGGCAGTTTTACTGTGAGCAGGTACTGACAGTGTGCTGGGTACACAGCAAATACAACCAACCTGTATCTTAGTCCTGAGGGTATGCTTATGTGTTTGACTGTATGGTAAACAGATCTCATAGATCATGTTCATGTACTGGCACTTAAATACCAATGTGTTCTTTTTAAACTGGGACACTAGGGAAGACAGAAAAGGGGACACTGTTTCCTGGTATCTTTTCACAGTGTCACAGTATCACAGTATCATCAGGGTTGGAAGAGACCTCACAGATCATCAAGTCCAACCCTTTACCACAGAGCTCAAGGCTAGACCATGGCACCAAGTGCCATGTCCAATCCTGCCTTGAACACCTCCAGGGACGGCGACTCCACCACCTCCCCAGGCAGCCCATTCCAGTGCCCAATGACTCTCTCAGTGAAGAACTTTCTCCTCACCTCAAGCCTAAATTTCCCCTGGCGCAGCCTGAGGCTGTGTCCTCTTGTTCTGGTGCTGGCCACCTGAGAGAAGAGAGCAACCTCCTCCTGGCCACAACCACCCCTCAGGTAGTTGTAGACAGCAATAATAAGGTCACCCCTGAGCCTCCTCTTCTCCAGGCTAAACAATCCCAGCTCCCTCAGCCTCTCCTCGTAGGGCTGTGCTCGAGGTCTCTCACCAGCCTCGTCGCCCTTCTCTGGACACGCTCAAGCATCTCAGTGTCCCTTCTAAACGGGGGGGCCCAGAACTGAACACAGTACTCAAGTTGTGGTCTAACCAGTGCAGAGTACAGTGGCAGAATGACCTCCCTGCTCCTGCTGACCACACCATTCCTGATGCAGGCCAGGATGCCCCTGGCTGTCTTGGCCACCTGGGCACACTGCTGGCTCATGTTCAGGCAGGTATCAATCAGTACCCCCAGATCCCTCTCTGTCTGGCTGCTCTCCAGCCACTCCGACCCCAGCCTGTATCTCTGCATGGGGTTGTTGTGGCCAAAGTGCAGCACCCTGCACTTGGAGCTATTGAACACCATCCCATTAGACTCTGCCCATCTGTCCAGGTGGTCAAGGTCCCGCTGCAGAGCCCTTCTGCCCTCCAACCCAGCCACATCTGTCCCCAGCTTGGTGTCATCTGCAAACTTGCTGATGACTGACTCCATGCCCTCATCCAGATCATCTATGAAGATGTTAAAGAGGATGGGGCCCAGCACTGATCCCTCAGGGACACCACTAGTGACTGGCCACCAGCTGGATGTGGCACCATTCACCACCACTCTCTGGGCTCAGCCCTCCAGCCAGTTCCTAACCCAGCACAGAGTGTTGCCATCCAAGCCATGGGCTGACAGCTTAGCCAGCAGTTTGCTGTGGGGGACAGTGTCAAAGGCCTTGCTGAAGTCCAGGTAGACCACATCCACAGGCCTCCCCACATCCAACAAGCGGCTCACCTGATCATAGAAGGAGATCAGGTTAGAAAGGCAGGATCTGCCCTTCCTAGACCCATGCTGGCTGGACCTGAGCTCTTTGCCATCCCTCAGGTGCGCTCTTATCACCCCCAAGATAACCTGCTCCATCAGTTTCCCTGGCACTGAGGTCAGGCTGACAGGTCTGTAGTTCCCAGGTTCCTCCATCCGACCCTTCTTGTGGATGGGGACCACGTTGGGCAGTTTCCAGTCTCCTGGGACCTCTCCGGTGAGCCAGGACTGCTGGAAAATGATGGAGAGCGGCTTGGCCAGCTCAGCTGCCAGCTCTCTCAGCACCCTGGGATGGATCCCATCTGGTCCCATGGACTTGTGGGTGTCCAGGTGGCTCAGCAGGTCCTGAACTAATTCCTCATGAATTTCCAGCGGAACACACTGCTCTGCGATCCCATCCCCCAATTCAAGAGGCCACTTGCCTCCTCCTCCCTCCTTACTGTTGAGAACTGAGGTGAAGAAGGCATTCAGGACCTCAGCCTTTTCTTCATCATCAGTTATAGTGTTCCCCTCCTGGTCCAGTAAGCAGTGGAGGCTCTTCTTGCCCTTCCTTTTAGCGTTGATAAATTTATAAAAGTGCTTTTTGTTATCTTTCATGGAAGTGGCAGCCTAAGTTCTAGCTGGGCCTTAGCCTCTCTAATTTCTCTCCTGCATAGTCTGGCTACCTCCTTAAACGCATCAGGAGAAGCCTTCCCCTCCTTCCAAAGGCGATACACCCTCTTTTTTTCCCCCAATTCCTTCAGGACCTCAGCCTTTTCAGAGAACCAAAGTGTCTGCACTGTGGCTGGTCTGTGAAACTGTTCCTGCTGAAGTCCGGGGCAATTCATGGCACATGATGTTCAAGTTTAGAAGCTGGGCTGCTAGAGCTGCTCTCTAATCTCTCTTTTTCACAGTCAGCTTAGTTCCAGAAAGTCCTGCTTAAGACAACTTCTCCAAAAAAAGTCTGTAGTATAACCAAGCGAAGCAGTTCTGCAACCAAAGACCCATACACAGATAAGAAGGCTGAAGAGCTGATGCAGGAGGAAAAGGCATTGGCAAATATTGATGTGTTTCAGCTCTCACATTGTTATTACACCAGATGATAAACGGCTATTCCACACCTCTCACGAGAGAAGAGGAAAGGAAAAATGCCATCCCCAATGAAAGACTCCATATGTTTGAAAAGAGTTACTAAATATTGTGTTACTTAGAAAAACTCTAGAGGCATATCCCAGTTCTGCTCGCAGATCTGTCACTGTTATGGATCTACAGAGTTATGGTAACCAAATTAAAGGTGCTGTGGTCTGCAGAGCCCTCTCCACATTAACTACTAAGTGGCCAGATTCTGTTCAAGAGGACAGGATCTACCTTCTATATGCTATGTACACTTGCTTGTGAGGAGGGAACATGCTGAAGGATTACTGTACATGTTTATGAAGCTTCCTCTGCCTGTGACATTTACGTTAATGACCTAAACTGCCTTTTCAGGTGGGATTTCTGGTTTGTTTTGTTTTCCCCTCTAGAAAGAAGTCTCATTTATTTAAGTTCTAAAATTGCTTTATAATCTCGTGAAATATGTTTCTAACATTTCAGAACAGTTGACTGTCAGCATAGAATTACAACCTCTTTTTCCCACAGCAAACAGGCTGATTATCAGATCTTCACACCGTGTAAGATTTTTGAGTCTTAAAAACATGCCAGCACTAACTGGGCACTTACAGAACAGCAATACTGCAAAACATAGCTCTGCAACACAGCACTTACAGAAATACAGAAAAGCTTTCCACATTCACAGGATACTGTAATAATGTAGAAATGCTGAATGTTTTGAGGCAATGTGATGGTTTGGGTGTTTCCCACACTTTAGAAATACCCAGACTAGTCTCAGTCGGCTCTGGGAATATAAATGAAGCTATTTATTTACAGCTAGCACAATATACAAGCAGATATTTATAGTATATACAGTTATATACAGAAATATACAAGGTAAAAGGTAATACAGAAACACAACTCCCAGAAACCTGAGTCCCCAGGAGGGGCTCTCAACCACCCCTGCACCTTCCCCATGCCCCTCTCAACCTTACCCCAGTCCTAAAGAAGAATAGAGGTTCGGCCAAGAGGGTAAGAAGCAAAGGTGAGTGGAGGGTGTGTTAGAGAGATGCAGCTCAGTCAGAAGCCCAAGGCAGAGTGAAGCAAAAATGGCAAGAGTGTTATCTAATGTTTTCGTTTCTTCTTCAGCAAGACTCTGAGGGGAGTAGACATCACCATTGTTTTCCTTTCACAGCCTATGATCTAGTTCTTCTCACCAAAACATTCTAGCCTGCTTCAAACTAGCACAGGCAACTATTAAGCATGCATTCAGGCATTTACCACATCTGTTTAACTGCCAAGAAATAAAGATCTTATGTAAAATAATGACCACTGGGGGTTCAGTTTGCACTTTTTAATCTCAGGTTTGCCGTGGACTGAAAGTAGAGAGGTGATCAGGTAGGCATTTTGCTTCTGTTGAAACACAGTATTTCAAACAGTGTGATAAGTGGCTATGTATCCTTTAGATCAAATGTTCATAAATGGACTGAATCGTGAAGATATGATGACACAAACATGTGGGCACATTAGAGCTAGAGTTACCCTAGGATGAGAGCAATGGCAATGGCACAGCAGGAAGCACTTTGGCATGAGACACGTGTTGGCTAGCAAACCCTCCAGTGACCAAGCATCTTTAGCCTACTGTCCTGTGTCACTGCATCTTCACTGCTCTTCCACGCTCTTGCTTTCAGCCCAAAAATAAGCTTACTTGAACTGCAAAACATACATATAGTCCTTTCAAAGTATGCTAGTTTGAAGCTAGTTTTGGTGAGAAATAGATTACGGGCTGTGAAAGGGAAACAATGGTGATGTCTATTTCACTTGTAGGCTTGCTCAAAGATATAAGAACAAGAATCAAAACATAGATAAGATAGTTGCTCTCTGTCCAGGCTCTGGGCTGCATCTCTTTAACTTCACTCTCTGTCTCTCTTGCCCTGCAGGAAGGAGACAAGTCTGCCAAGCAGCTAGGACCACTCACAAAGGAGAGTGGAGTGGACAGGTCCTCTTGGTAAGATTAGCTTGTGGACACGCCTCCTGTTGGCTGTGGCTATGAGATATCCTTCCCGGGATGATTTGCCATGGGCAGCCAAGAAGTGGAACACCATTAAGCAGGGAATTAAGCTTCAGAAGGAGTTTGCTGTGAAGGAAGTGCTCTATGGAGATCATGGCACACATGAGCCTGATGAGATTCCTCTTGGAACAGGTCTCATGAAGAAGCTTATTAAGCTTGCTCCTTCATCCTATGCTAACATATTGGCTAGCAGGTTTCTATCAAAGTGTGATAATGGAAGGTCTTTCACTATTGGTGAATTCACTGACCAGCTCAGGCAGATAGAGGACAACTTGTCACACTCTGCCAGAATCTCTGGGTACTTGCTCCCTACCCCCCCTGGCCCATCCTCCATTCTTCCTTGGGCACAAGGCAACATCTGGGGTAAGAGGAGAGGGGTGGGAGAAGGTGGAAGGACAGTTGGGAGCCCCTCCTGGGGACTTAAGTTTCTGGGAGGGATGTTGTGTTTCTGTATTACCTTTTACCTTGTATATTTCTGTCTATAATAGTATATACTGTAAATATCTGCTTGTATATTGTGCTAAGCTGTAAATATAAGCTTCACTCAATTTATAGAGCCAGATGAGTCTAGTCTGGGTGATTTCTAAAGTGTGGAGGGGGCGGGTAACACCCATACCATCACACAAAGATGCTAATTCCTTCATTTACATTCAGTGGGATAACATTTAGTATCCTTTGTGGCGTGACTAACGTCACAGTGACCCCTGCCTCTAATAAAGCTGAGAAACAGAAAGGTTTTTGTTATGTATTTAATTTTGATGTTGGTGGTTTTCTTTCCTTCTGAATTCCTTCTGAAACCCTCCCTTCTGAATTCCTGTCTTCCTGCCTGTATTCCTGTTATTGTGTATTGAAATGAACTCTGTGTTGCTTACTCATAACATTCCCTGTATCCACTGTACAAGATCCACTGCTTCATTTCATATTGCAAATACATAGCTTTTGTTACTTTGGACCTGCTACATGCTCATGCTTTAATAATACTTGGAAGTAAGGAAAATGTAATTGCAAAGAAAATGCTCCTGTTAGCTTCTTTGTACAGTAGAATATGTCTGGTCTTACCTCTAAGTCCATAATAGTTTTCCCAATGAACTTGAGGGAGGGAGAAATGAGCACACTGTGCCAATTTCATCAGAAGATTCAGGAAGTGGTTAGCCTTTAATGTTCAAAGATATGGTACCAGACCTGCTGTTTGAGGTGCAGTGTTTGGCCCTTCTCTGTCACTCAGCAGAAACTGCAGGTGCCTCCCTCCATTCAGCATCTATTAGCTCACACATTAGAGGCAGAGGGGAAAGGAGCAGTGCTTAAAGAAGGGTTAGATAAATCTCTCGTTAGAGTAACTAATCACACATACTACTTTCTGTGTACTTCGGTGGCAGTTTGGAACTACCATCTTTCTCATGAACTGGGGCAAGGTAACTGCAAAAGCTGCTTGGTAAAAACTGTAAATTTTGCCACCAGAGCCTTTGACCCAGGATCTCTAATGCATGCAGGAAAATGAATTTCCCTCTCTTCCACGAAAGATGCCTGTGACAAGAGAGCAGAGATGTTGCTCACTGTTCTCTTGCCTTTTGGCTGCTAAAGCAAGTAGGGTCATAACAGCAGATGGGAGCAGGGCTTCTGGCAACCTCACAAACTTCTTAAATATGGAAGCAACCTCAGTGGGACAAGCAGCGGAACAGGAATAGCTGCTAATGGCTTCCTTCTCTCAGAATTGAACATCCATGCATCCACTGTGAATCCCAGCAGGCCAAAGCTAGAAGAAGAGGTCATATGGATTTTTCTATACTTAATAAAGTCCTTAGAGTCCTAAACAGATGGACTGTGGCAGAAATAAGCAGTTTGGGGTACACTTGTGACTCTGATGCTATCAAGATATCATCCAAGTAAATAAGCACTTTCATTTCCTAAGGTCACTAGAAGTGAATCACAGAAACATTCTGTCTGGAGAAGACCCTTAGGACCACCAAGTCCAACCAATATCCCTACTCTACAAGGTTCACCCTAAACCATATCCACAAGCACCACATCTAAACAACTTTTAAACACACCCAGAGTTGGTGATTCAACCACCTCCCTGGGCAGTCTATTCCAATGCCTGACGACTCTGTGAAAAAATGTTTCCTAATGTCCAGTTTAAACCTACCCAGTGACAGCTTGGGGCCATTCCCTCTTGTTCCATCATTAATTACCTGTAATAAACATAGCTATTCTCAGAGCAATGCACAGGCCCAACACCCTTGCATTTTGCTGATATATTGCACTTAATTATAGAATTGTCAGGGTTGGAAGGGCCTCCAGGGATCATCCAGCTCCAACCCCCCTGACACAGGCAGGGACAGTAGATCAGGCTGCTCTAGCCTGGCCTTAAAAACTTTCATGGATGGGGCTTCCACCACTTCTATGGGCAACCTATTCCAGTGCCTCACTACCCGTCATGGTGAAGAACTTCTTCTAAAATTCAATCTGAATCTACCTGCTTCTAGTTTTGCTCGATTCCCCCTAGTCCCGTCACCACCTGACATCCTAAAAACTCCCTCACCAGCTTTCTTGTAGGCCTCCTTAAGGTACTGGAGGCCTCTTTAAGACAGTTGTGTGCAAAGATTTTCCAAACTGCTTTAAGTGGCTGAAATGCAGGAAGGTCAGGATGCTAAATGAGGTTTTACCTGAAACCTATTTACATCAGAAAAGGTTGATTTCTGAGTTGTAAGCTGTATGCTTGAAAACTGCCATGTGCAACCTATCCATAGTTACAAAGCAGCACAGCGAGTTAACATGCTGTGTGTACAAAAGGAGAAGAGTTCATCATTGTGGCCGTTTGAGCTGATCCTCTAGCTCAGACATAGGGGAGAGATGAACATTCCAGGGATAGGCCACATAAATGGCAACAATAGATAAATTAATATAATTTCATTGGAGCATCAAGAACTTAATGTCTAGAAGCACAGCTTGTTCTGCCCCTTCTCCCGCTGGCTTCGGCTGCTGCAGCTTCGCCTATCTTCCCCGGCTGCTGTTTTGGCTACTGCTGCTTCTGCTGCTTCGCCGCCGCCTGACCCCTCCCCCATCTCCCTTAAAGTTATTGTATTGTTTTTTTTTCCTTCCTTCTCTAGTTATTATCTCTCTTTACATTGTTATACTATAAGAAAATACAATTTCATCTTTCCCTGACTTTCAAAAAGCTCAAACGGCCACAATCGTGATGAAGTCATGCTAATTCAGTACCAGTGAGCAATTCCCTCTGACATGAAACACTGTGGTAGATTCCTCTACAAATTGTATAACATGGATTAAGTTCAGGTTTGAATTCCAGATTTTCTAACTAATCAAGAACACTCTAACTCCAAAGCTGGTAATTATACTGGAAAAATGATCAGAAGAGCAACCTGGGGGAACATTACTACAGGCACCACACAGGACTGAGGGAACATGTTCGCCAGTGTGAATCTCACACTAGATTAATGAACACATAATTTCAGCTTCTCTGTGAGGCTTGGTCAGTTTGTACCTGTGGTGGAGGCTCACGTAGGCCCAAATGGCCGTGTTTACAAATCTATTCATGCCCAGACATGTTGTGTCCCCCCCCCCCCCGAAAGGTGTTGTCCTGCCCAAACCTGAGGAAAACAAGTTAAGGGGGATGAAGGAGCACAATAACACTGGTGCCTTCGAGTCTGGCCTGCCTGCTCACAAGGTTGAAGTAAACAGGTTGTGTAAGCTCATGTGCCTAGGGTGGGGGATCCACCTCACCCCCTCCATATTTGGGGGTACTGGACCCATGGATTTCACCTTATTTGGTATGTTTTGGCCTGCTGCCAGACCCTTATTGGACAGAATTGTGGCCAAGGACCATCAATCTCAGGCTCAAACCTCATAAAGGGGGCAATTCAGTGTTCCTGCCACCCTCCTCCACCCACTGCTCCTAGCCACTTTGTCGCTTTTGGGACCTCTGCCGCTTCATGATTTCAACCCATGGCACTTCACACCAGCCCAGGGAAACTGACCAAGACACTCCTGGCCAGCTGCTAACCCAGCCCGTCGTTCCCAGCTTGAGCGTGCCCATGGAGCCTTCAGACAGCGTGCCCCAATAATCCCTGAGCTGAACTATTCAGACCCACGGGGTTCAGCAACGTGGCTGTTGCTACATATTTTGGGATCACCAAAACTGTGAATCCAGCCAGTGAGTAATTGAGCGGTCTCAACTCGGGCAGCATAGACCCTCAGTAATTTTACCAGTGGCACTTTCATGCCACAAACTCTCTATCTAAACCTTTCCAAACTTCTACTAAATTTCTGATTTTTTGCTGTAAATAGACATTCCGTAATATAATTTCACAACTGCATACAAAGAACCTGTGTAGGGTAACTGTAGACAAGTTTGGGGAAAGGGGAGGGAATTCCTTGTGTATATAATATTAAATTATTTAAACCCTTTTGAATTCTGTCTCATATTTCATCCCCCCAAAACCCAAACAAAACCCCTTCACAACAGTACCAAACCTGAAAAGAGGTCCACATTGCATGTCTTGGGTTGCAGCAAGTTTTAGCATGGTGATTTGACACCGGGCTTGAATGATTTTGGTGTCAAAGGATGAAAATATTTGTTATCACATATGGCAGAACAGTAACATCATGGTTATCCTCCTTTCCTGGTGTGCTTGCCACTCACGTAGTCATGAAGTAACTGGTTTTGTACAACTGCACTTTCATTTATACTTTGCAATTCATAAAACAGCCAACCTCTCATCTGAATTAATGTCTGTTTGTTGAAAGAGAAGTCACATTTGACCTAGAGATGCATTCCATTTAAGACAAATATGTAAGAAACCTGGAAACGAAAATAGCAGTTTTACTTAATGTTAAGATGGATTTTGATTAGCTGAGTCTAGCCTTAAATATATATTCAACAATCCATTTTAAACACTGAAATTTATCATAGTCTTACTTACATTAATGAAGATATGCTAAGTATCATAAATTGACACTCAGCTAAAGAGAGCAGTCAACAACCTTTTAAAGCTGGAAGATGAGGATGAAAATGAAACAGCTTTTGGGTAAGAGAATAAATACAGATTTAGGAGGTTAACCTTATGCATTTGAGTTTGTGAATTTTGGCCTTAGGCTACAACAGCACAAGATAGGCAGTTTCTCCTTGGAAAGCTAAAAGTACACGATTAAAAAAATCCAATGAGTCTGTATTAGCTTTGGGTTTTGATCTGTTTCTCCAGCACCTCATAACCTCTCACTGTTATAGCAACATGCGTATGAACCGGACTATGGAAGTCATTCACTAGAATGAATTTTGCAAGAAATTAATCTTATCCAAGGAAACAATTGAAGTAATCAAAAAAAGGCATTAACCGGGAAGTTTTCCTCCAGAATGACAGCTACCTTAGGCACTTTTTCAAGAGGCATGCTCCTCTCTCAATAAAATATCCCAAAGAGGCACTAGCCCAAAAAAGCAGCTAATAAATATTTGTGAGGAAAGCAAACTATTTCTTAATTCAAAGACCTTAGGGATAGTCTCTAAATATAGCAGTTCACAGCATTTAGCTAGTTTGAACTTGTGTTGTACTGTGAATTGGGGAGCTTTCAGCTGTTTCATGATTCTTTCGTGTCTTTGACATTTCAGCACATGAATCTGCAGTGCCCCTTTAAAGAACTAGTTGCTGTTAGAATATTTCCATATGCAGGGACAAGTCCTGTCTTTCTCATCTGATGCTTGCTCTGCATGTTTGTTTTTTTCTTGCCCCAGTTAAACCATTCTTTCTAAGAGCTGATGTCTCAAGGATCTAATTTTCATTCTGCAAGCTAGGAAGCTAAGGTGCCTGTATCAACACTGAGGACACTTAAGGGTTAAAACATCGACGAAGTTCCTCTATTCTGCATGACTGGTGCTCTAAAAGCAATGATGAACTTCCTCTGTTCTGCAGTGTTGATGCTCTAAAGGGCACAGTGGAGTCTTGTGACCTGTGCTGCTGAAAACTGTTTTGCACTTCCTAAGCATAATTGTTTAAATTGTGTTAAAAATATATTTCTCTCCCCAAGCATGCAACAAGAAAATGCAGTTGACTGCTTATGGGATACACTAAATTATTATTGACAATAATACCTGTATTTCTAGTTGGTGCTAGGTTGTATACAGATTCTCTTTTCATCTGCTACCTACATACATCTATCTTTCCATTACAGACACGAGCTTCTTTGCACTACACAGAAATGACAAGACCAGTTCTGGTGATAGAGAAAATGTAGATTTTTCTTTTTTTTTTTTTTTTTGTTCATTATTTCCTCTCTGAATTTAATATGAATCTGCTGAAGAATTCCCAGACCCCTTATAGTTAGTCTTAATAAAAGATGTATTCTGCTTCTGTAGGGTTTTTACATTAATAATTAAGACAAATGCAATAGTAAGTCCCCTAGAAGGAACACTTGTCAAATAGCTTAATGTTATCTATTCTGAAGCTTTCAGTTGAATCCAATTAATATTGCTGTGTGAGAGTGGAGGACCTTCAGCTGATGCTTTTCAAATCCATCAAAAATCGTAATGAATACTTGTATCTGTATTATGTCTAAGCCAAGTCCATCTTTCTGAAATGAAGGAGGACAGGAACTCTGCCAGTAATATAAATCCACACTTTACATTTAAGTTGTTAATCCTGTTCTATCATTCAGCACATGTAATTGGTTTCTTAATTGCATCTCCTCAAATATCCTATCTGTTCCAAGTTCAGTGACCTCTTGCTGCTGAGACCAGCACAGTACAATCTCCAGCTAAATATGTTTGCCTTTACCAGGTATTATCAGAATTTCTGCAATGAACTCACTGAGGATTTTTTCGGGTATCTCAAGGAGTATCTAAAAGAATGGGATGGTTCACTTTGTGGAGCATTTCTCATGCTTAAAGGACTCCACTGCCACTTTATTTACAATAATGAAATTTTATTAACTTATATTAGCAAACTGCAAAGTCTTTTTTATCTTTCTAGTGGGGATGTGCATCACTGTATAGCAGACAGGCAGACTGGCAGTGGGATGGATTTCTTTAACTACTTTTTGAGAATCCCTGTTTCTGCTTCCTCCAAACGTCAGAGATATACCATTTGAAATTCATTGATTTGGTTAAAAGAAATAAATGAGTCAGGAGGTCTGATTAGAAATGCTGGAGAAGAGGGGTGATATAAGAGCTAATGAACTTATTTAATGTCCATTGTTCTGCTGCAGGACTTTACCCAGATGAGGAAACTCCAAATTTTTTTTTTGCATGTATGGAGACTAAGGTTGCAGAGAGATGAAGGCTTTCCAATGCCTTGAAAAACTGTTCATCCAAGCAGCTGTACTTTCTGGATAGAAAAATAAGTCATTCCTTTTTAAAAAGAGCAGGGCAAAAGTAAACATAGTGTGAATATAAATGCATGACACCCATCAATGGGTTTCAGTTCATGAATGCTGTATAAATTTACCCAGGTTTCTTGCATGCTGTGAAGCCAAATCTGCCACTAGAACTCCTTGTGTCCATTCATGCTTGGTCACTCAGTCACTTTGATGAGCTTTCCTGCTTCCCTGATAAGTTTGCTTTTCACGTTAAAATCTATGTAAACTCCATGAGATTTTCTAAAGTCACAATAATAGATTACATTTGGAATTGTGGCTTAGCCTTTGTATGACCTCGGTTTTCTGTACACCTTTCAAACAAAAAAAACCCAAAACCCCAAACCTTCTCCAGTACTTCAATTAATTATCAGTATTGTTTGGGTGTTTTGTGTTTACATTACAACAGTGCTCACATTTTATGCACACGGCTGCTGGGTTTAATTCAGAAAGCAGCTGGACCTTGTATTAGCTAATACGGAAGTGACCAAGAAGGCCAGTGGTATCCTGGGGTGCTGTTAACCAACAAAGGTGTGCAGGCAGGGAATACAAATGTAGCTTATTTATTAATGTAAAGAAAAGTTATGCCGCCCATGTAATTTACAAACCAAATCAGAAAATACTATTTACAGGTTTGTTGCTTGATTGCACAGTATCTTCCAGGACACAGGAGTGGATACAAATAGTTCCAAGATCAGTATCTGAAAAATGATTGAGTCCAGCAGAAGTACGTTGCCCCTACTAACAAGAGAAGGTATTCCCTGGAGACTTAGTCCTCTTGGTATCTCTGTTTCTTGAGGAATCCTTCTGCAACTGCGAGATGCCATCCACACCTGTGAGGGACAAAACCCCAGGAAGAGCCCAGCAGCAAAGTCCAGAGCTCTCTTTTTCAGACCCCTTTTATATCAGCCATGACCGTGTGTCTTGTAGTCATAGCTATCTCCTTCCATGCCAAATAAGGGTGAGAAAGTGGCCAGTTCACAATTTTCACATGTGGCCCTAGGCCTGGAGTCTGCCCCACGTAGCTGAGGGGCAGGGAAAGGTCCTGGCATTGACTGAAATGGCCTTCAGAGGGTAGAGCTGCTGCCCTCTTCTCTCTCCACACCCGTCCCGACTCATGCCGGAGGGAGGAGGGGTATGGATGCATTGCCACCGGTGCATCAAGAAGAATGTGTCCAGAAGATCGAGGGAGGTTCTCTTCCACCTCTGCTCTGCCCTAGTGAGGCGCCACCTGGAATACTGCATCCAGTTCTGGGCTCTGCAGTTCAAGTGGGACAGGAATTTGCTTGAAAGAGTCCAGTGGAGGGCTAAAAGGATGATGAAGTGACTGGAGCACCTGATGAGGACAGGCTAAGAGATCTGGGTCAGTTTAGTCTGGAGAAGGATGGGAGAGGATCTAAATAAATGTATATAAATATATGAGGGCTGGATGTGAAGAAGGAAGGGGACAAACTCTTCTCACTTTTACGCAGTGATAGGACAAGGGACAATGGATGTAAACTACAGCACAGAAAGTTCCACCTCTGGGGAATGGGAGAGCAGGGAGATGATTCAATGTGAGTTAAGCTATCCAAGCAAGCCACTCGTTATTGAGAGCATCAGGCTTCAAGTTACAAGGCACATATTTACAGTTAGGGTGAGAAAAGTGAGCACACACAGCATGCAACATGGTACTGTTCACTAGCATTTGGCGCATCTAAATATTTGAATATGCATAATCCTGCCTACTTACGGTTACTGCAAAAGCAATTAGTGCACCTAGATATTGGAATTTGAATATTCCTCCTATTTCCCTCCTACTCTGCACACAGCCCCACAGAAGCTGCTTATCAGAAGGCTCAAGGACAAATTCCTCTGAGCTTCTTCACACACCACTGTGGTTTACTGCAGTTCCGATGCTCAGACCTCACATCCAAGGCTTGATTGTACAAGCTTCTAGGGGCTCATGCCCCCTATTTTTCAGCCAGTTCCCAACACACCTCAACACGAGGAAGAATTTTATTGCAAGGGTCATTCCTGTGCGACCAGTGCTAGATTCAGCGGTCCTGCTCTGGCAGGGGAGGTTGGACTCAACTTTGAAGGAAGGATGGAGACAGAGGAAGAAGATTGTCTGAGGAAGCCAAATGCAGGGTAAAATGATTTATATGGCTTCCTGGTTGCAGCGTAAACACAAGCAAATGGCCTAATTTAATAGGTATTGTTTTCTGGATCAAAACATGCCTTCTCTATGTGTAATATTTGTGTGTATTCATTAGTGTGATTTATAGCAGAGTTTTGTTTCCTGCTGCCATCAGGAGGCAATTGCTTATGTGCTGATCCATCATTTTAATGCTGAGAAAAAGCAGCATCTTGCAAAGAATCAGTGAATGGAGGTTTTGTGAAGAGTGTCTCAGCTGAGCTAAGAAACAGGCACTTCACTGAGCAGTTACTTGTAACTCAGTTGAAGGTATCTTAACAGCTTTAAAAACATTCCCTTAGATCACTGAGAGCGCACTAGATGAAAGCAAAACGTTGAGGAGCCACTTAAGCGACCTCTCTGTGAGTCATCTAGTAAAACCTTGCTAAAACTGAGACTGAGTCGTTGCCCAGATCAGGATGAAACTTAGGCATGCCTCTTTTAAAGAGGCACAGTTGTGTCTTCGAAAGTCAGCAATGGGACTTGAATCTGTTCAAATAAGATATGGAAAATGGTAGTAGGTCCACAATTCCAGTTTTTATGGACAGAAAGTGTTGCAACTTTGGAGTACGCCTCCATTGGACAGCATTTTGCAGAGCTAGCTAGAAGATATTTTCTTCTATGACAAGTAATGTATTTTGTAAACATATGAATGAATTTAATTATGTCAAATTAGTCTGTCAAAATTATTTAGTATTCTTACTTCCTATGTGATAGAATCAACTTCATTTTTGACAGGGCTACAAACATTACAAGACTGTTCAAACAGGTCTATTTTCTTCTTGTTTCTGTTATGAAATGCAATTCTAACAATTGAATATATGTATTTATTTTACTGCTCCTTATACTTCTGCTAACAATAGGATAAAGCTTACATATTTGAAGCAATGAAATTTTTCAAAGCATAATTCCACTCCTGTTTCTGTTATTCTTTTCCCTAGTAAGCGTGGTCCAGTACTAAATTTTGCAGTTGAATTTGAGTGTTTGGTATTCTCACATCCTTTAGCAATTCCTAGTTCCCTGTAAGCACTGCTTTACAAAAAAATATGTTGGCAAATTATAGTAAATATGATGCAAATAAAGAAATTATCTATGTTTTTCATTAAAAAAAAATCCCCCAAAACTTAATAGAATATAATTTTTTTGTTGAAAAAAACCAAACCAAACTTGTATCAGACTTGTACTAGGATATATGTGCTTTCAGAAGCACTTGTGTCAACACAGATTGGGTGATATTCTTTTCTGTGGTTTAGTGAGAGAATTTGGCACTAAGTAAAACAGTAAATCAAGCACAAGTTCTCAGTAAGGTGCTGGTTTCAAAAAGTGTTTTTGTGCTTAAAGACCCCATGCTGTCATACCAAAGTTTTCTTAATCACAGCTTCATCCCTGGCCCAAAGGCTTTTAATTCATGGTCTAACTTGACGAGCAGAGAATGGAACAATTGGCAACATGCAAAAAAACATGCTTTATTACTTTCCCTGCTTACACAAGGATTTGTGCATTACTGCAGACAGGATGGCTAAAAATTTCTGTCACTCAATTACCTGTTAGCAGCCTTTGTTACTCATACAATACAGTAAGTTCTCACTTCATCCCACTCTTGCTGCTTAGCATCTCATAAAGCAAGTTAACACGCCCCAAATACCTTATCAGACAGTCTGTTTCACATCTTTGTTGTAAATAACTATCGAGAAGGCACAGAAACACCAGGCAAAATAAATACATATCAAGCATACACAGCAGCATAGTGTTAAGAATCTCATTTTTCCAACAGGCATCCATGTAAATCAATAATGTGCAGATGTATTCATAAGTCTTCCTTTTTGCTGATGTCTGCCAAAAACTGTAGCTCTGAAGAAGAATTAGGAGGCTGGTTTCAGATGTTCTCCACGTAATTTTAGTTCTGGTCCTCTGAAACAATATTTAAGATTTCTATCAAGTTTAGTGACACTAGCAAGGGATATTGGAGTGCTGAAACTCAATCTAAAAGAACTAATCTCAGCACAGGAAGGTCTGCTGAGATGGCTGCAAAAGAGTCCTAAGTCTGTTTAATCCAAGAGTCTTCATTGAAAAATGAATGTTGTCCCAACAGAGCTAAATTTCATGGAATTCCAGTATAATGCTGACATTTTCTGAATAAAAATGTAGCAATTAATTATACAAAAATAATGTTATTTACTGTTGGGAATGGTTATATAATTCTATTGTGTGTGTAAAAGCACAATTGAGAAGTGTTCCTAACTGAAAGTCTACATATAAGTCATGGTGATCTTTGAGCCTTGGAAAGTTCAATGAATGCAGCAATAGAAATTTTGATGAAGAATTTAGAACTTGATTGTCATTCTTCATTCCCTACACAAATCTTACATAAATGCAACACTGAAGAGTTTAGAATCTCCACAAGCAGCTCTGTGCCAAAGGCAGGGATATCAGATTTTGTCCAGATGCCAAGGCTTGGGGTTAATATGTTGATTTCTGTGCAACTGAACTGAACTACCAGTGTGAGACTCTTTGCTCATTTAGAGGGGGCTTGACCCTACCTAGGAGGCGGGATTCTCATACTGCCTGATGTTTGAGGTGAAAGGAGAGGAAAGAACAGAGACATATGGAGGGCTGCTAAATATGAAGAAGGTCAAAGTACTGCCATCTTGCCTGAATGATTAAGCCCAAAATACGGAGGAGTCCACGAGAGGCCATCACCTCTAACACTCCTTTTTATTTCTAATCTCAAGATCAATCTGTGATGGCTAAATGACACAAAACAATTCTTAGGTACAGCACAGCTGTTCAAGTCTAAGGTTGAACACCTTTCACTTCTCAACTCCTCGCATCCAATATGAACTCAGCTACTCAAAGAACCTGTCATCTTATAGAGATTCTGGCTTCAGAAAAGACATGAAATGATAGGAGCAGATACTGTAATTCTTTTCATGGAAATGCATTTAGAAAGAAGGTGAAAATAGTCCTAAAACTTTCTCTCTGTGTGAATATTCTTGAGAGATGAATGGCTGCATCTTGTTTCCAAAATGCTTGTGTAGCTTTGATCTCATTTGATTGGCATGGCCACTTCCTATTGCCAGTCTATTTGGAACATTCAATAGATGAAGGGTACTTACATATCCAAGGATTTTCTCATGCATGCAATGGTATAGTACTGTATTTGTATTGAATTTTCATGATCTGCCCTTACAAAATCAGAAGCATGTTAAAAAAAAAAAAAAAAAAGAAAAAAAGAGAGGCTTAATTCAGCCTGATGACAGTGAAGTGGCACCTGATTTTAGTTTGGGTTCCTGTGCTTTGATGAAGGAGGTCAGAATAGCATTATTATGCACTCTCTAGCTGGATAAATAGATGATGAAGGACTAAAAGAGTCCAACAGTCATAGAAGGGGCTACTGTGCCATAGCTGCAGGATCAGGTTACAGTTGTAGATCAGACATTGAAGTTTTTTTGCCCTAGGATGATAAGATTGGACTTGATGATCTCAAAGGTCTTGTCCAATCTTGTTAATTGTATCATTCTCTGATTAAGACATTCACATGAGTAATTCTGCACAGTTTAGGCTACCAGTGCCTGAAACTTAAGACTTGTATCAGTACAAAATTTCATTAAATATCTAGAAAATTGTTACAGTTCAAGTGATGTCCCAAATTGCCAAAAGGTTTGTCTCTGTAATTCAGTCATTAAAATACTTTTAAAGTTCTTCTATTCATATTTCTGTAGTTCAATTTTCATTGAAGGGTTCATGTGAAAGGGAGTCCAAGACCACCTTCCAGATTTTTCTGCCATAATACTCATTACCATGTAGCTATGCTTTTGTATATAAGAGGTTGTTAAAACTGTGGGACAAGGCAAAGACACTCTCCAGGAAAAGCTAAATAAATGATCTATATGTCTATGTGATGATGGATGACACAATACTGATTAATATAGACATTTGAAAATGCTTGGGGTTTAGAAGAAATCAGACCTACACACCTACATCTGGCCCATTCTTCATTACAATTACATCTGGCTACACAAATATGTTTCTGGAAAACGTGTATAAATCAATCATGATAATTCACAAGTTGACAAGTTCTGCATATTATTTTGATGTTAGTCACCTGGCATAATCCTCATATAGCTCCAGTAAATCTTTATCTTTTTTTTCTTTTTTCTTTTTTTTTTTTCCCAATCAAAACAGAATGTATAGAGTGACCTCAGAAAATGTCAGTGGTAACAGGCTGAAAAAATGAGTATAGGAGCAGTTCACCTTTCAGCATAAGTCAGTGTCCAGGCTTTTGTGGACAACGAGAAAAGATAGATGGTTGCACATTTCATGCCACACTGACCAGCATGCCACAGAAATATGCCTGAACTGTGTCTGTAGCAAACTCACACTGTGTTAGGCAGAGTTACTAGACTGCTGGGTCGCTCAAAGGCCATGTGGGAGACCGGAAAGACACAAGCTTATACCAATATGATACACAGAAGGTCAATCCATTTATTGAAGCTAAGAGTGATAATTATATAGTGGATTCAGTAAAGGGGCGTGCACTTTTGATAGGCTCCACTTGTTCCCAGGGCTAATCAGCCTGCCCCCCTTTAAGGCCCCCTCGCACAGCTCAGCTACAGATAGCAGCTAACTTCTTCTCTGCTAGCCTCCCCAAGGCCACCTTCCCGCACCTGTGCTACTTATCAGAGTGACCTTAGCCTCACCCTGCCTATTCTTCTTATTTCTCGGACTGTTCAGTTCTCCTCAATCCTGCTCAAACCCCCTCATCTCCCCTTTTCTTTTAAATATTGCAGATATTACACTGCTAATCATACCATGCACATGTTGCACTACACATGGCAAAACTACAATGATCATCAGAAAAACAAGTATATATACAATCATATCAACCAGGCTTCTAAGCCATCCTGTTAGTCCCCAAAAATCTTGTCAAGCCAATTCCATCTATCTTCTTTCTTGAGTCTTCATACACTATCTTTCAAGCACTGGATGCTGGTGTGTGCCAATTCTGAATGATCAGACAGGTTCATGCAACACACACCTTCAAGATCTTCACACCTGTGGCCTTGTGCTAGAGGCAAAAGGGCGACTGTAGCCCTGTTTTGCAAAGTCACATGTGAAATGCTGTCAAGGTCTAATAATAAATGTGATAGAGCTTTGCTTGTAGCATTAGTTTGTTTAGTAAGCCAACAACCAACCTTATCTAACAACCCCAAAACTTTTCCCGCTGCTACCCCTGGTTCTAAGAAAGTGGCAGTAAATGGCTATTCAAAAAACCAAAAATCCAGATGATCATCACAGCAACAGGAGAATGCATGTGTACTGTGTTTTTGACTGGGCTCTGTGTGGTAAATGATGCTGTAGAATTGTAAACGTGTTTGGAGCTAACAGAGAAACATGTCTTAAACTACAAGGTCCTCACCTTATATGTGAAGCAATAGCAGTCCAGGCTCTATCCCTACAGATAATAAAATGAGAGCCCTGATGTGTCCCTGCTGTCCATTATGCTCACTTAGTTGCCCAGTATTTTTCTCAGACTCCCACTGTTCTGGATTCACTCTGTAATTTTCAGGAATTTTGATATTTTCACTGCACTCATTTGCTATGACCTGCAAATAAGCAGGTCTTAAGCACAAGCCTATTGTGCTTAAGAGCTACTAATTTCTGAATAAGATACAAAAGTTATACTCTATGTTTAACTACAGTGCCTACAGTGTAAATAATATCCATGGCTGACAAGTGGACCTGTGGGTGTCACAGCACTGCGCGTTCAGACTCCATCCATATAGACCTAATTCCCACAATTCCTCTTTTTGCTTTAAGATGAAGGCAGCGTTCATCCTCTTTCACAGGGCCCTTTGCAAAAAGATAACAAACACATCACTTTAAACATTGCTAACAAAACAGTTATTCCTCATCTTTGCCAATGAGTGGGTTTGGTCCTAATAACGAAGGTCGAATGAAATACCTGACTCAAAGTGTGACCAAGATCTATGTACCAAGCATATCTCATATACATTTCTCTGCACAGCCATCTGAGCAAGACTTCTGCTCACTGCCATAAAACTTCTGAACATAAAAAACTGATATCCATCAAATGAACCCAAGCACATTCATTCCTTAGGCTAATCAGAGAATTTTCAGATTTTCCCTCTCTCTCTCTCTTCCTTTTTTTAAAAAAAATCTCTCACATGATCCTTATTTTATAGTGATATCTTGATATACAGAAAAAAATAAAGAAAAAATATTGTATAATATCCCTGTATCTTATACCCTATAATATCCCTATTATAAACTCTCAGCCTTGACTATGCTATCTATCAATTAAAAAATCTATCAACTAAAGGAAATTAAACCATTGAATCATTACTTAAGTCTTATTATGCTTACCCTGTTAAAATTATTCCAAAACTTATCCTATCACAATTAACATCTTTTCTAGTAATCTCTTAAACTCTAAGATCTATTACAGTAAAAACTAAAAACATTATTAGGATTTTAGTTCACAAAAGCTATCACAAATCCACTCTATCCCTTTAAGAACCAAGTGCTTCTTCTCCGGAGAAAATAAATTGCAGAAGCTGCGAGGAAGAAAGAAAAGAAGGAAGAAGGAGGGAGGGAGGCAGGTTGGCGGGGGTGCTGTGGGTGAATCCTGTGGGGGATGCCCCTCCCATGGGTCCAATGACTCCCATGGCTTCCATCACTGAATCGGCTTCTCCCCCTCAGCTTGCGACTGTTCCAAGTAGAGCAATTAATCACTCAGCACTTCTATGGCATTTGGCTTATCAGAAATTCCTCAAATACCTTTGCAGCTTCTGCCACTGGCTTCATGTTACTTTCCTCAGGGCTTTTCTCATAATATGTCAGGTGATTTTAAGATACTCTTTTGCACAGCAAAAATAACTTTCTAAAGTTTCAGTGTCCCAAAGTACACCTCTCACTGAGAGACAAGAGTTTCAGAGAAGCTTTTATGACTGTTTCCTTCTCACCGAATGCAGATCTTTTACAGCTTGCCAGATACAGACTCCTGATGTTTACCACCCCCATAAATCTTTTCCTGCTTCTGCCAGACCTCCATTGTTAGAACAGATGGTTTAAGTCTTAAATATCCCCTTTTTTGTGTCATAGCAGCAACTGAACTAAAGTCCCCCTCTTTTCCACAAGCTGCAATGATATTTTTATGGCGGGTCTTTCAACCACTGATGCAGCTACGCCAATTGCTTGTCTGTAAATTATATGTGGATGCACAAAAAAACCCTCCCCACCTCTCTCGGGTAGGCCTGGCTACCTTTGCCAGTGAACTGGCCAGCCCTCCCACGAACGCCAAGCGATCTGTGTTTCAGCCCTCCCTGAAGTCTGAGAAGCCGTGCCATGGGTCACTGACTGCCAGGTTCCTCAAACCCAGAGAAGGCACACCGGGGGTCACCAGATGCTGGGTCACTCAAAGGCCGTGCGGGAGACCGGAAAGACATGAGCTTGTACCAATATGATACATAGAAGGTGAATCCATTTATTGAAGCTAAGAGTGATACTTATATAGTGGATTTGGTACAGGGGCGTGTACTTTTGATAGGCTGTGCTTGTGTGGTGGAGGGCCCATAGGCTCAGATAGGCTTACTCATGGCTTGCTCTGCCTGGACATGTTTTTCCACCCATAACCAGAGGTAAACACATAAAACGAGCACAAAGGGGCACAATAGACCTGGTGCCATAAAGTCTGGCTTGCCCAGAACACCTGATTGTGTAATGTGATTGTGTAAGTCCCCATATGCCCAGCTCATGCCTCCCTAGTGTAAGGCCCAAGTGATTCCCATATTTGGAAGATCCAGGCCTGTGGCTTTTGCCTATTATGGTAAGGTTTGGCTGACTACCAAAACCTGATTGGTCATTCTAGTGGCCAAGGGGCCATTAATCTCAGCTCACATTAAATAAATAGGGGTACACAGGTAAACAAAGTGCTCAGGCTCCCCCACATTGCTTGCTTGCTCGCTCTCATTATTATGCTTAAGCCTGCCTGTATCTACGGAGCTCAGTCTCCCATGCAGCCGTGCACCCTATTGCATGCCTACTGCATTATCATTGCCTGGTGCATGCAGCTGCCACTGAGTTACCAGGAGCAGACTCCACTTGTCTGCACATGATCGACCTGCATGGCCAGCATTACATCGAACTCCTTCTGCACCTGAGGTCCTGCCTAAGAATCCCTGGACAGAGCATCCAGAAGAAGCCAGGAGACAAGGGCAGAGATTGCACCCTTTGCCAGGAGAACAAGGTCAGAGACTGTCCTTTCCCCGGAAGCTGGAAAGATTGTCCTTTCCCCTGAAGTCGGGAGGATTCCAGCTTCAAAGTCCACAGACAAAGACTCCCCTGAAGATTGGACACTTGTAATAGGCTGTGACGTAGCCCCAGAGGGTGATTGATAATTAACAGGACTTTGTAAGTAAATGCTTTAATGCCTCTGTAATTTCTATTGCCTCCTGCTGTTGCAGAAAGAGCTTCAGTCCACCTGCTGGGCAAGCAGCATATTGACCCCAGGCAGCGTTAAGCCGTGAGGAAACTCCTCTCTCTGTTTATCATTTGAATATTTGCTAGTTATTAACAAGTTACTGTTTGAGATATTCCTATAATGTCCTCCATGACCGTGTAGAGCCTATTAAAATACAGTGGTTGGTCATGGAGAGAGTTCAGAATATTGAAGTTATTAAATATGTATTTTTATAGAATATTATCTAACACCAATTAATTTCTCCCTTCCGTCACAATTGGCATAGGCGGCAGAATACCCCTCTGCGACAGCTTGTTCCCAGAGCTGATCAGCCTGCCCCCCTTCAAGGCCCCCTCGCACAGCTCAGCTACAGATAGCAGCTAACGTCTTCTCTGCTTGCCTCCCCAGGGCCACCTCCCTGCACCTGTGCTTCTTATCAGAGTGACCTTAGCCTCACCCTGCCTATTCTCCTTATTTCTCAGACTGTTCAATTCTCCTCAATCCTGCTCAAACCCTGGCACTAGACAGCTGTTGAAGACATCCTTCCAGGTCTCAGAGTTTGTCTGTTTTGTTATTAGAGAAGATCAGAGGAATCTTCACAAAGCGTTTTTAATGTAGTCATAGCTACAAGCTGTACTTTTTGGCTCAAGTAACTCATTAATGGCATGAAAAGGATCAGTAAGCCAGATCTTCTTTGAGAAAATTAAGTGGTAATGATAAGCTGCCTAATCCTTCAGGAGAACAGTCCATTTTGCAGAGCAGATAATTTCCATGTGGTTGAAAGAACACCATGAAAGCCCCTTGAAGACTGGCAGATGACTACCATACAGAGGGATGGGTTTTAGTTCTCTGTTTGCCAGCCAGTCTAGGCTACCAGCCTAATAACTCTCTCAGTGCCTTGTGCAGTTCTATGTAGATCCATTCAGTGCCCTTGATCACATCAGAAAGAGAATAAAGAGGCCTCCATACTCATGCAAGGAGGAAAGAAACCAAAACATCTGCTTCTGTGAAAGCAAATCTATATAATTGCTAACAACATTTCACAGCAGCATCAGGGATGACATGAATACCAGAAGTTTGAATACCACTTCTTGTCTCAATGCTCTTTTTCATTAGTCATTGATAGAATAGCATCACATAAACTGCAGCTGTCTTGGGTCAGGGAGGAAGTAGATAGCTTTCAAAGTGCTGAAGTTCAGCATGGGCCAAAAAGATTAAAAAAAACAGGCATTCATTTGAAGCTGTGGTGAAACTAGATTTGCTGGAATCCCATCACACAGCTAGTTTTATAGTTCTGTTGTGGAAAACATTGATAATGAGGAGTAAACCAGCTTCATCCAAACTTGGGATTTCCGTTCCAGGCAAGGCAAGACTGAGCAGTAAAAGAGAACAATCTCTGAAGAGCAAAGAGAAAAAAGGAAGTTCTAATATAACTTGCCACTACTTCCCAGGCATACAGATGGTTGTACTGGCAAATCTTCTGCATGGCAAGCACAAACTGAAGCTCTTCAAGGATCTTCAGTGTGTCTGTATTAGATCCTTGTGAAGAGACTTGGAATCAAAGGGGTTGGAAAATGCTAGACTAATGTGTAAGCAAAGTCCAGTATTACAAGAAGGAAAAGGCATTGATGGTTAAATCACAACTTTTTGTAGCCTTAGTTTGTTTTATGGATGTGGCAAAGGATAATAAACTCTCATCTGGTTTACTGAGGATGAGCATATGATATATACAGCTCTGGCTGAACTCATGCCAGGTAGAGCTCTGAGCACAGAGCTGCTGTCATTGGCTTTCTCCTGGACCTGTGCAGCTGCACTAAGGGAATGCACAATATTTCCTCTGCCAAAGCTTTGACTCCTCTCAGTGCACCACAGCCAGGTGAGAAAACAGCTGTCTTCCTCCTTCTTCTAGCCACTCAAAAGTATAATCCGTCAGTAGTGGCTGAACAGGTAAAAAATTCTTATCTATCACCTCTTACAGGAATATGTTATCTTACAAAATTGTATGGCAGATTTTCCCCAGACACTTTAACTCTTCTTGGATTACCTGATCTACCTGTATGCATCTCCATTTCTCACCATGCCTCAGTGGCTGTAAAGAGGGGTTGAGGTTTGTAGTCATCACGCTGAGCACAAATGAGCATTATGACTGGGTGCACTAATCCTCTAATTTCAGACCAGCCAATAACATTTTGTGTGCAATGTTCTGATGATAAACAAAAGGCGAGGCAGAAGCCAAGCAATATCAAAAAATGCCCCAGTTGTTTATTCCAGAATTGAAAGGTTGCTAGGCCACTCCACACCACAAAAATACGAATAGTCCATGAGGTCAGATTTCAAATCAGTAGTAGTACACATTTGTGTAGCATTTGCACCAGTAAATCCATCATACATGGTGAGCAAGCACCATGTCTGATCCACCTGAAAATAGTCTTTGCATCAAAGGCACTACTATAGACATGGGAGCTACTGTAGATAGGACTTAGGTTTAGTGATACAACTCTAAAATTAAATGTAAATGAAGTAGTAATACATAGTACTTGTATTTCAGGTGACAGACAAGTGCCTGTTCTTTAGTGCTCAGCCTGGATTTATGGAGGTAAGGGACTGGGCTGAATTCTGAAGAGAATCCTGCACTGTGTTATGTAATGTAACAGATGACAGACTGGAGAGCTGGGCAGAGAGAAATTCCATGAAATACAACAAAGGCAGGTGTAAAGTCTTGCCTCTGGAAAAACACAGCCTCATGTATCAGTATGGGCTGGGGAATGACCTGTTAGAGAGCAGTGTAGAGGAGAGGGACCTGGGGGGTCTTGGTGAACAGAAGAATGACCATGAGCCAGCAATCTGCTCTTGTGGCCAAGGGCAATGCCATTCTGAGGTGTAGTAGAAGGGTTGTGGTTAGTAGGATGAGAGAAGTTCTCTGACCTCTCTATTCTGCCCTGGTGAGGATGCATCTGGAATATTGTGTCCAGTTCTGAGCCCCTCAGTTCAAGAAGGACCTCAGGGAGCTGCTTGAAAGAGTCCAGCACAGAGCCACAAAGAGGACTAAGGAGTAGAACATCTTCTTTATGAAGAAAGGCTGAGGAAGAAAGGGAGACTGAGGGATGACTGTTGCAGAGGGGGTTTTCTATGCCTACGTCTGTTTGGCGGAGGAGAGAAATTAATTTGAGGTGGTATTGATTTTTTATAAAAATATAATTTATTAAAAATAATATTTACAAGCTCTTGGCACCTCCAACCACTGTTTAGTCCTTTTGTGCAAGTTTATGAAAATAATTTAGTCTATAATATATACAGAGACTTGGTCAATAACTGTCAAAACTATTTCAATCACAAACTATTTGCAGAGAGAGAAATTTCCCTTTGGCTTAGTGCCGTTTGGGAACTATGCTGTCTTTACAGCAGGGGCTGAAAAATGTCTGCTCTAAGGCAGAGATAACTTATATTACAGAGGAATTAAATCTTTACTTGTAAGTGTTGCTCTCAAGTATTAACCACCCTCCCGGGGTTGTGTCACAGCCTGTGCCCAGTGTCCAGACTTCCAGGGGCTCTGCCTGTGGACTCTGTGGGGCTGGAATCTTCCCGGCTTGAGGGGAGATGATGAACCTCCCCAATCTCTGGGGTAAACAGGTGTCTCTAACCTTTTGTTCTCCTGGCGAGGCATGGTCTCTGCCTCGATGCTACGTCTGGATACTGCGAGTCCAGGGATGATCAGCTGGCAGGATTCCAAGAACAGGAGAAGGATGACCGTGCAGTTTCTGGCACAGTCTTCTGCACAGCTAGCAGGCCATGTGTGAGGGTGCAGACAGTCCAAAAGGTCTGCAGTCCTGGTTCTCTTAGCTACTATGGCTTTCACCAGGCAAAAGCTGGGAGTCTGAGCTCTGTAGGTAAATGCAAGATAGCTGGCCAATATGCACAGCTGGCTCTAGGAGGTTCTATTGGCTCCTTATATATGTATGGGTGCAGGCTTGAATGAGCCAAAGTATGCAGACAGGTTAGCTGCGAATTGAGGTCTGTGCCTCAGTGAGCATGCAAGTGAGGGCCAGACTCTGTGTCTGGGCCTTGCAAGCAAGTCAAGGCAGCAGGACGCTGCAATGTGGAACAGAGAGCTGAATCTGAATCTGAACAGATCTGCACTGAGCTGGGTCTGAGCACATGGTGCACCTTTGCACCCCTCTTTATAGACTTGTGGGCCGAGATTAATGGCCCTTTGGCCACACCAGAGTGACCAATCAGGTTGGCAGTAAGACAAACCTTACCTTAGTAGGTAGGAGCTGTTTGCCTGGACTCTCCCAAATATGGGGATCACATGGGCTGGGGGTGTGTGTGTTACACAACCCTATTCACTACTAGGGGTCCTGGCAGAAAAACATGTCCAGGCATGCAGGGGCATAGGGAAGCCTCTGTACAGGCCCACAGGCCCTCCAAGACAATGACCTCATTTATAAACTTTATAAACATGTGAAAGGTGCCAGGAAGGTGCAGTCAGGCTTTTCTCAGTGATGTCCAGTGACAGAACAAGGGGCAGTGGGTGCAAGCTGAAGCATAGGAGGTTGTGAGAGTCTAAATCCTCTCCCTTGTTCATCAACAAAGATTACATCGTCTCTCCTTAATCTTAGTACTTCTGGGACTCAGACGGTGCTTGGCCCAAAGCTCAGGGATGCAAATCAACAGACAACACCTTTGAAACTCCTGGACCTCACCCTGGCTGGAATGCCCAGGATGCCTACATCTTATCTCAGGTACCCCCAAGGGAAAAGGTTTATGTGTATGCAGGGTGTGACAGGTGCAGCCAGAGAGAGGGTGGAGGCCCTCTCCCCAGTGGCACCAGACCCCTGTGAATGCATGAGAATGTCCTGGGGAGCTGCAGCTGGACACTGAGCAGAAAACTGTATAAAAAGGCAGGAGGATGCCTGCCAAAGTGTGGCATTCCCAGCGGACCACCAGTGGCATCTCCACCAGACCACCAGTGCCATTCCCACTGGACCACCAGTGGCACCTCTCACCGGACCACCGAGGGCGGACCACCACCAGACCACCAGAGCTGCACACCACCCGAAGAAACTCTGGCAAACTCCACAGAAGATCATCCCTGGGCCACGCACCTGTCTCTCTCTCTCTCTCTCCCCTCCATCTGCGACTGAGGGTAATATGATCACAGCTCTTTTCCTTCCCTGCTCCTTCTTCTCTTCTCCATCGTTCTCTTTATCTTTCTCTCTCCCCTTTCTCCCCTCTCTCCCTCTGTTCTGATCTCTCTCTCTCTCTCCCTTCTCCCCTCTCTCCCTTTGTTTTGCCCAAGCTTATCCTTTAATAAATAGTTTCATGGTGATATCTGGTCTCGTTTGCACCTTAATTTCACAACACAGAGTCCATAAGAACTGGTCTTGCTCCTCTGGACAGAGATACTGTTCTCTGCTCCACCGGACCTTGACAGAGGTTCTGCCTAAACATAAGAAAAACTTTTTCATTGTGAGAGTGGCAGAATATTGGAACAGGCTGCCCAAAGACGTTATGGAGTTTCTCTTTAAGGAGACACTCAAAACCCAGCTAGATATGTTCCTGTGTGACCTACCCTATATGACCCTGCCCTGGCAGGGAGATTGGACTAGATTATCTTTGAGGCCTCTTCCAACTGCTAACATTCTGTGATCTTGTGGTTTCACACTTAACTTAAGCTTATCTACATTAGATACAGGAAAGCTTAACTGTATCTAATGTAAAATAAATGTAAAAAAAAAACCTAAAAAGAAAAACAGAAAAGCATTTGCCATTATTTACCACAGAGTGAATAGTTTCCTGTTGGGTTAATTTTTTTGCCATGATTCATAGAAACATAGAATGGTTTGAGTAGGAAGTAGTCCTAACGATCATTCATTTTCAACTCCTTTGCCATGGAGAAAGACAGCTCTTGCTGGACCAAATTGCTCAAAACTCCATCCAACCTGTCCTTGAACAATGAGTGGTGTATCCACATCTTCTCCTGTTCCAGTGTCACACCATCTTCATAGTTAAAGAATTTTCCCCTAATATCTAATCAAAATCTACTCTCTTTCACTAATTCAATAATGAAGATTATTCTATTTCCTTACAATCAATATAGTACCTTGTGAAAAAAAAATGTGGAAGGCAGGTGTGAATGACACCTTAGCAGTTTTTGTTACATCCTCACTGATCAGATGTCATGTATCTTGGATGCTGGCAGAGATACAATTTTTGGTAGGTGTTGTGCAAGAGCTGTAAAGGTGTATGGGCAGCATCTCAGGGGTCAGTGTGAGACTGCACAGAATAGAGACAGAAAATCCAATGAGAACAGTTTTGGGAAAAGGTTTTTTAAATATTTTTGGTGAAGGGCAGGCCACGTGTGCACTGATCTGGAAAAGATGACCCAGAGAAGGACCCTGGTGCCGCAACTGTGTGGAGGGATTTGTTGATATTAATGGGGCACCTCCACCAAAACCACTGTCATTGTTGGCCATGGAGAACTGGGCCATGGGATAGTGTTTGAAGAACTTGAATCATGCATCTTGCATCTCTGCTCAGTGCTTGTCTGTGATGTGGAAAACAAGTCTAATGAAAAATGGGAAAGAATCTATGAGATTATTAGCTCTCAAAGGCAAAGCTTGATGACTGTGGCATTTAGCCTTGAGGACTAGGACTAGGAAAGAGCCCTCTTTAGTTCAGGGCCCCACTTTGTGATTGCCAAACCTGTACTGCCTTTAAAATAAAAATATTTGTATACTTAGATTTTCCACTTTTGCTGTCTCTAAGCAGCAAAAAATATGCAGACTGCTGTTCAGATCAGAAGATTACCTTAAAGTCCCACAGCCAGTCTTCTGAATTTGAAGAATATCTATAATGGAATTAACAGAAAAAGAATACTTAAACAGCAAAATAAATGAAAGAGAGGAGGTTCTTAACAGGTATTTTCCAAATGACTGTCTCTGAATTTCATACTGGTGTTGTAAATTCTCTGTGAATGTACCATTTGATCCACAACTCGGTGTTTCCATAATACAGAAAAGTGGCACTGATGCAGAAAATAGAAGTAAACAATTCTGATGTGTCCATCTGCATGTACTAGGTTTTGAATGTACCATAGTCAATTTTAATCTGCTGTTTATATTCCCAGTGGGGAATTAGTTTTTTTGGTACGTAATTTACTC
The DNA here is from genome assembly GCF_015220805.1 of Pogoniulus pusillus. Taxonomy (NCBI): domain Eukaryota; kingdom Metazoa; phylum Chordata; class Aves; order Piciformes; family Lybiidae; genus Pogoniulus; species Pogoniulus pusillus. The sequence goes on from NC_087309.1 coordinate 105,807,626, forward strand.
TCAGTGACTCACATTAGATGAGAGATAAACTGTATTTTTTTTTTTTTTGTGTTGTGTCTGGTTTATGTCATAATTGAAAATAAAACCAAACTAACATGACCGTAGTCAAAGGATTTAGCTGTAGGATTGAAGAGAGATCATGAAAACAATGCTTACCTGGTAGGATTAGCTGTAAGGTGCAATACAGTATGAGAGTAAAGTTCATTATCTCTAAAGCATGAATCCAAAGTTCCTTTCCCAGAATGCTGATGAAGTTCATGACAGCTCACCATGGCAGTTATACTCCAATATCATATCTGGAACAACTTGGTACCTAAAAAAGTGGGAAAAAAAACCCCAATGTTGGCTTTATGGAGCCATGTACTCTCAATATCACTTGTCCTCCTACATAGTAAGAGTCTTCTAGGAGACCTGTTAGTAAGTATTGTTTTAAAACGTGTTGCTGAGTAAGGGAGATTTTATCTGACTAGAATTACTTCACCAGCTAAATATTGCTTAAGAAAAGATACAGCAGAACTAGAGTAGCATTTTGGAGACAAAATAGATCTTCTTTTGATCTTCTTGAGGTGCACTCAGTTTTCTCTCTGCTTGTCCTCCCAGGCTGTTAATATATATCCATTGTGATAAACAACAACAACCAAAAATATATCAGATAAGTGAAAAATGACAAAATGGTGAAATTATCAGAGTGAACTGGAAGGAAAATATGATGAAGAGGCTGAAAGCAAACATAATTAAGATTAGCTTTTGCAGAAGCAGTTTTGTTACAGTTTGTGTGGGGTTTGTGTTGCTAATGGAAGCTATTTCAAGATTTCTCTCTGTCAAATCTAAAAAGCAAAAGAACTTCTCGACCCACCCAACACTTTTGGAATCAGTTCAATTGGGTGGAAAAATGATAATCTGGTGGAAGGAATTTTATCCCCAAATGATGGTTGTGAATGACCTCTTCCTCCTGCTAAAACATGGAATGGCCTATCCCCACATCAGATAGTTTCCCACAAGAAAGAATGCAAATCAAAACAAGAACTAATAGCTATGCAAATAATTGATTGAGGATTGAATTTGAGGAGTGCTGTTTCAATAGCCACATGCTAAAGAAACAAGAGTTACCTTTTTGACTATGCCAGAAGCAGAAATTCAGTCAGGCTCAGGGGGGAAAAGCTAAAGGATAGTGTGCTGCAGACGAGTAGTAGAACAACATCGGGGAGATTAAATCCAAGACCTATGTAACATGTAATATATTTTGAGTCCAAGGCACTCTCTTAACCTGGCATGTTGTATCTGGAAACCAATAATTCTTTAATCACTACAGTAACACAGAATAACTATCACTTCTGAAAGAACATTTTATAACATGTCAAAAACACTTAAAAGCAGCAAACAGTGTAGAAAATCTGCCATTCTTATATATCAATTATATAGGTGTTGATGGGATACCTGCTATTAGTAATTATATGCTGATTTTTCTTTCTAAATACATTTTGCAGTATGTTTTAGTTTTAAGGGTAATCAGAAGCTGAATTGAAAATGGAACAAATACACAACAGGATGTTATTGGACTGGATATCATAGAATCATAGAATCTTTTTAAAGCAGGGATTTCTTGAAGAGATATCCCTATAAATATCAAAGCCCCAGCTGGAGACATGAACGTGAAATGAGACAGAAGTTAGTGGCAGAATGTCCAGACAGCAGAATTATCATCCCAGTCCTTCTCAATACCTTTAGTTTGAGACCACTGAACAAAGGATGAAGGCTTAAATTATTCAGTACATGAGAAACCATGTGAATTTTTAATACAGAATATTTAAAATGCTCTCTCTCATGTTTCACAAGCTTTTTATAAGCTCAAGAGTTCTCTGTTTCGCAATAAATCAACAATGGCATTTTCACTGCTTCTGCACAGAACACTGAGAAAAAAAAGGCTTAGAGGATGTGAAAGGCACACAGCACAGAGCTAAAGAGCTAAACAGGTTTCAGGTTGCACATTGGTTTCCTTGTTTCTGTACTTTTGTTTTCTGTGTGTGTTTTTCAGAACCTCAAACAGAAGCCTTCTCTGGACCCATGTAAGTCTGCTTCCCTAAAGCTCGGAAGACAGGTGCAAGGCATGAAAATCTGTCATTTCATTTTGCTTATGGCTTACAAATTAGTGTTATATCTGCCTCCTTTCATGGTTTCATGTGTCAGGAAATATGTCCTTATTTGGAAATTTGAAAGCATATGAAAAAGATGTCCTGCCGTGCAGTAGCTAATATTGATAGGGTAGTTCCTTTTGCTAGAGCTATGTTCAGGTGCAAATCTGAGACTCCAGAAGCAAGCCATCTGCTGAAAAGGGGTAGATTCAGTGGAACCCTTGCAAGGGCTGAACCTCTGTGAATGATGCACAAAGCCCTGATGTGCTCAGACATAGGAGAACTAACCATACAGGAGAACACAAACCGTAACAGCACAATCACACCTCGTAACTTTGGCTTTATATTCCTTCTGCAAGTCATTACCTATCTCTATTATTATACTATAAATATTTCCTGCTGCTGCCATAAATATTCAGCTGCTCATTTACCCTTGCTAGCACCTTAATGTTAATGTTCCTGTCACAGACTCCTAAACTTGAAGTAAAAAAATAATCTAAATTATGCTTCAGAGACAGAGATTTCAAGTTTTTTTCCAAGTAATAAGAAGATTTTTAGGAGCTTAAGTGCTAATTGTGTAGTAATTTATTATGACTTCTATGCAAAACAGGTGCTAATTGTGCAGTAATTTATTACTACCTTTATGCAAAAAATAGAATTTTCATTATGATATATTGGTATCTGAGATATCTGAATATATTGATACCTGAGAGGAGTCTTTGTTTGACATGCATTTTATATTATATGAATTTTAGCAAGACAAATATACTAGAGTAAATTATATATTCCCTTTCCTTAATGGAGAATTAGTACTAGAGGGGATGAATAAAATTCACCTATTAAGTAAGATTATCAGAGTCTGTGGGTGAAAAAATACCAGTCATAGAGGAAAAAACAGTTGTGACTCACAAGTTTATTTTGAGAATTTGTCAATGAGACCAGTGTTGCCAACAGCAAGTATTAAGGAAACATGAACCAAGCCCCAAGAGCTGTATGTCTGAGTCAGTCTCACATCAGTGCTGAAAGGTGGCTATGGCCCAATGTATGAATATTTTAATATTTACTGTATACCCTTTTTACATGGCCAGAGGACCAAGTGAGCAAAATCCATGAAGATTATCATGGGGAGTGACAAGGACTTCTGTTTTTCACAATGAATCTCTCATCTTCCCTCATTTTTTTTTTCTCATTACCTAAACAAAACAGAGAGAAAAAGCTTTGTGTTAGCCCTTTCTGCAGACTGTTTGCAACGTTCACATGTTCCCCTTACTTGCATTCAGATCTCATTGCCAGTTCCCAGAGCCTGGAAAATCTTTACTAGGAGGAGAAGTGGGAGGTCTAGGAAACCAGTTGGATAAGGACACTTGAGGAGACTGAAATATGAAAAATAATGAATGGGAAGAAGAAGGTAATTTCCTTTTGATTGGTGCTTCCCTTTCCTTGTAACACAAGAGAAGATTTTAAGATATTCAACCGCAGCAAACTGCAAAATTATATAAAAATATTCCTTCTCATTTGCTATGTCACCAGACTTTGGCACTCACTGTCCAGGAAATTATCAAAGATCAGAGCATACCAAGATTAAGAAACTGAAACATATTACATTTGATCTATTGTGGCAAGTCTCACATACTACACACCCTGTATAATGCTTCCCTTGAGTTGTCCTAAAACAAAGTAGGGAAAGGGTGTTCAACTGGGCCTCTAGTACCAGATTTTTCAGGATGTCCTGACATCTTTGTGAACTTTACTTGTGGAGACAGAATTTCTTTATAACAGACTGGAGCTAACTTTTACTTGCCTAAACATCCCATTGCAGAATCTGGAAAAATCTTGAAGGTCTTCTGTGGATCTTCATATACCATAGTGCCTGGTATTCGCAGAGCATTTGCTGCAGAGGTATATACATACTTAAATATTACTTTATTTTGAGCTCCCTGTTAAAAGGTTTCTTTCCTTTATGACAGGCTCAAAATAAGGCTTCTCTGAATTATGGTTTAAATAGAATTTTATTCTCCCTGTACAAGCCAGCTGTGTGCAGAAAAGCAATAATGCAGCAAAAGAATCTTTAATACAGTTCAGAACTTTACCATATTCCTTCAGAAACTTAAAATGAAAGCATCAGATAGAGAGTAAAAGAATTATGAGAGGATTCCCTGGCATATTTGTGTAAAGTTGAGGTCAGAAAACCAGCTAACCAACCAACATATCAACCAACCAAAAAAATCCCAACCAACCAATCAAGCAAAAAATACCAAACAAACAAATATCTCCAACCCAAACAATCAACCCCACATAATACAACAAACAAAAAGAAATAAAACAAAACTTAAAGGTGAACTGTAATTTAAGGGTAATTTATACATCAACTATTTGGAAACTAGGAATTTTAAAGACTGGTGGATATACAGTCTTCATCTCCAGCCTCTTCAGCAAAGGCAGTATTTTTTAACAACAGAAAAATGCATCTGTCCTCCTTTTCCATGAGTTTGGGTCCTCTGTGGCTATGCATCTTGCATGCTCCTTGATCCTCATCCAATTTCACACAATTGTCAGGGTTGAAAAGGACCTCAAAGATGATCATCCATTTCCAACTGCCCTGCAATGGGCAGGGACACCTCACACTAGATCGGGTTGCTCAGACCCCCATCCAGCCTGGCCTTAAAAAACTTCCAGGGATGTGCCTTCCACCACTTCCCTGAGCTATTTGTTCCAGTGTCTCATCACCCTCATGGTGAAGAACTTCTTCCTGATATGCCTCATCCAGGCACATATCTCAATTCCTTCAAGTCACATTCCTGCCCTGCTGCTTTCCAGTCTTAGGTAACATCACCAGGTAAGAAATATCCTCCAACTGCCATCTGGAAGCATGAAGACTGTGTCAGGGTTGGTTTCAATGTGTACACATGCAGGACAATCAGTTTGCTAACCTTACATTATTTACAAATGCAAATTTTTATCCTCCACACAGCCACCCCTTGTCTCAAGACCTGTTAGAGCTCTTCCTCTGATATCTCTGCATACCTTGGCCAATTTAAATCTACTTAACAACAGTTTTTAAGTTTCCAGGCAACTGACAGACCTATCTAATCACATCGGCTTTGTTTATATAGGAAAATAAGTTGGAATGTGGAAGTTGAGGCCCCATGCCTGGAGGTGTTTAAGGACAGGCTGGATGAGGCTCTGGCCAGCCTGACCTAGGGTAGGGTGTCCCTGCCCATGGCAGGGGGCTTGGAACAAGATGATCCTTCTAACCCTGATGGATTCTATGATTCTGTGAGTCTATGTAAGAATTAAAGGGTCAGAAACAGACAGAACTGAATCAGAAGGAATGTTGAGGAATCAATGTTTCTGATTTTAACATATCTTTTTTTGGATGCAAATAACCTGTACTGGGTACCCTCTTCCAGTTGTGATTTGGTATAATGGATTGAATACTGCACTCCATCTGCTGGAATTACCCTTTCTTTTTTCATTACTGCTTTTAGCGCATTCACCACTGGTTGTGAACGAGACTAAGTATATGCTTTATAATGCAGCAATCCCTTTTTTTGACAAGAAAGCCATCACTGATATAGCCCTGGGTACAAGAAGGCCAACATTATTCTATAGAATAATAGACCAAACTAGCCTCTATCTTAAATTAGGCTAAGAGAGGGACAACACTAATCTCACACAACACACCAAGTGTTGCCAAAATTGCAAACGCAAAGACCATTTGGTAGCTTACAGTGTACCAGTTATATGCAACATGAGAAAGTGTTTCTTAATTTGAGGTAAAGGAAAGATGCACAGGGATGTAAAAACACTGAACCGGCCTCTGTCTTTGAGTCTATCTGTGCAGAATGGATGGGTCTGCTTTGTTCCAAGCAGTTGCATAATCGCATTGGGCTCCCTTTCCATTTCACTGTTCACACAGATACAAATGAGAGCGTGCATGTGAAAAAAATGATGACCACTGATGAAGAAGAACAGCACAATGCTTAAGTAATATTCTCTTCCTGGAAAAAAAAAAAAAAAAAAGGTATTTGCAGCTATCTATTTCCTTGACAAAAAGTACAGATTGAGAATAAGTGTTGGGGGAAAACAACATTTAAAGAGATCCATTTATCAGTCAATGCATCTTAATTAATATTTCCACAAGAGTCCTTTTAAAAAAGCATCTTCCCTTCTTCATATCATTCAATTTCATGCCAACATCCATTTTTTTCCACCCAAGGCTGGCCAATTCTGTCTTCATTTTCTTCAGAGCAGACAGTGATTTACCAGTACCCATTGTATTCAGACAGCTAGATTCCATTTGTAAAAGGGAAGAAGGTAAGGTACATCAGCACTTGTAGCATAAGACATTAGTGATATACAATCTAACTCTTGTCAGCTGCTTGCAGACTCACTAGACCAGACCCACACTGAATAAATGAACAGAGACTAGGGTTTTAAATACACTTGGTTTGCCTTGCTTACCCAAACTCAATTTTCTTGAGAATTGCTGATGACTTTTTTAATAAATCTTGACTCTGGTGTTTGCCACAGTGCTCAGGACTTTAAAAATAAGAAAGAGTCATCAAGGCTGAGCTGCTGAACTCAAAGCAACATGAATTTGCAAGCGCATGTTTCACTGTTCAGAACTTCTGCACATATAGCAGTAGTTATTTTTGCTGGGACACAGTGATGGGTGAAACAAAGATTACAGAGTAGGACTGCCACAAACCAACACCTAATCAGTAACAGAAGCAGTCTACAATTAGCATTATTTCTTCATCTAGTGAAAAATCATAGAATGGATTCTTAAACTTTTCACCAGCCATGCTTTTCCCTCCTTAGGCCCACCCTCTTCCCTCAGCCCTGTTCTGTACTCTGTGTGGGAACAACCCCGACCAGAAAGAAGTAAGTTTTCTTAAAGGATTTCTTTCACCTGCTGTAGTTGCTTTTAACAGGACTTGAATCAGTGGTCAGTCACCAAAGTGTGAAGAAGAAGTTCTCTTTACACGTCTGTGCCTGAACTTTCAACCAGAAAGATGGAGGGATAGCCAGAACCTTGTGAAGGATGTCAGTCTGCCTTGTTGAGAGCATGTTTGAGTTCCTGGCTTAAGCACAGAGCTCTCTGCTTGCACTCATGCAACACACAAGCTCACAGCCACTCTGGATTAAGCAGATCCAAAGCTATAAGGGCTGAACAGAACAGTTTGTATACCCAAGAATCACTCAAGGTGAGTTGGGCAGGAGCTGTTAGCTGTTAGGGGGTCTTTGTCAGAGTTATTCCTGGGGATACAGCCTGTGTTTAATGACATGAATAGTGGCTGAATTAACAAAGCACTGAGCAAAGACAGAGTTCTGTTTTCATGGCAGATACCCTGATTAACCAACAACCACCTTTAAGAAAACCTACAAGCAAATATGCATGCTTGCCATTCATATTCATGTATTTTATTTTATGTCAAATTAGAGCATGAATTTATGAATATTATGATCTGTGCATGTATCTCACTGAGAATTTGGACTTTATCCAATGCAAAGGCATATTTTGGCCTACTTTTACAGAATCAGTTCTAGTTTTGCACCTTCTCTGAGTGTACACGTGGCTCTTAGTCACACACAGAAGCCCTATATGCAGCTCATGGGTTAACCTAGTTGCACTAGGGTGCTTGCACTCAGAAGAGAATAATGAGAAAAATCCACCACTGTCCTGAATAATAGAAACTATATTCCCTTGGTTTGAGAAGATGTGAGAGAAGGGAAGGAAATACCATGCCCATAAGTATCGCTGAAGCAGTCATGAAATGTATGTAGGCAAGACTTGGGGTAGCAACACTCTTGCCTAACCAGCTGAGAATCAGGGCAAGTGTGCCATGAAACAGACTTTAGATGTCTGGTGCTCTTTTTCCAGGTATTTTTAAAAGACATCTCTAGGCAGAAGAAAATCTTGTCTTCATATTATTGATAAAGAAGATACCATGACTCCTTTCTTCATCAGAAAGTTCCTGGAGACTTTGTGCTCCATTTAATGCTCAGAATGTTCTGTTTTAGTACATGAGTGAATTTCAGGAGGTTTAATATACTCTTTGTCCATAGCTGGGCATCCCAGCTAAGTATTCATTACTTTTTACTTTTAGCACTGGGAATCTTTGCTGTTACTCTCCTGTAAGAGTGCAAAGAGAAGTTCTTAATGCACACTCTAGAAACCCCAGAAACATATTTGAGAGACAAAGAAACTAATACAACTATTTTAATTGTACTTATGAAAAGATTTCAGAACCCTTGAAAGCTAAAGGGCTCCCTTATTCAATGCTCTTACTGCATTGTAAACCTTCCTTTTCTCTCTTAGACAAAAAATCTTTTAATTTTACAGGACAATTTCAGTCAGAGGGTCTGTCCTGGGGACACAGTTTATACTTCATGGATATATAAATGCATACCAAAAAAAAAAAAGAAAAGAAGAAACTATGACTGGTAGTAATCAACATGGCTTTTCCAAGGGCAAATCATGTCTGACAAATTTGGTGGTGTTGTAATACAGTTACAACCTCAGTGGATAAAAGAAATGCATCTGGTGTCATCTAAATGGATTTGTGTAAGGCATTTGACACCTTCCCACACCAATCAGCCAATTGGAAAAGTATAGACCTGAGGGATGAACCACTTGCTGGATAAGTATCTGGATGTCTGGCCACACGCTGACTTGAGGTCACCACCTCAATGTCAAAACACAGACCAGTGACAAGTGTTGTCCCTCAGGGGTTGGTACTGGGAACAAATGCTGTTTAATATACTAGTCAGTGATATGGACAGTGGGACTGAATGCACCCTCATTAGGTTGAGCACCATGAGCCGTGTGGTCCAAATGACAGCCCAAAGAGATGCCATCCAGAGAGACTTTCACAGGCTTGAAAAGTGGGTCCTACACCTGGGTCAGGGCAATTCCAAGCACAAATACAGGCTGGGCAAGGAGTGGCTCCAGAGCAGTGGGGGTATCATTTTATTTAAAGCTCAGTAAGTGTTGCAATGTGAGCTTGCAGCCATGTCCTGGGATGCATCAAAAGAAGTGTGACTAGCAGGAGGGAGGTTATTTTGCCACTCTAATGTACTCTTGTGAGACCCCACCTGGAGTACTGATTCCAATTTTGGTGCCCCCAACACAAGAATGATATGGAACTGTTGGAGTCGGTCCAGAAGAGAGCCACAAAGATGTTCAGAGGGCTGCAGTACCTTGCCTATGGGGACAGGATGACAGAGCTGTGGCTGTTCAGCCTGCAGAAGGATCTGGAGAGACCTTATAGCAGCCTTCCAGTACCTGTAAGGGCCTACAAGAAAGCTCGGAAGGGACTTTATACCCAAGGATCAGAAGGAATGGAATGAAGCTTGACGTGGGAGATTTATACTGGATATTAAGAGGAAATTATTTATGGTGAGGGTGGTGAGACACTAGAACACACTGACCAGGGAGGCTGCAGATGCCTCCTCCCTGGAGGTGTTCAAGGCCAGGTTGGATAAGGTCTTGAGCAACCTGGTGTAGTGGAAAGTGTCCCTGCTCATGACAGGGGAGTAGGAACTAGATAATCTTTACAGTCCCTTTCAGCCAAACCCATTCTATAATTCTATAAGTTCAGCAGACAAAATTCTCATTTTCTAGTGTCAACACAAAGCCACTTTTATGTCAGAGGTGCTACTGACTCCTTCCTCCAATTTATGTCCTCTGCCTAGATGGAAAGGAATTTTTCCTGGTTGGCAGAGACTGAACCAGATTAGTATAGCCTAGCAAATCACCCCAACCCATGACTGATGCAAAAACACACACATTATTTTCTGAAATCCTCTGCATATTCTTCTCACCAGTGCACCACCAGAGCCCAGGTGAACTTGTCCAAACACAAATTCACAGATAGTAAGCAACACTTGTTGCACTGTGCACATAATTCATTATCCTCACTGTTATGTTTCTAAAGGGCAAAATTTTGAGACATCCACCCCTGTTCAAAATTTCTGGTAAAAACATACAACAAGCCACAAAGATCAGATCCAGAATTATGAATTTATTTTATGCATTGCAGGTTTTACTATATCATAGTATCAGGGAAGAAAGGCAACATTAAGGAGATAGATATAGATTCACAAGTACAATTGGGTATTCATTCTATCGGCTTAAGTATGATACACCTCACAGAAAAAGGGAAGCAGCTCATCAAATTGTGAATGATGAAAACAGAAGAAATAATTTTATCAGCACTTGATCTCAGATTATCTGTGCCCAGGCAGTCTCAGAATATTATTAATCAGACCAACTATGCAAAAGGAAGACCTTCTTATCTGTTAGGCAGCTGTCCCTGGACAGCTTATAAACGCCTTAAAGTTAACAGGCAATCACTCATAGTCTAGGCTCTGATCATTATCTCAAATACTTGAGAAATCACAGAATCATTAAAACAGTGAAAAATCCCATCACTTACTGCATTGACTCCCATATGTCTAATTCTTCCATCTACTTCTGAACTTTAAGCCTGCATGTTAAATCTCCCTTGACCTGCTTAGCATTTATCCTGTTGGATTTCCTCATGACTTTGCTTTCATCATTTTTCATAGGCTAGTAGTAGTCTTCCTAAGCAGACAAAAGAGCATGTCTTTTGTAGGCAGGCATCATGCCTGCTGCTGTGGCATGTGCTACCCAAATTCTGTTTTTCAACAATTTTAATGACTTTATTCCAATTTTCAGCAATTAAACAGATGATGCTATGCTTCCAGTTATAAAAGCTTTTTAATCTGGAAAAGGATGAACAAAGTATATGCCACCAAGCAGTTAAAGTTAATCTAGAAAGAAGAACCATTTTATTTAAAGTCCCACTTATGCACCTGCTGTGCTTCCAAACAGGGAATAATATTGCTACTAACCTTTGCTGCATTGTACTGTCTGCTGTATTTTTTGTACTTTTCCTGACTCTTTCCCATTGTGTAAAAACCAGAATTTTCCTAATTTCCTAGAATTTCCTATAAGACCTGAGGTACTGTTTTTTATTTGACACATTTCTGTAGACAGTTTCCTTCCAGCCCAGGAGAAATGGGAATTGCTACACAGGTTGCTGCCATTTCAGTCTTTCTCCAGGGTTGTCACTGTATCTTCTAATAAATCTGGAATCAGAAAGCTAATACTAGAGTGAAAATGCTTGACCATAGGATGTGAAATGATGAATGTGAGCAAACACATAGCTTGAGTTCTGCTGTGTTAGAAAAAAAAAGAAACCCAACAAAACAAATCAGTACTTTATGTGGGGGAAGGAAGGATAATTTAGTTCCATCAGGCTTTACGATAGATCATTAAATTCTCAGTCTACAATACCCTATAAATAAAACTATCATTAGTACTGCATGCTAATTTGACAACACTGAGATCACTATCTTGGCTGTTACCATCAGGTGTAGAACTAGCACTTGCAGTACCAGCCACATCTTCAAGACTACTTGATTTCTGCTCATCTTTAATACAGACTACTGCATAAAAGCATTTTGTATACACTTGTGCCAAAAAAAAAGTGAATCAACACAGGTAAAAAGGAAGTATCTAGGAGAACATTAAGTACATTTTTTTTCCAGTACAGTGACAAATCATCATCTGAAAGGTTGTAGGCCATTGTTTTGGCTCAGGACTGTAACTCAATTGAAACAGGCAAGCAGTATCAGGCCAAACCCTCTAGTCTACAGGCCAGCAAAATTTTTGCTGTCAATGCCTCTTCCGAAATGAGTTTATACCTTGTGGTGTAGAAGAAAAAACAAAGAAGCTAGTAATAATAATTTGAAGGGGAAAATGGAGCTGGAGGAAAAGGAGACATATTGGAAACTTATCTTGTGCTTCTGACACTAGACTGTTTGGTGCCTCACCAACAGATCTGTACATAAAAAAGATGGTTGCAATACAAAAAGGGCCCAAGCCAGACTCATGAAGTTTGGCAAGAATATGGACTTGCAGCCCAAAAGACAACCAGGTCCTGGGCTGCATCAAAAGAAAGTGACCAGTAGGATGAGTTAAGTCATTCAGCCCTTCTACTCTACTCCACTCCTGTGAAACACCACCTAGAGTGCTGCATTCAGTTCTGGTGTCCCCAAGACAAGAAGGACATAGAGCTGTTGGAGCAGGGACAGAGGAGGGCCACAAAGATGATTAGAAGGCTGGACAGGCTGTGAGGACAGGCTGAAAAACCTAGAGCTGTTCAGCCCGCAGAAGAGAAGGCTCTGGAGAGATCTTATAGCAGCCTTCCAGTACCTGAAAGCGGCCTACAAGAAAGCTGGGAAGGGACTTTTTACAAGGGTTTGTAGTGATAAGACAAGAGGAAATGTGTTGAAGTTGGAAGAGGGTGGATTTCGACTGAGTATTAGGATGAAATTATTTACTGTGAGGGTAGCGAGACACTGGAACATGTTGCCCAGGGAGGCTGCAGATGCCCCTTCCCTGGAAGTGTTCAAGGCCAGGTTGGACAAGGCCTTGAGCAAACTGATCTACTGGTAGGTGTCCCTTGTGATGGCAGGAGAGGTGGAACTGGATGATCTTTAAGGTCACCTCCAACATAAACCATTCTGTGATTCTATGATTCTGTTGTGAAAAGCATGTAACATTTGGATTTCTCAGCCTCTCCTCATAAGTCATGCCCTCCGGTCCACTAATCATCCTCCTAGCCTGTCTTGGAAGGTAGCAGAGCCCTTTTGCAGGCCCCATTTGTGCACAGGGTAGTGGCTCACATGAAGGCCAGCCATCGAAAAACCAAAACAATATTTCTATAGAATCATAGAATCATAGAATCAACCAGGTTGGAAGAGACCTCCAAGATCATCCAGTCCAACCTAGCACCCAGCCCTAACCAATCAACTAGACCATAGAATCATAGAAACATAGAATCAACCAGGTTGGAAGAGACCTCCAAGATCATCCAGTCCAACCTATCCCCCAGCCCTAGCCAGTCAACTAGACCATGGCACTAAGTGCCTCATCCAGTCTTTTCTTGAACACCTTCAGGGACAGTGCCTCCACCACCTCCCTGGGCAGCCCATTCCAATGCCAATCACTCTCTCTGGGAAGAACTTCTTCCTAACATCCAGCCTATACCTACCCTGGCACAACTTGAGACTGTGTCCTCTTGTTCTATTGCTGGTTGCCTGGGAGAAGAGGCCACCCCCCACCTGGCTACAATGTCCCTTCAGGTAGTTGTAGACAGTAATAAGATCACCCCTGAGCCTCCTCTTCTCCAGGCTAAACAGGCCCAGCTCCCTCAACCTCTCCTCATAGGATTTGTGCTCCAGGCCCCTCACCAGCTTTGTTGCCCTTCTCTGGACATGTTCCAGCACCTCAACATCTTTCTTGAATTGAGGGGCCCAGAACTGGACACAGTCCTCAAGGTGTGGCCTGACCAGTGCTGAGTACAGGGGAAGAATAACCTCCCTTGTCCTACTGGCCACACTGTTCCTGATGCAGGCCAGGATGCCATTGGCTCTTTTGGCCACCTGGGCACACTGCTGGCTCATCTTCAGCTTACTGTCTATCAGTACCTCCAGGTCCCTTTCCTCCTGGCTGCTCTCCAGCCACTCAGTCCCCAGCCTATAGTGCTGCTTGGGGTTATTGTGGACGAAGTGCAGAACCCTGCACTTGGCCTTGTTCAATCTCATCCCATTGGCCTCTGCCCACCCATCCAGCCTGTCCAGGTCCCTCTGCAGGGCTCTCCTACCTTCCAACAGATCAACACCTGCTCCTAGCTTGGTGTCATCTGCAAACTTACTGATGCTGGACTCAATGCCCTCGTCCAGATCATCAATAAAGATATTGAACAGGACTGGGCCCAGCACTGATCCTTGGGGAACACCACTAGTGACAGCTGCCAACTGGATGTGGCACCATTCACCACCACTCTCTGGGCTCTGCCATCCAGCCAGTTCTTGATCCAGCACAGAGTGAATCTGGCAAACCATGAGCTGCCAGCTTGGCTAGGAGCTTCTTGTGGCAGACAGTGTCGAAGGCTTTGCTGAAGTCCAAGTAGACTACATCCACAGCCTTCCCCACATTCACCAGGCAGGTAAACTGATCATAAAAGGAGATCAGGTTGGTGAGGCAGGACCTGCCCTTCCTAAACCCATGCTGGCTGGGCCTGATCCCTTGGCTATCCTGTAGGTGCTTTGTGATGGCACCCAAGATGACCTGTTCCATGACCTTGCCTGGCACTGAGGTCAGGCTCACAGGTCTGTAGTTTTCTGGCTCCTCCTTACAACCCTTCCTGTGAATGGGTATCACATTGGCCAGCTTCCAGTCTTTGGGGACCTCTCCAGTGAGCCAGGACTGCTGATAAATGATGGAGAGTGGCTTGGCCAGCTCAGCTGCCAGCTCTCTCAGCACCCTAGGGTGGATCCCATCCGGTCCCATGGACTTGTGAGGATCCAAGTGACTCAGCAGATCCCTTACTGCTTCCTCATGGATTAGAGGGGGACTGTACTGGTCCCTGACTCCATCCACCACTTCAGGAGTCCAGCTGTCCTGGAGACAACCTGTCCCACTAGTGAAGATTGAGGCAAAGAAGGTGTTAAGCACCTCTGCCTTTTCCTCATCCTTTGTCACTATGTTCCCCTCTCTATCTAGTAAGGACTGGAGGTTGTCCTTGGCCCTTCTCTTGCCATTCATATATTTAAAGAAACACTTTTTATTTTCCTTGGCAGCCGTGGCCAGCCTGAGCTCCAAGTGGGCCTTTGCCTCTCTCATTTTTCCTCTACAAGACCTAGCAACCTCCTTGAACTTCTCCTGGGACACCTCCCCTCTTTTCCAAAGGTGATACACTCTCTTTTTAATCTGCTGTCCCAGCAGCTACAGAGCCTCTGAGAAGATTTCTACCCCAGAGGGGCAAAAGGTAAACATAGGTTATGTTTGATCACCACCCTCTGAACTCTATCTTGCAACCAGTTCCTAACCCACCTCACTGTCTTCTCTTCAATCCCACACTTCCTCAGCTTGCTCACTAAAATGTCATGGGAGATGGTGTCAAAGGCTTTGCTAAGGTCAAGGTAGACTACATCCACTGGGTTCCCTGAATCTACCCACTCAGTTATGGCATCATAACGTCCCCTTGGTAAATCCATGCTGACTACTCCTGATAACCTTCTTCTCTTCCAAGTGCCTTGAGATGCCCTCCAACAGGAGCTGCTCCATCATTTTTCCAGGGATGAAGGTGAGGCTGACTGGTCTATAGTTCCCTGGAACCTCTTTCTTGCTCATTTTGAAGACTGGAGTGCCATTGGCTCTTCTCTAGTCCTCAGGCACCTCTCCTGCCTGCCACGATATGGCAAAGATGATGGAGAGTAGCACAACGATAACATCAGGCAGTTCCCTCAGCACCCTTGGGTGCATCTCATCAGGGCCCATGGACCTGTTAATGTTGAATTTGTGTAACTGATCCCTAACCCAGTCTGCACTGACCAGTGGGGAGTGTTCCTTCCTCCAGGCTTCCTCTCCTTCATTCAGGGTCTGGAGTACATAGGGGAGTTCAGCCTTAGGTGTAAAGACTGAAGCAAAGCAGGCATTCAGCAACTCCACCTTCTCTGCATCCTCAGTTCTCAAGGCTGCCTCCTTGTTCAGCACTGCCCCCACACCTTCCCTGTTCTTTTTTTCTACTGATGTATTTGAAGAAGCTCTTCTTGTTCTGTTGTATTTCCTTTGCCAGCTTCAGTTCCAAGAGGGCTTTGGCCTTCCTTATTCCCTTCCTACAAGCCCTGACTACTTCTCTATAGTTCTCCCAAGTGACCAATCCCTTCTTCCATGAATTGTAAGATTCCTTCTTCCCTGAGATTTCCTTCAGGAGCTCCTTATTCATGCAGGTCTCCTGGCACATCTACCTGATTTTTTACTCAGGGGAACTCGCCTAGATTGGGCTTAGAAGAAGTGGTCTTTAAAAATCAGCAAACTTTCTTGGGCTCCTTTCCCCTCCAGAGCCTTAGCCCATGGGATTTCTGCAAGCATGTCCCTGAAGAGCACAAAGTTAGCTCTGCAGAAGTCCAGGGTTGCAGTTCTACTTGTTGCTCTGATTGTACCCTTCAGCATGCTAAACTCCACCATGTTGTGATCACTGTCCCCAAGGCTGTTCCTGACCTTAATGTCCTCAACCAGTCTCTCTTTATTAGTTAATACAAGGTCCGGCAGTGCACCTCTCCTTGTTGGTTTCTCCACTACCTGCATCAAGAAGTTATCGTTGATTCACTGCAACAGCCTTTTGGGCTGCCTGTGCCTGGCTGTGTGATCATCCCAGCAAATATCAGGGTGACTGAAGTCTCCCATGAGTACCAAGGAGTTAGCTCTAGAGGCTACCTTCAGTTGCCTGTAGAAGGCCTCATCAACATCTTCCCCTTGTTCTGATGGTCTATAGTAGATGCCTACAACAATTTCATCTCCTTTTCCACATCCCTTAGTTCTTACCCACAAGTCTTCAACCTGTTCTACCCCCTGCCTTGGACATAACTCATCACATTTCAGTTGTTCTCACACACAGAAGGCAACTCCCCCACCTCCTCTTGCTGGTCTATTCTTCCTGAAGAGTACATAGCCATCCATGATAACGTTCCAGTCCTGGGAGCTGTCCTACCGTGTTTCGGTGATGGCAAATATATCATAGACATTCAGCACAACACAGATCTCCAGCTCCTCCTGCTTACTCCCCATGCTCCATGCACTGGCGTATACGCATTCTGGGGAGGGAGTTAGTCTATTAGCTTCCACTCTTGCTGTCCTGCCATTCCCAGCCCCTTCCGTGGCCCCCAACATAGCAGTGAGCTCTGCATGTGCTGATTCCTCATCGCTTGATCCATGTGGTCCATCTCTGCAAGATTTAAAGAGTTCTTGTGAGCAAGCTGAGGAAGTGTGGGATGGAAGAGAAGACAGTGAGGTGGGTTAGGAACTGGTTGCAAGATAGAGTTCAGAGGGTGCTGGTCAGTGGTGCCAGGTCCAGCTGGAGAGCTGTGAATAGTGGTGCCCCGCATGTCTCAATGCTGGGGCCAGTCCTATTCAACATCTTCATCAATGACATTGATGAGGGCACAGAGTGTCTGCTCAGCAAGTTTGCTGATGACACCAAGCTGGGAGGCTTGGCTGATACAGCTGAAGACTGTGAGGCCATCCAGAGAGACCTGGAGAGCTGGGCACAGAGGAAGCAGATGAAGTTCAACAGGGACAAGTGCAGAGTCCTGCATCTGGGGAGAAATAAGAAACTGCACCAGTCCAGGCTGGGAGGTGATCTGCTGGAAAGCAGTCCTGTGGAGAGGGCCCCGGGGAGTCCTGGTGGATAACAAGTTAGCCATGGCACAGCAATGTGCCCCTGTGGCCAAGAAGGTCAGTGGGATCCTGGGGTGTATTAGGAGGAGTGTATCCAGCAGATCAAGGGAGGTTCTCCTCCCCCTCTACTCTGCCCTGCTGAGACCTCATCTTGAATACTGTGTTCAGTTTTGGACTCCCCAGTTTAAGAGTGACAGGGATCTGCTGGAGAGGGTCCAGTGGAGTGCTAGGAGGATGATTAGGGGATAGGAGGGCATGGCTTATGAGGAGAGGCTGAGGGACCTGGGGCTTTTTGGTCTGGAGAAAAGAAGACTTAGAGGGGATTTGATAAATGTTTATAAGTATCTGAAGACTGCCAGGAGTCGGGGGGGAGGGGGGGGGGAGGACTGGCTCTGCTCACTTGCTCCCTGTGGTAGGACAAGGAGCAATGGATGTAAGTTGCAGCAAAAGAGGTTCTTCCTCAACACAAGAGGGAACTTCTTTACTGTAAGGGTCACAGAGCACTGGCACAGGCTTCCCAGAGAGGTTGTGGGGTCTCCTTTTCCGGAGACTTTCAAGGCCTATCTGATGTGTTCCTCTGTGATCTGTGTTAGATAGTATTGTCCTGCTCTGGCAGGGGGTTGGACTTGATGATCTCCTTGGGTCCCTTCCAACCCCTAATATTCTGTGATCCTGTGATATTACCTGTGCTCCCACTCCCTTGACCACTTGACCCAAGGCCCTGAACTCCATAGACTTAATTTTTTTCATTTGAAGGTCATCATAGCCTATCTGGAAGGTTAACAATAGGTAGTAATCTGTGGGTTGTACCAGGGAGGGAAGCCTTCTTATCACATCCTTGACCTGGGCCCCTGGTAGACCATAGACCTCCCTTTGGAGTAGGTCAGATCTGCATACTGGGCCTTCTGCTCCCTTCTAAAGGGAGTCTCCTATGACAATAACTCTTCTCTTTTTTTTTGATGCAAGGTGTTTGTATGGTGGTCTTAGGCTGTCTTAATTTTGGGAATTCCTCCAAGCCATGTGATTCACCTTCCTTGGTGGCCAGTTGTACCTGCAGGACATCAAACCTGTTCTGCAAAGGCACCTGGGGAGCACTGTTAATAACTGAAGCAACATTCCCACCACGGCAGGTGGGAACTTGTTGCCACAGACCCTCATTGGTTAGGTAGGGGAAGTTCAGGGGGATGGGAGATGGACAAGACAGGAGTTTCTTTACTGCCTTGACCACTGATTTGCTTCCCCTCCCTCTTTTCCTTTGAGTTACTGGCCTCAGTCTGACAAGGGGGTGGATACAGGGGGTACTTGACTCCTAGCATCTGATAATGGGTAATCCTGTCTCTCCATTGGGGCTGCCAGAGCCTGGTACCACCTACCTCACCCTCTGCTTCCCTGATTTTTCTATGCCGATGAACTTGACCTTTCAATCTTTCAACTTCATCTTCCAGCTGCATTGCTCTTCCAAATCTACCTGTTCACAGTGTATACGATTCCCTGGCACAGAGAAGAGACTGAGATATTCACTTCAGCCTGTGGTCTGCATCTTAGCCTGTTTCGCCTCGTCCTCTGTCTGTGTTCCCATCTCCTTTATATTACCCTGTGATGGTTTGGGTGTTCCCTGCCCCCACACACTTTAGAAATCACCCAGACTAGACTCAGCCAGCTCTGGAAATATGAATGAAGCTTCTATTTACAGCTGGCACAATATACAAGCAGATACTTACAGTATATATAGTTATAGACAGAAATATACAAGGTAAAAGGTAATACAGAAACACAACTCCCCTCCCAGAAACCTGAGTCCCCAGGAGGAGCACTCAACCACCCCTTCACCTTCCCCCTACCCCTCTCAACCTTACCCCAGTCCCAAGGAAGAACAGAGGTTTGGCCAGAGGTTAAGAAACAAAGTGGGTTAGTTCAAAATGGAGGGTGTGTTAGAGAGATGCAGCTCAGCCAGCAGCCCCAGCAAGAGTGGTTATCTAATGTTTTTGTTTCTTCTTCCTATATGACTCAACAAGACTGTGAGTGAGGTAGACATCACCATTGTTTTCTTTCCACAGCCTGTAATTTAGTTCTTCTCAACAAAACATTCTAGCCTGCTTCAAACTAGTACATACCCAGACTAAATTTTTATGGGAGGTACAGGATAGAAACACTGCCATATGATGAGAGCTCCATAAATAGTTTGTCTCTTTTTCCTTTTAGCTAAGATTCAACTAGTTCTTTTCCACCCTGCAAGAAGGAAGTGACATGCCTAAACTTTACAGAACTGGGCTATGAAACTGTAAAGAAAACTGAGCATAGAAAGATGCTATAGAAATGCCAAGAAATTGTGGGCATGTTGACAGTTATATGTGTTCCTGCTTTGTATGGAATCACAGGATCAACCAGGTTGGAAGAGACCTCCAAGATCATCCAGTCCAACCTAGCACTCAGTCCTGCTAGTCAGCTAGACCATGGCACTAAGTGCCTCATCCAGTCTTCTCTTGAACACCTCCAGGGATGGTGACTCCACATGATCTACAGACTACAGCCACTTTTCACTACAGCATTTGGAGAAGCAAGCCAGTACAACAACAGTCTGTAAGCCTACTTCTGAGACATTTCAGCCTCAACCTTTCAGATGATTATAGTAATCTTCAGCTTTGGAAGATATGGAACATCTCTCTCCTTCTTGCCTTACACAGTCTTGATTCACTTTTGCAGTACTGTACAGCAAAAGCAGGAGAATTCACCAGGAAGCAAAACAGCTCTCCAGTGATAAAAAAAACTTTACCACAGTAATTAAGTACACATGGTGTAAATTAAATAAATTAATTGCACATTGTTGGGTTTTCAAAGGTTGTTTAATGCAGGTTGTTTTCTTTTACTTCAGGCATGCTATATATGTCTGACCATAAATAAAGCATACACCTGCTTGAATTAGCACCATAATAAATCAGGCTTGCCACCTCAGCTTATGACACTAGGTACAAGTATTTGGGCAAAAAGAGGACTGGAGAGAGGGAAAAAGGGAACAGGAGCACTGCAGAAGCCTTCTACAGCTCTTCCAAACTGTTCCCTAGAACACCTAGGGAATTTCTCTGTAATCAGCCTCATCATATACCCCAAAACAGGTGTACAAATTTCGGAGTAAGCTTTGAAAACAGACTTTAAGAGACCAAACATGGCAAAGTTCCACTCTTCTGTCTTATCAGAAGCACATATAGCTAAGAATTGCTAGGACAGCAAATTTCAGCTTCCATTGTAAGAACATCAGGAAGCCTCCTGTAACAGTGCATGCAGTACTTTTGATCTAGAACATATTGAGACTTTCATTTTTACATGCATTCAGAATTTTGGGACTGACATAGATTCTGGCTGCATGCTATCTAGGATTTAAGAATTTATGAAGTACATTGTCCACATACATAAGTACTTCCGCAGCCAGTTTAGCTAAACAAATGAGGTTTAAGGTGCTAATGAGAGAGAAGATTAATCCTTCAGCCAGGCTTATCTATTTCTAGAAGTAAAGAAAACAATGCTGCACTTTTCTAAAAACATTTATTTTAAATTATGCTCATTGATTATACTTATGAAGTTCTAAAAATCATCAAAGTCCTTTTTCTTTTTTCCCCCCTTTCTTTCTCTAGAGGTTCAAATAGAATATCTGTCAGAGAAAAAATAGCTAATTTACACCTGAGATAACACGTTTAGTATTTGTCAATTGTATCCTCCTCATGCCTTAAGCTAGTTCAGTAGCATGTAGTTGACTGTAAATTTTCTGTGCACCACCCTGTACTTATTGCTGCCTTCATTACTGTAGAGAAAAAAGCAGAGCATGTTGTATGAGCTTGTATGCAGGGAAATAATTATAACATGGTTACTCAAGACTGTGCAGAGTGGCACCTTGAATATCATTCTGCAGCAAACATGGGTGATTTTGAAACATAGCTTACAACCTTGACCTCTTTGCCCCTTTCTTCTGTAACTTCACCTCATCTGTAAGTGGTCCTAGTTCTTTCCTGTGCTAGTTTGAAGCAGGCTAGAATGTTTTGGTGAAAAGAACTAGATCATAGCCTATGAAAAGGACAACAATGGTTATGTCCACTCACCTCACAGTCTTGCTGAGAGGTATGGGAACAAGAAAGTAAACATTAGATAACACTTTCACCATTTTTCTTCACTCTGCTTCTGGCTTCGGACTGAGCTACATCTCCCTAACCTCTCCTGCCACTAACCTTGATGCTTAACTTCTTGGCCGAACCGCTATTCTTCTTTAGGACTGGGGTAAGGTTGAGAGGGGCAGGGGGAAGGTGCAGGGGTGGTTGAGAGCCCCTCCTGGGGACTCAGGTTTCTGGGAGGGGAGTTGTGTTTCTGTATTCCTTTTACTTTGTATATTTCTGTCTATAACTGTATAGACTGTAAATATCTGCTTGTATATTGAGCTACCTGTAAATAAATAGCTTCATTTATATTCCCAGAACCGGCTGAGTCTAGTTTGGGTACCTTCTTTAGTGTGGGGGGAGGGGAACACCTAAACCACCACATTTCCTGATTTTTCTTTTTAATTGTTTGAAACTTGATATTCTTGCTTTCCTGCAACAAGACAATTCAATGTCTCTGGGGCTGACGTAACCATAGTTGAAGTGTTCAGTCACTAGAGGAGGAACAAAAGGCAAGGAAGTTAAGAATTTGGCCAGGATATGTCATCATGTTAGCATTTTTCTCAGCACACCCCTGGGAGAGGTTATAATAAACATACTTTCATCCTAAGCACACCTTTATTATATGCAAATTTTGTCTGGAAAAAAGAAAATAAATATATGTGCCTAAATGAAAACAAAGCAAAACAAAACAACAGCCAACCATCAAAACAACAACCCCAAACCAAAATGAAAACTCACAAAAAAAGGAAACACAAACAAAACAAACAAAAAAACCCCTAGAAAATAATGGAAATTGCTCTGTACACATGTCTTACAGAAACAACTTCTCAAAATGCTTAAATCTCTTCTCTATTATCTGAGACACATGCCAAGATTGTCTACCCAGATCGAATTTCTCTTTCTGGTGTAACTGTACTAAAGTAGGAGCATGAATAGATTTCTATGTCTTCCTCCCACGCATGGATTTGACTAGCTTGCAGATACATGTTGAGTCTTATGTTCTCTTCACAGTGATTCTCATCTCCAATAGCAGCACACAACTTCAATTATCTGGGATGGAAATCTTCTCAGATAGTTAACTATTGCTTTTGGTGCTCAGTTTAAATTCACAATAAAAATTATAATTCAAATTTATATAATTTTGCCAAATGCAAAAGACTACCTAAGAGCAGACTTCTTTTTTTTTTTTTTTTTTTTTTTTTTGGTAAAGTCTCAATACTATTTTACAGCATTTCATGTATCTTCAAAACTGGATATTTTCAAGCATAACTAAACCATTTTTTTCCTTTGCTGATAGTAGATGATACATGTTGGGTCTGATGCTCTGCAATGGGTTTGATCCCTGCGAATGTGGCTGTTACAGAAGGTTTACCTATCTTCTAATTACTTTTTCTCAGCATACAGGCAAGCTTTTATTTTTGGGGAGGTGTGAAGCTTGGACCTATGAGAACTGCACTATGCAGAATCCAAACTAGGAAGGAAGGAGGTACAAAAAAAAAAAAAATTTAAAAAAAAAAAGATATTTGATTCTTTTGAGTTGTATTTAAAAACTTGTGTTTTGAGACAGAGACTTCTGGATGTTGGCACTGCTTTGTCATCTGCATCATTTAAAGACTGGGGCATAGTAGTTGGCATTCTGTACACCCAGATTCCATCTTGTAGTTTCATGTCGTAATAGGAAACAGGACTTTAATAAAGATGACTAGGGACATAAATCTCGTGTTCCTAGCATCAGTTCATTGACTTCTCTGTAAATCAGAATTCACTGGAGGAAAAGCTTGTCACAGGGAACTCTTTTCAAATTTTAATTTTTTGCCTCTTGAATAAACATACTCAAGTTGCACATACCTAAGGAGATTGTCCCTAGAAAGATAAATATTTAATTTATGTTCAATGTGATCTTCCCTCTGACATATTGCCACATAACCAAAAGTGATTCGTTTGCAGTCAGAAGGCAGAAATGGATTATCTGGAGAAGAAAGTGGAGTATGTTTTGTGGGAATGCAGTGACACAGTATTAAAATGGCATGTTTAATTTGGACCATGACTAAAATAGTTTTGACATGCAGATGTTTCTGTGTCTATAAGCAGCAACCTTACTGTGAGTTTACTTGAGATAACAGGTATCTGTCCTAGAAGGGCATGAATGCAACGCACTGTACAGAATGTCAGTACATTAGTCTTGCCACTGAATCTAGTAAAATCTGGTGGGGGGGATTTTGTTTGTTTGTTTGGTGGTTGTGTGTGTTTGGTTGGTTTGTTTTTGTGTTTTTTTTTTTTTTCTTTAAAGCAGTAATAAACTGAGTTTCTTTTGGAATACAGGAGCATGGGGAAAGCTTATAGACTGTGTTACTGGTAACGTTAAAGAAACTGCTCAAAGAAGCTTCTTCTGCCATTCAAATCCAAACATCAGCTCATCAGATACCATGTAAAGAAACCACAGTGCTTACACAAAATGATGATCTCATCCTAGTTAAGGGAAATAGTGCAAGTAGTTAATATGTGAATAAGCCATTAAGGGAAGAAATCTGAGAAGAAGGGATTATTGACTACCTTAAGGGAGCAAAACTAGATGGTATGTCATTCTTCAGAAGCAGAATGCACAGCAATTTTCAATAAAAACACATGCATATAACTCAGAGGATTGAAATTGCTATAATTAATAAGCTGTTAAACATCTGTGGTGCATTTCAGCATCCCAGAGATGCCTGCAAGGTCAATGATCATTGCAATTACAGAGAAGAAATCAACCTAGAAGGACTTAATTCTGAAAGCTTTGCAGAAATTGTTTAAAGTTAAATATTATTCTCATCCCAAGTGATACTTTGCACTTTGAGAAGAACATCAGGAACAAGCTTGGTCCTGCATACAGGAGTGCAGAGATGTATATGACTGTCATGGATTTTAAAAGGGGGGGACAAAATAATAAGAGTCTCTCAAATTAATTGGAGAAAAATACAGAATTGTATTTAAAAGAAAGATACAGGAAAACTACAGAGCATATACAGGATACATAGCAACCCACTTAAACCTTTCCCTAACACAAAACTAATTTGCAATCCTCAGTGCTCCTCTCCTTTTGCCTCAGCCACCCATAGGCCCAGAAAAAGGCCTCTACCACCATAGCCAGAGCCACTCTCTACATTTACCTAGATAAGAGCACCTGCCAGAGACAGGAGGCAGGAGGAAGAGGAAAGGAGAACAAGTTGGCCTTGTTGCCAGCTCATCAAGAGATAGCAGAATTACAGGGTTGAATAACCATTTCACACTTTCCTGTGTCCACCCCTGGACTCCTCTAGTCCCTAGAAGATTTCTAACTCTATGGGCCCCAAGCTATGACAAGGACATGAGGAGGGTTTATAGCTTAATTCAGTGAATGAGTTCCCAGACTCATTTCACAAAGAATTGCTAAGGGTGTATTGTGGAGGGGTATTCTGCTGCCTACACTGGTTTTGGCAGAGGGGAGAAATTAATTGGGGTGAGATAATATTACATCAAAATATATATTTATAAAACTCAGTATCGTGGACTCTCACTACCCCCAACCACTGTATATTAATATTAAAGGGTTTTTTACATGGTCATGAAAACATTCTAGGATAAAATACATACAGGGACTTATTAATAACTAGCAAACAGTTCAAACTATAAACAGAGAGAGGAGTTTTCCCCGTGGCAAATACCATTTGGGGTCTATATGCTATTTGCCCAGCAGAGGGGGCTGAAACTGATTCTGCTCTATGGCAGAGGCAACTTACAGTACAGAGGTACTAAAGCATTTACTCACACTTATTAATCAATAATCACTCTCCAGGGCCATGTCACAGCCTATGCCGGTGTTCAAACTTCAGGGGATCTCTGCCCATGGACTTTGAGGCTGAAATCCTCTGAGCTTGAGGGGAAAGGATGAATCCTCCCAGTTTGTGGGGAAATTACTGGTCTCTGACCTGGTTCTCCTGGTGAAGGATGCAATCTCTGCCTGGGTGCTGCTGGCTTCTTCTGGATGCTGTGTCCAGGAATTCTAGCAGGCGGGATCTCAGGTATAGGAGGAGAATATCGTGCTGTTTCTGGCACAGTTCTTCATGGCCAGCAGGCCGATAGCGTGTGCAGACAATCCAGAGTCTGCTTCCTGGTTATCTCAGTGGCAGTGGCGCTTACCAGGCAATGATAGGCAGTGGGCATGCAGGATGTGAGCGGCTGCTGGCAGTCTGAGCTCCGTAGGTAAATGCAGGCAATACAGGATCTAGTCCTGATAACACCATAGCGTGCAGATGTGCACAGCTGGCTGGAGACTATGCTCTTTATATGTATATATATATATATATATATATATACAGGCAGGCTTAAGCTCTGCAAGAAAGATATGCAGGCTGATAGCTGCAAGTGAGTTAGAGCATGATGGTCTGAGCACCTGAGCATCTGAGCATGGGGGTCTGAGCACGTTGTTTACCTGTGCACCCCTATTTATTGAATGTGGGCCAAGATTGATGGCTCCTTTGGCCACTAGAATGACCAGTAAGGTTGGCAGTCAGCCAAACCTTACCATAATAGGCAGAAGCTACTTGCCTGGACTTTCCCAAATATGGGGATCACCTGGATTTGCCCCAGGGAGACATGAGCTGGGTATGTGGGGGCTTACACAACCTGTTTACAACCAGGGGCCCTGGCAGAAAAACATGTCCAGGCAGGGCAAGGCATAAATAAGACACTTTTCGGGCCTACAGGCCCTCCACGACAGGGTGTAAAGGAAGTACCTTTTGAGTTCCCCTTACAGGACTGCAATGGAAATGTTTGAAAAGCAAGCTTTGAACTTTTCCATGGGCAGCTGCTCTTATTACTGTCCCAGTCTAGCTTTCTAGGATGCTTGGTTGCCGTTCTCTGTGGCAGCACCCCTGCATGTTAGTACAGCTCAGCAGGGTACACAGGAAGCCACGTCAAAAGCAGGAGACTGAATTATTTTTGGTAGACCTCCTTTGACAAGAAAAGATGCAGTTCCTGATTTTAGAGTGGCTAGGCAGAAAGAATGTTTGTCCCTGCTTGCAAAGCAGTCATGAGCTTGACTCAGGTGCTCATGTTCATGTTGGTAAATTTTGGGAATTGGGGAAAGGCAGCATGAAAAGGAGAAGGCACAACACAGACTGCATCACAGAAACAAGCATTACCCTAGAACGAGTAACGGCTGCTGAGCCCCGCTCAGTGCCGCCAGTGGGGCGGCCTCTTGCGGGGCTGGGGACAGTTCTGAGTGCCAGAGGCTCTCCTCTTTCCGGGGCGTCGAGTCCCTCCAAGCGAGCAGCTGCTGCCCTGGCTGGGAGTGGAGGTGCCGCTGTCGCAGCGCTGGGCAGAAGGACCTGTTTCAGTCCCCTGCCCTGGCTCCTCCTGGGTGCGCTCCTGCTCTGCAGGGGCAGGAGCAGATGTGGGTGCTTCCTGCGCCGTGGAGCCTGCTGAGCTGCCGTTGGAGGCCAGCTGAGGGTCAGGAGTCTGTGTCCGTGTGCTAGTTTGAAGCAAGCTAGAATGTTTTGGTAAAAGAACTAGATAATGGGGATCACCTTGTGCAGGCCTCACAGGAATGCATACTGGCAGCTTTTGAAAGTGTCCAGAGAATGAGACTCCACAACCTTTCTGCTCTAGTGCTCCGTCACCCTCACTCCAAAGAAGTTTCTCCTTATGTTGGAGTTAAACCTTCTATGTTCCAGTTTGCATTCATTTCTCCTTGTTTTATTGCTTGTCATAATCCTTTTCCTTTCACTGTTGTGATTTTAGTATACTTAAATATTACTTTGAAATATTACCTTCTTTGTTTAATTACGAAGTGAATATTTAAAGCCAGCAGTACCACTGGTTGGTTGTTTTGGTTTGTTCAGTCACCCCTACACAATCTGCAAACAGAGTATTTGCAGGTTGCAGCCAGATTTGCCTTAATATCTGTTTACTTGTGCTGTTTTTATTTTTCAAGGTCCAAGGTTTATCTGCATCAGATGCTGGGCAAACATGTAAGAAAAGGTAATACTGTAGGTAAACAGAAGAGGGCACAGAAACTCTTTTTTTTTTTTAAAAAAATTAACCTCTCAAGGGTGAGGCTCATCCCAGCAGATATGCAACTGTGGTTTTTTTAATCACGTTTCAAAGTGAAGCTTCAGCAACACAGTCTTGAAAGCACTGGAAAACATATGGATTTATTTTGTGTTTGGAATGAGCTTACTCTTAAGCACTACACAGTACACTAGAGACCTGTATCTCTCATAGTTCCCCAGCTATCTCAGTTAAGAGTCTTTAAAGTCGTCCCTGCTGGTGCTGGACACAGCATGGGCTCGACTGCTTCACTTCGCACTAAGCAGAGCTGCCTGCAAATCTTCAACCCCGTCAAGGCTGTCCAAGCCATTGCAGGTCATCTTAGTACATGGTTCTTGTGTGTAAGATGCTGCAGTTTCCAAGAACATGCTTATTCAGTGGTACTGTCATGGAGGGATTTCTCTTATTCCTCCTCTGTTAGAGGGAGGTGAGAAATTAATTTCAGATGGTATTAATTTTTTATAAAAATTATTTATTAAAATTAATATTTACAAATTTGTACCACCCCCAACCACTATGAAATCAGGTTCATTGTGCAAGATTATGAAAACAGCTTGGGATGTATTTACAGGGATTGGATTATTAAATGGAAATATCAAATTATCAACAACTATAGACAGAGAGAAAGATTCCCTTAGGCTTAATGCCTCTTAACAACTATACTGTCTGCCCAGCAGGGGCTGAAACTGTTTGTGCTCTTCAGACATAGGTAACTTATATTACAAAGGAATTAAAGCTTGCTTAGATGTGTTGCTCTTAAGTATTAATTATTAATCACCCTCCCGGGATTGTGTCACAGTGTGTGCCCAGTGTTCGGGTCTTGGTGAGGCTGGAATCTGTCCCGGCTTGCAGGTGAATGATAAGTGTTCCCAGTCTCTGGGGGAAACAGGATTTCTCTGACCTTCTCTCCTGGTGTGAAGTGGTCTCTGCCTCGGTGCTGCTGCTTCTGGATGCCATGTGTGTCCAGGGATGATCAGCTGGCAGGATTTCCAGGTGCAGGAGAAGGATTTGTCCGTGCAGCTTTTAGCTTCTGACAGTCGTCTCACAGCTAGCAGGCTGTGTTTGTAGGTTAGCAGACAGTCTGAAGGTCTGCTGGGCCTGGATCTTTCCAGAGCTACAGAACAGCTGATAAGCAGTATATGCCAGGCAAGCAGGGTCTGCTGGGCTGCAGGGAGACTTGAGCTCCATAGATAAATGAAGGATAGCAAGCCAGTATGTACAGCTGCTCTAGGCTTAGGCAGGGGGCTCTCAGCTCCCCATATATGTATGAAATGCAGGCTTGCATGTGCTCTGCTTCTCAGAGGGTACGCAGACAGGATAACTGCTCCTTGAGATCAATGCAAGAGGGCTAAGCCTCAGTAATGTTTGCAAGAGAGGCCTGATCTTGTGTCTAGGCCATGCAAGCAGGTCAGGGCAGCAGGGTGCTGCTATGTGGATCAGAGAGCTGAGCTTGATCCTCTGATTGCTCTGAACGCTCTGGACTTTCTGAACACTCTGAACACGTGGTGCTCCTTTGCACCTCTCTTTATAGACTCTGAGCTGAGATTTGTGGCTCATTTAGCCATCCAAAGTGACCAATCAGGTTGGCAGTAAGGCAAACCTTACCTTAATAGGCAGTAGCTGTTTGCCTGGACCCTCCCAATAGAGGATTACCTGAGTGGACCCCAGGGGTACACGGACTGGGTGTGTGTTTGTTACACAACCTGTTTACTGCCATAGGTCCCAGCAGAAAAACATGTCCAGGCATGTAGAGGCATAGAGAGGCCTCAGTTTTGGGGCTGCAGCCCCTCCACCACAGGTAACACCCTTTGAAAGTAGGGATGTGTCACCTCTGCTTCTGAAAATTTCCTATTTCTACTTCTGCTGATCCTTCATGTTCAGCAAGAGGTGTTCTTCTGCCCTAGAAGTCACTAACTGTGAAGGCTCCAACTTCCCATCTCTCCTTTGCCTTGCACTATCTTCTTCAACACCTAACTGGACATTTAAGCTGTTATGAATGGTTGGATTATACACTTAAACTTATAGGCAGAGCTGAAAAAGGCACCCTAAAATGTTGGCTGGTAGTCTTGGACATGGCGTGATTCCCTTCACAGGGTTGTAAGGGTTGTAAGCCTGCAGAGAAAGGCTAAAGCCTGTGTCCTCCAGGAGTGATCCGTCCCTTGGAAACCTTGGAACTCTTGGAAAGATGAGGCTAGGGACTCTGTAGGTTGAGTTAGGTATACAAAACTGATGTGAACTGATTGAGAAGTGGCCAGAAAAGGGCCATAAGAATGATCAAAGGGCTGGGGAGACCTGAAAAAAGGCTGAGTGAACTGGGTTTATTCAGCCTTGAGAAGAGGAGGCTCAGGGGAGACCTTGTAACCACAGACAGGTACATAAAGGGTGATTAACAGGAGGATGGAGACTCCCTTTTTACAAGGAATTGTATGGAGAAGACAAGGGGCAAAGAGAACAAGTTGCTCTTGGGGACATTCTGATTGGAATCCAGGAGAACATTTTTCACTGTGAGAACAGTTAGACTGGAATCATCTCCCAAGAGCAGTAGTGGGTTCCCCTACTCTGGACACTTTCAAAAACTCAGCTTGACAGGGTGCTGACCCCTCTCATTTAAACTTTACCATTACCTACAAAGCTTGAACCAAATGATCCTTGAGGTCAGTTCTCCTCTGGCATTCTATGATTCAATGATCAGTTTGTGCAGTTCACTCTCCCCTTGGGTTTACAACTTATTTCTATGCGTGAAAGCATGGAATGATGAAGCTCTGATAAAGCCTATTATGTAGCAAGCTATGAAGCACTGCTTCATTCCACTCTGCCCAGCTGGCTGTTAGGTGCTTGTATTTGCAGCTTCCTTTCTCTAAAAGCCCAGAAGTTTATAGAGAAGTTTATAAACAGATCTGGGGCAGGCTGTAACTACATAGGAGGATGCACTTAATAAATAAAGTAGACAGAAAATTTGCAACACTCATTTATTTTCCCAGATTACATTTTATTCTTTTTCCTGGCTGATGCCATTATTCCCATCTCTAGGAAAAATCACTCTTGCTGAATTGCTGCCAATTACAGTTAACCACCAGTTAATATTTTAATCACTGCAACATTATTCATTCCACCCAGAGCATCTCACTCAACATTTTCTCAGACTATTATGAAGTCTTAGCACCCAGCAGACACTTTTAATTTATGGAAAGCTTTTCTCTGCCCTTAACCAAATTGCAATTTTTCTTTCCTCTTATCTGTCTTAGTTATTATAATGCATTTTGCATTTAAAGATTTTTTTTTTGTGTGTATGTGGGGTTGTTTTTTTTCTTAATTCAACTGAACACACAATCATGCTATCGCTTGTAAGTATCTTGAGTCAAAACTTTCACCAAACTGCAGTACAGCAATTATGCAAATATGTGGACCAAATGATTTTAGCATTACAAAATTAGCATACTTAAGAATAAATAAAAAGTTATAATGGATTTTAAATATTTGTGATAAGTTGTTTATCATAGGAAATCAGCACAGCACCAGTTCTCTGCGCTGTTTCCTCTACTACTTTTCTCTTGGCTTCAGGGCGTAAGAGTGGTCTGGATTTCATAGAATGGGTTGTGCTTATTCTTTACTGAAATCCTTTTTTTGGCAAATACTTTGCAAGGCTGCATTTAGGTTTCAATTAGCATTTCACAGTTTTATGGCATTCTGGGGCTATATGGGGGAGTCTTTGCTCAGATGCTCCATTAAGTCATAAAATCATAGAATAGTCTGGATTGGAAGGGATCTCCAAAGGTCATCTAGTCCAACCCCCTCTGTGATCAGCAGGGTCATCATCCACTAGATCAGGTTGCCCAGAGCCCTGTCAAGCCTCACCTTGAATATCTCCATGGATGGGTCCCCAACCACCTCCCAGGCAATTGTTCTAATATTCCACTACCCTCCTAGTAAAGAACCTCTTCCTAACATCCAATCTAAATCTACTCTTAGAATCATAGAATCAGAGTTGGAAGGGACCACAAGGATCCTCTAGTTCCAACCTCACTGCCGTGGGCAGGGACATCCTACCCTAGATCAGGCTGGCCAGAGCCTCGTCCAGCCTGGCCTTTAATGCCTCCAGGGTTGGGACCTCAACCACCTCCCTGAGCAACCCATTCCAGGCTCTCACCACTCTCATACTGAACAACTTCCTCCTCACTTCCAGCCAGTTTGAATTTACCCAACTCCAGCTTTGGTCCCTTCTCCCTAGTCCTGTCATTCCCTGATATCCTAAAAAGTCCCAGCTTTTTTGTAGGCCTCCTTCAGATCCTGTAAGGCCACAATAAGGTCACCTGGGAGCCTCCTCTTCTCCAGACTGAACAGCCCCAACTCTTTTAGTCTGTGCTCACAGCAGAGCTGCTGCAGCCCTATGATCATCCCAGTGGCCCTTCTCTGGACGTGCTCCAGCATGTCCACATCCCTTTTGTAATAGGGGCTCCAGAACTGGATGCAGTACTCCAGGGGAGTTCTCACCAGACTGGAATAGAGGGAGAGAATCACCTCCCTCAACCTGCTGGCCACACTTCTCCCAATGCAGCCCAGAATCTGGTTGGCCCTCCGGGCTGCAAGTGCACACTGCTGGCTCATGTTGAGCTTCTTATCCACCAGCACCCCCAAGTCCCTCTCCTCAGGCTGCTCTCCAGCCAGTCACTGCCCAGCCTGGATTTGTGCTTGGGATTGCCTTGACCCAGATGCAGGATCTTGCACTTGGTCTTGTTGAACCTCATGAGGTTGGCTTGTGCCCACCTTTGCGGCCTGTCCAGGTCACCCTGGATGGCATCCCTGCCCTCCAATGTGTCTGCTGCACCACACAGCTTGGTGTCATCAGCAAACTTGTTGAGGCTGTACTCAATGCCTCTGACCATGTTACTGACAAAGATGTTGAACAAGGCTGATTCCAGGACTGATCCTGAGAGACTCCACTTGTCACTGGCCTCCACTTGGACATGGACCCATTGACAGCCACTCTTCTCTAGCTTGAAACCATTGCTCCTCATCCTATCACTACAGGCCTTTGTAAACAGTCCACACTTCTTGTAGGCCCTCTTCAGGTACTGGAAGGTTGCTGTTGGGTCTCCCTGGAGCCTCCTCTTCTTCAGGCTGCACAACAGCAGCTTCCTCAACCTGTCCTTGTAGCAGAGGTTCTTCAACCCCCTCACAATTATCAACTTCATCAGGTTCAGGTCCTTCCAGTATTGAGGGCTCCAGACCTGGATGTGGTAGCCTGGGTGAGGTCACACTAGAGCAAAGTGGTAGAATCACCTCCCTGGATCTCCTGGCTACTCTTCCCAGCCCTTCCCTGTGCAGGCTTGCTTTAGAAGGGCAATGATGGTCATGAAGAGCCTGGAGCACCTGGCCTGTTGTCCTAGTTGTGAGCCATGAGCTCCCCAGGGCAAAAAGACAGAAAAGGTAGGTACCCCTTCCCAAAAGAGTGAAATGAAAGTTTAAATGTGTGATGGTTTGGCTGTTACCTACACCCCCCCACCCCCGCTTTGGAAAATCACCCAGACTAGACTCAGTTGGCTTTGGAAATATGAATGAAGCTTCTATTTACAGCTGACACAGTATACAAGCAGATATTTACAGCATATGCAGTTATAGACAGAAATATACAAGGTAAAAGGCAATACAGAAACACAACTCCCCTCCCAGAAACCTGAGTCCCCAGGAGGGGCACTCAACCACCCCAACACCTTCCCCCTACCCCTCTCAACCTTACCCCAGTCCCAAGCAAGAACAGAGGTTTGGCCAGAGGTTAAGAAACAAAGTGAGTTAGTCCAAAATGGAGGATGAGGTTAGAGAGATGCAGCTCAGCCAGCAGCCCCAGCAAGTGATGGCAAGAGTGTTATCTAATGTTTTTATATCTTGTTCCTATACTTCTCAGCAAGCCTGCGAGCGAAGCAGACATCACCATTGTTTTCTTTTTTACAGCCTGTAATCTAGTTCTTCTCACCAAAACATTCTAGCCTGCTTCAAACTAGCACAGCTGGGTTGAAGGTTGGACTGGATGGTCTTTGAGATCTCTTCCAACTGGGTGTTTTCTGTGATTTTGTGATTCTTTGAACGTGTGCCCTGACTCTTCCTCACACCCTCCTCTCTGTTACACTGGAGAGGGTTTATCAAGCAAATCTTGTTTACTTGTGGCCACACCAAGGTCTTTGCTTGTTTCTTAAAGAAATCATGTCTGAGGCTTTAAAAAAGTGTTAATTTACAATGATTAGCCTCCAACCTCTGGCCTCCAAACAGAGGTTGGGTTAGCCTCCCACTACTCAAACAGCTGCTCAGCTGCATGAGAATCATAAATTCACCATGCCTCTGGAAGACATTTTCAGGTGACCTTGTCCTGGAGGTCACCATATGCTCCCTGCTCACCACTCCAGTCACCGCAGACGAGGGAAAGCAGATGAGCTTAGCAGTTGCTGTGAGGCATGGCTGTGATGTGAGCTACACAGATGAACAAAATCTGCTCCATTCAGGGTGAATGCAATTAATGTGTACCTTAATTTTAATTGAATTATTAGCTAGAGGAGAATAACAGTGTCACCATGCTTATACTGCTTACTTCTGGATAACTTTGAATTCTCTGCTTTAAGTGAAAGTGTCAGAGGGAAAATCAGTGCCACACTTAACTCTAGAAATTATATCAAACCTAGATGTCATCTACACTTAAGAGGATCTAGAATGTTTCTCCCAGAGAGTCAGCTATGATTTTTTTCCCCCTCCTTGTATTTGGCAGTCTTTTCTGAATCACAGCATAAGTCCATGGGACCTCCTCAAGTCTTGCGCTGTCTATTGTGTCCCGCCATGGCAGAGTTTTCTGGCTTTCCCTGTACTCCAATGATGTCCACACAGACTATGAAGTCAGGGGTCTCTTGGAAAAAGTGGGGTTTTTTGGGGTTGAACTTAAAAAGTAATATCAAGGTACAATACAGAAAGCAATAGACTGGGACTGAGTAGCCTCAGTTTGGCAGCATGGAGTCCTGTCCTTATGCTTTGTGCTCCTCTGACACATCAGGGAACACGATACTTGTTGTGGTATGGTGGGTCAGCCCCAAGTGAAACTGTGGGAAGTTTCAAGCAAACTTTGTATCAGGCCTTTCTTAGCTATTTTTCCAGAAAACACTTGGTGGTATACATTGCCTTTCCTTCCCTCTCTGGCTCTTGCTTTGGATATTTCAAGTCGTTGGCTCTGAAACTCATTTCTAATCAATTAGCTGGTTTTGTGGGTTTCAGTTCAGGCTAATACACCTGAGCAGCCTTGACCACTTCTTCTTCAGACTCCAGATAATTTAATTTTGAGCAGGAGTCAGCTGAGAGCTCAACTTGAATGTCTAGGGAGGATGATATTGTTCATGATGTAGCCTCAGCAGAGAAATTATCATAGAAAGAGCCACTGAACTATACAGAGGTGGGGAAGGTTGTTCCTAGTGCATTTGCCTGTCTCTGTGTCCTGATAATCATTGAGCTAACTGATGGTAAATGATTCTTTGCTGAGCACTGGTCTAACAGAACATGCCTCTACTATTGAGAGTTTATTCATTACACACCTGTGCTGTCAACAGTATTGGAGGCTAACAATGTGTTGTAAATCAAAGTCTTAATGAGTCAGTAGGAAAGGTGAGCACCAATGCATCCAAATAGCAAGACACTCAGTAACTGACAGCAAGGACAGACACACAAGTGTTGCCATGGCTCCATCAGATTTCCATGGACTCTTGACATCCAGGTCATCTGGCAGCACCAGTCCACCATGCCAATACTTTTGGACTGAGGGTAAGAGTCATACCACCGCTTGGCTCCACTGCTTGTAGTGGGATTTGAGACAGTCTGACCTTCCACATGAGTTGGGTAGCATCCTGCATATGCTGCCAATGTTGATCATGGGGCAGGGTGCCAACACCTTTAAAGAGGGAATCTTCAGGGTGGGGTCTTAAAAATGTAACATTTTAATTTTGTTTTTATTTATATAGAGATAAAATGTGGTCAGAACAGTGTCTCTATAGATATAAAACGTTCAAAAATGTTATTTGATGCCTTAAAATCACAATTTTTAGCACTTCAGAGATGCTCAGAGATGTGTTTAATTTTTCACTTTTTCCTGGTGGTGTAACTCACTTGGGACAGAAGCGTGATGTACTCAGAAATCCCCAGAGCTAGACTTTGGTCTGAGACAGATAGATTTCTGTTTGAAATAGCTGTCTATTTGTGAAGTAGAAATGAAAGTCTCCTGTCGCCTTCTGGGAGCTTACCATGAACTACTCAACTAAGAATGACTCTTTTTATTTGTTTTGGAGTTTTGCTTTTGTTTTATTTTGGTGTGTGTGTTCTCTATTCCTGAAAAAGTACAATAAAAAAGAGACATAAGGTATCATCATTAGGGCAACAAAGCTGGTGAAAGGCCTGGAACACAAACCCTATGAGGAGAGGCTGAGGGAGCTGGGGTTGTTTAGCCTGGAGAAGAGGAGGCTCAGGGGGGACCTCATTGCTGTCTACAGTTACCTGAAGGGAGGTTGTAGCCAGGTGGGGGTTGGTCTCTTCTGCCAGGCAACCAGCAACAGAGCAAGGGGACACAGTCTCAAGTTGTGCCGGGGTAGGTACAGGCTGGATGTTAGGAGGAAGTTCTTCACAGAGAGAGTGATTTCCCATTGGAATGGGCTGCCCAGGGAGGTGGTGGAGTCACCATCCCTGGAGGTGTTCAAGAAAAGACTGGATGAGGCACTTAGTGCCATGGTCTAGTTGACTGGCTAGGGCTGGGTGCTAGGCTGGACTGGATGATCTTGGAGGTCTCTTCCAACCTGATTGATTCTATGATTCTATGATTCTATGATCATGCTGCTGGAGAGGAATAAATGCAAGGAAATACATCTTGGTAATGTTCAAGTGATTTTCTGCACCGATATACTGAGTACCCTATTCATTTATATACTTAGCAGACAGTGCTTGCAAATGCCACAGTAATGTCAGTTGCAAGTGCAACCCTATTTTACTTTCACTCATGGTCTCAGACAAAAAAAAAAATCTTCCAGCTTTATCATTCATCTGAGTCACAAAAGGTTAATATTTTAATTTTATGTTTAGTGGAGACTTTAACAAAAGTGATTTGGTTGTTTTTTAGCTATGGAGTAGGACCCACCCCCTCCCCCCCCCATGCTTTTCTCACAGGTCATACTTAAGAGATGTAAATCTTGTATAATGGATCAGTGACTTACACTAGGAACTTGGCTTATGGGAAAGTAGGTCATGGTTGAAGTTTGAGAAGACTGATGTAGTATTGCACAAAGCTGGAGTATACAGAGTGCAAATAATCATACATGTGGAAAAGAATTTTTTTTTTTCCTTAGGAACATATTTGTCCTACTTTTTACTGTCCAAAGGAGACATATTCTAGGATTTATAGATAACATTTAGATTGCTTCTTTCATAGTTACTGAATTAAAAATCACAATATTTTTACTCAAGTATATAAAAAATTTATTAAAAAATATATATCTTTTTTTCTTTACCCTCATTATTAGACATAGCCTTCAAGTGATCTGCTGGAAAGCAGGTCCCTGGAGAAGGACCTTGGAGTCCTTGTGGACAACGAGTTATCCATGGGACAGCAATGTGTCCCTGCTACCAAGAAATGCAAGGTATCCTAGACTTCATTAAGAAGAGTGTGTCTAACAGGTCAAGGGAGGTTCTCCTTGCCCTCCACTATGCCCTTGTGTGACCACACCTGGAATATTGTGTCCAGTTCTGGGCTCTCCAGCTCAGGAGAGACAGGAATATACTAGAGAGTGGCCAATGGAGAGCTGTGAGGATGATGAAAGGACTGGAACATCCATCTGGTGAGAAAATGCTGAGACTCCTGGAGCTGTTTAATCTGGAAAAGAGAAGACTGAGAGGAGATCTTAATATTTATAAATATCTGAAGGGTGGGTGTCAAGAAGAAGGTGCTAGTCTCTTTTCAGTGGTGCCCTGTGATTTGACAAAAGGCAATAGATACAAAGTGGAACACAGGAAGTTTCACCTCACCATGGGGAAAATCTTCGTCACTGTGAGGGTGGCAGAGCACTGGAACAGGCTGCCCAGAGATGTTATGGAGTCTCCTTCTCTGTCAGGACTGGGTACTTTCCTGTGTGACCTGCCGTAGGTGGTTCTGCTTTGGCAGAGAGGTTGGACTTCATGACCTCTAGAGGTCCCTTCCAAACCCTACTATTCTATGCTTCTATAGTTCTGTGATTCTATGTCACTATTGTGCCTTTATTAATGGCTGCATTTAAGAAAATCTCTGTCCAATTTTCTATGTGAACTGCTGCTGTGGCTGCAAGTTCTGAATGTGGGTGAAGGGGGGAAAATCAATGC
Source organism: Pogoniulus pusillus (assembly GCF_015220805.1). Taxonomy (NCBI): domain Eukaryota; kingdom Metazoa; phylum Chordata; class Aves; order Piciformes; family Lybiidae; genus Pogoniulus; species Pogoniulus pusillus. Next base: position 105,845,617 of record NC_087309.1, read on the forward strand.
TTCAGCCAGTGAAATCTTCACCCACAAAATGTCCACAGCAGACTGGCAAACCCCAGATCTTATTCTTTGGAAAGAATATATCCTGTCAAATATATTGATTTGAGTTTATATTAGGTAATGCTATGATAGTGACCTGGACCCTGTTTAGAAGAATAATAAGCCTGACACTCCTCTTATACAGGCTAACAAAAAACAGATTGAATTCCTTTACTCAAGGGAAACTAGAAAACAGGACTCAAGGATATGGAGCATAAGGGTATTTAGTTCTGATTTATGTCATTATAACTTTAAAATCCAACTAGGAATAAGGGGAAACTTCTGGATCCTCTCACCTCCACAGATGTACAGCTCTTTCTAATGTGTTCTCCAACATATAGGCTATGCATTAATGTGAAGTCAAAAGGATAAAATTAGCATTCATACATGCATTAAATGCTGTACTCCTTCATACAAGAGGGAAACAATAAGTGCAAGCAGTAAAATGTTTTTTGGACAAAATCTAATACTGTTCCTCAGCCTGATCAGTTAGACAGGATTGGAATTCCTACTGCTGCTTTTTCAAAGTGAAAATGGCCATCAGTTGAAGAAACTGTAGTAAGTGGGAAGTGCTGCTTGTGGCATACGTGCTATGTAAAATCTGTCTCGATCTTGCTAATCCCATGGGCCTGCCTGAACTTGCTGGAGGCAAACTATGGGCATCAGAAGCACTGTAGATAGGACACAGTGTGTCACAAGCTGCTACAGCAGCACTCCGAATGCAGAGACATCCCACCTCTCTTTATTTCCCCTCTATCGCTGCTCTGTGTTCCAGTAACACAGAATTCAAATGGTGATCCATGGTAACAATAACATTTCACCAAAGTGTCTACAGCAGATCCCTATCTTTCTCATGTCTTTGAGTCTAGGCAGCTATGATGAGACAGAACAACAAATGGCAAGCAGAGGGTCTTGGTAAGCTTGCTGTAATCCTCCAGTGTCAACCCAACATCCTGGTATTTTATTGAATGCTAGTGGGTCTTCAGGTTTATCAGTAATCCCAAGAGTCTCTGCTGCCTCTCCTGGGTGCAGCTCTTTACCTGCCATGCAGCTCACCTCTCCTGTCCTGTGATGAGCACTGACAGGCAAACTGGGAAACACCAATATCATATTTTTCAGGTTCAGAGTACAATGTGTCAGGTAGATGGGCAAGATATTCAGAAACCTTAGATCACATGTAGCACAAAATGGATTAAAGTAAAAGTAAAAATGAAGGCATTAATTCATGACATCCAAACCAGACAACAGAGTCACATATGTTTATATAATTCACAGTTTAAGAGGTAAAAGGAGACAATTCAATCTACAAACAGTAAAATTACACCACAGGAGCAGTCCTTCAGCCTTCATGAGTTTCGTGTCTCATGGGTGTGCTTTAAGTCCGTTTGGAAAAGCCCTTTGAGGGCTCATATGTGATCTGCACCTGTCACACTTTATTGTGAGGAAGTCAGCACCAGCACTGAAATGTCAGACTTGCAGCAATGGTACAAAAGCATCTGGGCACCAGGGAAGTGCAGATCCATGGCTCGTGCCTGCATCTGTTAGCTACCATAGATCAAACCTGGTAGTGAACAGGATGGTCACATTGTCAGAGGCTGATATATTTTGTGTGTTTTGAAAATGAGATGGGTTAAGTTAGCTGGGAAAGGACACTGCAAACTGCCAGATAGTTATAATAATGTAGCTACTACAGAAATAAAACCATCTATGGTAGTAGAAATTGCTTGCATACATGACTAGACTTTCGAGACTCTTTCCTATGGGTATTGCAATTAAAACCCTGCCTCAACAACTGCATACTTTGTAGGCATTACAGAGCTGAATAGAGATAGATGATTAAATTTAAAACACTGAGATAAACTCAAGAGTCTCCTCAAGCTCTTTTTTTTTTTGCTCTTTTTTAGCTAACTCACTTGCTCTGATAATTTGGATGCTGTAATAAACAGATAACAGGCTGCCCCTCAGTATGATCTACTAGGGGTGTGGGAATGAGGGAGCAGGTTTTGTCACTGTTGTTTTATTTCCCTTCTGGAACTAATTTCTCAGACAGCTATGGCAAAAATCTGATTGTATATTTCATAAATCACCATGCTGATGCAGGGTCTGTTTCTACCTATCTGTATTCTATTTGCTTGTTTACAGGAAGATAGACAGCACAAAGGAAGGAGAGACAGCAAAAGGTCTCAAAGTGCTTGTAGAGAGAAGATAGAAAAAACAGCTCAGTTAGGTGCTTCTGTAACCAAAATCTTGTGCCAAGACAGTAAGATGAAGCTTCCCAAATGTATGTTTACAGAGCCCCATGCTCAGTTTATATGATACTGAAAGAAAGAGATGACAGTCAAGTTGACGTTTTCATATTTGCAGTGGTACGGCTTGACATATAAATACCTTGGCAAGTGATGTTGCCTCCACCCTCCTGTAACCTCCCCTTCAGATTTATTCTGAAGAAGATACTCTCAAATAGTAGAATTTTCTTAATTTCTTTTGCCATGAAAGCAACCTTATCAGTCAAAGCAAAGAAACAAAACAAACAAAAAAAAAAAACCAAACAACCAACTCATCAGTAGTCTAAAAATTCAGAGATATGATTATATGACCAACACTCTGACCCATTTGACATGTAGGTACATTAATGGCCACGTCAGACAAATGACAAAGTGGTGATGGGTGAAGTGTGTGGAAGAATACTGTGCCTTACACACTCCATGCTAGAGGAGAGACATGGAGGTTGAGCAGACCTACTGTACTTAAGGCTTGCTTGTGCTTTGTAGGTTCTGATTCTTCCACAGACTAGGGAAATTTTAGTGAATAAATCTAATGAGAGGCAACTGAAGGATCTGGGGCTGTTTAGTTTGGGAAAGGGGAGGCTGAGGAGAGACCTCATCACTGTCTACAGCTACCTGAAAGGATGTTGTGGAGAGGTTGGTGCTGGTCTCTTCTCACAGGTAATAGAACAATAGGGAGTGGTCTCAAGCTGTGACTGAGTAGGTTTAGACTGGGTATTAGGAAAAATGTTTTCACAGTGAGAGTGGTCAGGCATTGGAATGGGCTGCCCAGGGAGGTGATTGAGTCACCAGCCCTGGATGTGTTTAAAAGTCATCTGGGTATGGTACATGGGGATATGGTTTTGGGTGTGCCTTGTAGAGTAGGGATATTTCTGTTGCTCTGCAACTTCCCCCTAAGAAGCTCTACACATTGGACTGTCCAACAGCAGCTGATATTTCAGTGGCTGAAGCAGTGCAAATAATGTCAGTTAATGTGTTTAGAATTACCCTAATTTAGAAGCAGGTTAAACAGTACACATCCAGCCAGGCAGTGCTGGTTTTATTAATGAGAAACAGGTAACTGCCTAGTGGATGAAGCTAAGAGACTGGTGTGGGTTTTATCCATAAAAACATAAGTGCTGTACTCTAATATATGCACGACAGTAAAGACCAGGGCAGCATCCTGCACTGGGAAAGAAAAAAGTGCTGCCTGTAGCTACAGTTCTGAGTCTTGAAATAGGACAATAAGAAAAGGCAAGAATGAGTGACTCTCACAAGGCCTGGTCAGGTAAATGAAGATGATCTTACACTGATTCATTCAAAACACTGTGGAAAAAAAATTGCCTTGCTTGGATTTTTGGTTTGGTTGGTTTTTTATTTGGTTGGTTTTGTATCTATCTGGCTCAAGCATGGAAAAATGACAATAAAATTTGGGGTTTTCTCTCTGTACCCAGTCTTTTCTAAAAGTTGCCTGGAGTTTATTGCAAATAACTACAGTATGCAGAAATCTATTCATTCTGGTAATAAGAATGGGATCAAGACTTCCAGACTGGGAGCTACACTGTAGTGGTTTAAGGCTATTTGGAATATTCTAATAAGAGAAATTAGATCATTGGTTGTAAAAGAATAATAATGGCAAAGTCTGTATCATTCATTGGTTTGCTAAAATGGATTACAAAGCCAATCTTACCTCTTGGACACTGGATCTGCTCTCTCCTCTGTTTGCTTCTCTCTAATCTCTTCCACTAACCTTGGCTGACTAGATAACATGTAAGCCCTATGGTTGTTTCCTGTTTGGGGAGAGACAGAGGGTGGTGTAGGTCCCTTCTGGGCTTTCTTTGTCTGGGGGGTGAGCACTGGATTTCTGTATTATCTCTAATTTGTGTATAACTGTAAATGCATGTAAATGCATTTTGTACATATGCTTATAAATCCAGCTTTGCTGTAAATACAGCTTTGCCTTACTTCCAATCCATTTGAGCTGGTCTGGTAAATTTAACTGGGGAGGCAGAAGGGGGGAAGTTCCCAACCTACCACATACACACAGACAAAGCCTTAGCAGGAATTGGAGCTGAAATTTCTGTCCATCTCTTTTCATGAGTGAGACTCAAATATGCAAATATCGTTCCCAGATTCGATTTATTGCACTCTATTTTTTTAAAAAAGTAGTTGAATTTAATTTTAAAATTTGATACTGTCAGTTAAAATTAAAATTGCTGCATATCAACATCAATCCTAGGCAGCAACTCAGTCTCACAGTTAAAATTATACTTGAGCCTTGCACACTGTGTGTACTTACATTTGACATTCATTCAACTGAATTTCTTGCTGACTGGAGATGAGTGAACTGTTTCTTACAGTCAGTGGTGTCATAAAGTTCCAAAGAGAGACTTGTGGAGTTCTGATCTGTGTTCCCTATGCTAATTATGCATTCATGACACAACATGTACAGGCTTCAAAGGCATATGTGGTGAATATATAATAACAATTTTATTAGATTTACTAATGCTTGCCACAACCAGCTCTTACTAGTGAACAAGAGCAAGTGGGAGTTCTGTGTGCTGTGTGCTCATTATTTAATAAGCAGGTTGTACAGTACACAGGCTTTGAATATTAATGATTTTCTAAATATAAAAATAACATTCTTTGGAAGCACAACATACAGACATAATAATGCCAAGGATAAAACTGCAAAAAGTTGCAGGAAGGCATCATCATGACAGGAAAAGAGACTAATATTAGCACAGGGTGGTTGGTACTGGGTGATGGGAGCATACCAAAGCACCAGCAGGAAATAGAATCTAAGAGTTTGGCTCAGACAAATGAGTACTATAGGAAGGAGTGTTTGGAATGGGGAAAGGACAGTGCCATGCCAAAGACAGAGAGCCATGTCATAGCCAGGCTAGTGACACAGATTAGCCCTACAGATGAGTCTCACAATTCTCAGAAGTGGGGCACAGCTGCTTCTCTCAAGCCATAGAGAGGGGCAAGTGAGGTACAGCCATCGTGGATTGACTTGCCACACATTAGAGAATCCTGGGAAGGGCCAAACCCAATCTTTTCTGTATGCACTTGCTAAGATGGTGCATTCAGGGTCCAACGTGATGCTTTTCTCATTAAAGGTGAGTAACTCCTGGTTAAAAAAATAAAAGGAGAAATTAAACATGAAAACAACTATTGATCTTTCAAAAAGGAAACTGATTTCCAGATTCTGTCTGGATCAGTTAACTGCAGGCATTCTCTGGAAGCCAGAAGAGTGTAAAAATTAAATGAAAGCAAGTCAGTCATGTATAAAAACAATATAGATGGTCTTGAGTGATTTTGGTATGTTCTTTCTAGAAAAGGAGTTTCACATGGAGTCATGAGGAAAGCCAGTCACACACCGGAGAGAAGACAAATCAGTTAAGAGACTGTGAAGTGTTAGTGTCTATATTGATGTAGAGCACCTTTATACCTAAAAAGATACAAACAAAATTGGCTCATAATTTCCATGTCAAGTTCATTCAGGGAGGACACTGCAACAATGTCAACTATCAAACAGAAGATGAGAATTACAAATCAGAGCACTGCAATGAAGATCCTATTGCATAGCTGTGTTTTTGAGATGTTTCAACAAGCATACCAGCTGCCAGTTAAGAAATCCAGTATACTACTTCTTTAACATGGTTATAATTCATCACAGAAAACTGCTGCGTATTACAGGAGCACTCAGTACTGTTTCTGGTGCTGAAATTGTAACCATAAGTCCTTGATCTTTTAAACAATATGCTTTCAGGAAGAAAACTCTATAATCTCAAGGAAAGCACCAAGGTGAATATTTGCAGGTGGTAACTATAACTGTGTGTGCTGGTTTGAGGCTAACTGGAATATTTTAATGAGAGAAATTAGATCATTGGTTGTAAAAAGAAAATAATGATGAAGTCTATATCATTCATTGGTTTCCTGCAAGGGATAAAAAGCCCAAAAGTAAACAGTTTGTCCCACTCTGTTCTGCGATGCTACTTCTATCTGCTTCCTCTTCAGTCTGCTCTAATCTCTCTGCTAACAAATAACAAATAAGCTTTGCTGGTTGTACTTGTCTATCTGAGAAAGTAGAGGGAGAAAGAAAGGGTAGAGAGGGTAGCTTTGAGCCCCTTCTGGTCAGTTTCTTTGTCCAGGAGGGAGTTCAGATTTCTGTATTACTTCTAAGTTGTAGATAATTGTAAATACTTGTCAATAAGTTGTATATACATGCTTGTCAAATTTTGCCATGGTGTAAATATAACTTCATCTTACTTCCAAGCCATCTGAGCTAGTCTGGTAAATTCCAATAGTGTGTCTGAGGAAAGTTCCTAACCCAGGACACTGTGTTAGCTGTGTGCTGGCTGCACTGGCTTTGATGTCTCCTTTGTTTCTGTTGTTTCAAACTGAAAAGTCAAATAATTCTTTACACATAGCTGGCATAAAAACCTTACCATCTTTGAAGAGATTTGTACTGTGCATTGACCAAAGATAGAGGCAGTTACTTGGCAACCTCCAGAATGCTCATAGCAGCAACAGGGTCTATAATTTACAGTCACTGAAAAGTCAAGTCCTTGTTCTGGGGCAAAAACCACTTCACTTTGGTTGTTCTCACTTCATCTGCCCTTTGCATTCCAACTTGCTCTGGGCGTTTCTGCTGTACAATGATTGTGGTACATTTATGAGAATGATATCTTTCGCCCTTACCTTTGTTGAAAGGCAGAGCCACAACTCCTTTGTCTTGGCCCAAAGGTGTCACTTCTCAGAAGTTCGTCCCTACGGGGCTTATTGAGCCAGTAATTCTCTCTTTAGTGTATGCAGAAGTATTACAAGAGCTTTATAAAGAGTGTCAGCCTTAACTGGCTCTCATGAGAAATACACAGATCCCAGATACAAGAGGTGAACTCATATTTGACTTCATAGACCTCCTGGTGCTCCTCTTGTATCACCAGCTTGAAGATACCAGGGTGGCCCTGGAAAAGGGTTACTCAAGTGTCACACTGAAGGTCACACATCGCTCATGAAAATGCTAGCACTGCTTACCCTGGCAGTGCTCTAGCCATACCACCACTCATGCCTCTGCACACTCCTCTGGGGCCTCCAAAAAGGGCCCTCTTCATTCTCTTCCCTAATTCAGTGCAGTTTTGGTTTTGTTTTTTTTAACTGTAGTCACCAAGGAATGGGTCATGTTGTCTTAGAGCCCCCAAAGGACACACCGGCACCTTCTTCCTCTTGATAAGGGATTTTGATGTTAAAAATTGCTCTGTAGCTGACAAGAACAGTTGTCCCAAGGCTTGTATCTGCCTTGAGTCCTTCTGCCTTTTGTCTATGCCCCTCCTGCAACTGTCTTTATAGATTGGTTGACATGGACAAGGGCAGACATGAGAGAGAATCCAAAGCACATCAGAGATGTCAGTGTCTGGACAGCAAAGGAAGGAGTGATAGGAGAGAAGACTGGCAGTGCAGCAGGGATTAAAGATCCCTTAAACAACAGTTCCTCAGCACCATCTTCCCACACTTGCCTAAAGACAAAACCCTGGGACAAATTCTTGCAGTTAAGGAATTGAATCATTACAATTATCCTGGGACCAGGCAGGGACACCACATGGACTTACCAGTGACACACCGGTTGGAAAGTATGGGAAAAAGGCAGGATGGGGGATGATGCCAACATGGCAAGTGCCATCCTGTTGGAGAATACTAAATTTATATATGCATGTATATCTCCTCATTGGAATATTAAAGAGAACATTTTTTTTCCCTTTATAAACAATATACTCACTATAAAGCTATGCAGGCAGAAGTATGTTGAACAGGAGCTGGAGCAGGTCCACATGGTGCTAGAGAACACTGAGAAGGAGCAGGACTCTCACTGCAGCTGGGCAGCTCCTGAGGCCCTGCAGAAGTGGCTGCAGCTGACCCACAAGGTGGAGGTCCAAATTTTTTTTGTGGCTGGAGAGCAGCCAGGAAGAAAGGGACTTGGGGATACTGGTGGATAGTAGGCTGAAGATGAGCCAGCAGTGTGCCCAGGTGGCCAAGAGAACCAACGGCATCCTGGCCTGGATCAGGAACAGTGTGGCCAGTAGGACAAGGGAGGTTATTCTTCCCCTGTACTCAACACTGGTCAGGCCACATCTTGAGTACTGTGTCCAGTTCTGGGCCCCTCAATTCAACAGAGATGTTGAGGTGCTGGAACGTGTCCAAAGAACGGCGATGAAGCTGGTGAGGGGCCTGGAACACAAACCCTATGAGGAGAGGCTGAGGGAGCTGGGGTTGTTTAGCCTGGAGAAGAGGAGGCTCAGAGGGGACCTCATTGCTGTCTACAACTACCTGAAGGGAGGTTGTAGCCAGGTGAGGGTTGGCCTCTTCTCCCAGGCAACCAGCAATAGAACAAGGGGACACAGTTGTGCTGGGGGAGGTCTAGGCTGGATGTTAGGATGAAGTTCTTGCCAGAGAGAGTGATTGGCATTGGAATGGGCTGCCCAGGGAGGTGGTGGAAGCACCCTCCCTGGAGGTGTTCAAGAAAAGACTCGATGGGGCACTTAGTGCCATGGTCTAATTGACTGGCTAGGGCTGGGTGCTAGGTTGGACTGGATGATCTTGGAGGTCTCTTCCAACCTGGTTGATTCTGTGACTCTATGATATGCCACATCAGAGCATATTCCCACTACTATAGTAGAGGATGGAAGTGACAGCCCCAAACTTTTGCCTTAAAAAAAAAACAACAAACCAAAATCCAGTGAAACAGTAATGGATTTTTATCTTTATTTATTTATTTATTTAAAAGGAATGTGTTTTACTTCTGTGCCTCAACAGATGAAATTAATAATCCTGTTTCTGATAAGACAATTGAAACATAGAAATCAATTACAACAATGTGCTTTCGAGCTTTTATTTCTTCATTTAAGTAACTGACAATTGGGAAGGACACAGACAATAGGGCTGTAGCAGAACAGTGTTGCAATTAAAATCGATCTCTATGAAAAACAATTACACAAAGCTCTTGAAAATCCAGGAAGAGTTGATCTTTTGATCAGAACAGATGGCATTCTAAGAAAGTATTTGTCGTGAAATGAGGTTGTTTGTAGCTTTCCTTTTCTGAACAAGGAGAGAGGAGAATCCTTGTGCTAAGATAGGATCTGGAAGGAGCGTCTTATTAAACTGAGAAAATTACTTTCTCATCAACAAGCACACCTCTTACCCATTTTTCTGACTTCTCATACTTAACACCACAGAGCCCCCCCAGAGCAAAATGGCTGTGGGGTGTTTTAATGCATACCCTCCTCCTGTCTGCACTGCTTTGTGTTTCTGCTTCAGTAGGTTAAGCCATAAAGGACAAACTGGTCTCTCATGTGCTTTTTTGAGTGCAGTTCTCTAAGACAGCATGCACATTCAGCAAGTACTCCCTTCAGTTCTCATTGACTTGAACAGACCCACACGCAAACACACTCACACTCCTTCATTTCTTGAACTGATGGTGCCCTTGAATGGCAAAATGGATGTACCGTGGTTAATCTCATTGCCAAGGACCAGTTGTTATTTTCAATCATGTCAGGCAGGCCTAGAACTCAGAAATAGTTCCCAGTGACTGCTGAATGCAAGGCAGTAGCTGGACATTAACTATCAAATGTGCTTCACTGATATTCACAGCAGATTCTTCTGGCTTCAGTGCTAAAGCAGAAACTGGGAATGGGAAAGCTCCAACTGTTTGGCTCACGTATAAGCAAAATAATCTTGATTAAAAGATGAAGATGAGGTTGGCCACAATTCAGCCTTGTGGCAAACAGAGCGTAAGGACAAATTCCCTGTGATAAACATTGGCAGCAGCAGTTTGGAAAGTGGATGCTTGTTACTTCATCGCTCAAAGAGCTGGAGAACATGTGGGAATGACAGCTTGCTTTCAGTAAGCTTTGATTAGAGAGTAGAGAAACTGTAAGACCTATTTTTGGTAGTCTTGTGGAAAGACCTAATGGAAATATGTTTGTAGGACAAAGTAATCAAAGTGCTTGGTGTGACACTTGACAGCCTGACAATTGTATGATTTGCATTCATTTTGGCATCTCATCTATAATCAAAGGCAAAGAGACAAATCTTCACAGATCCTTTAAGAGATGAATCATGCTTTTCAAACACTCCAAAAACACTAATTAAATGAGGCATTAAGAGGTCCTTTCATGCAACATACCACTGAACTTGCAGAAAAGAGGGAGTTGAGTTGGTGTGCATCTTTCATGACATTATTCTTTCATACATTGCCACTGCTCTGCAAGAGCATCTATTCCAACAGCTGTTGGAAATGGTGACTATACAGAGCAGACCATTGTTGTGACCACAACGCCATCATCTTCTAGAGCACTTTGGCAGCAAACAAAGCAACAAAAAAACCTACTCAACCAAACAAAAAAACCCCCAACAATGCCAAACCAAAATACAAACCCAAACAAAAACAAACCCAAAAAAGACAAACCAAAACTAAACCAAACCAAAACACAAACCCAAACAAAAACAAACAAACAAACAAAAAAAACCCAAAACTAAACCAAACACTAAAATTCTTTCCCTTACCACATAGAACCCACGCACATCACTATCACTCCTCATGCAAAGAGGTCTGAACCATGTAACTCCTTGGCTTTATAACCCTTAGGGAAATGGCAGAATCTTCCTTTTGAAAGGTAAATACTGTTTTTGTATTCTCCAGAGAGTCAGAGCTCAGGGGTTTTGATCACAGCTCAGAAGTCTTGAATTTCAGCCTTCTGCTTGTCTCAGTAGCCGACAGCTATGCCTTCTCCAAGTCAGGCAATGCTGATCTGATATCCTTCAGCAAAATGTGACAGCCTGCCAAACTCATGAAAGACAGCACAAGACTCCATAAAGCCCATTAAAATGCAAGCTTTTGTGTAAGTCAGAGGGCTGCATTGTCTCTAATCCCTTTTCATGGTGTGCCTATGCTGTGTTAAAGCATGGTATTATCTGCAGTGCACTGCACAGATGCACCAGAAATTGTTTGCTTTTTAAGAGGAGACATTTGGTTTCAGTGATAGTCATACTTTACATAATGGTTATTATCTATTAGTCTTTGTTTATACAGCAAAGAGCTCTGGTAGCAAAAGTAATAAATTTATTATCATTGTCTTCCTATAATAAAATAAGTGTGCTCTCCATCACTTGTGCTTCTCAGTTATATAAATAGCAAAGTTACTGGAAAATAGCTCAGAAAAATATAACTTCCACTTAGGGACTGAAGAGGTAAATATCTCCCAGCTGGTGATTACAGCCTTAACTTGCTGAACACATCTCTTAGTAACTAATTTCAAAGTTACTTAGGTAAGATGCTAAGTACACTGTAAAAAAGAAATAAAATCCAAGTTTTAATTTCTTTCCTTCTCTGCTCACCAATCTTTTTTTTTTCTTTTTCCATTAACCTCTAACTGTATAATGTTTCCTCTTGATCACTAAGGTTGAAACTTATCATTCCAAGAACAGAAGCAAAGCAAGACTTTCCATGGGGAATCTCCTATGTCTAAGAAAGAAGGAATTAAGACTAAAAATCCCAGCCTGCTGCCAAGCCTGTAGAAAGCAAGGTCAGGTCCTTTGTAGTAACTTTGTGTTTCTTCACCCAGTAGCTTAAAATTTATTCATGCTCTCCCAACCTGAATTAGCAGCCTCTCCTCCAGTGCAGATAGTACAGGGGGATGAATAAAGCCCTTTTTAAAAAAATATTGTATCATATACAACCATATGTGGGAAAGTTTTACCATGCAGAAAAGTCACTGCAAGCATTCTCCCATACGAGAATAATTCAGTCTCTCTGAACTGAGTTTATTCACTGGTAAATATTGTGATCTCCCATTTCCCACGTCCAAATACAAAAATATTAAACTCAGGCATTTCTTAAAATAAATTTTGGACGTCAAGTTTGTTGTTCTTTTGTTGTTGTTGGTTTTTTTTTTTTTTAATGTAAAGGTCATTGTAGTATTCAATATAGGGTTAGTAACTGTGAGGCACACCTTCTATAGCGAGTCTGTAAAAGTATAAATCGTTTCAAAAATTTATGAAAGTGACTGTGCTTTAGAAAATCTTGGATGCTTTTTAAAAGCTGAAGTGGTGGTTCTCTGTTAAAAGTTACCTATGTCGTAATTTTCTTATGTAAAGAGTAGCTCTGGAGAACACAATTTCTTCTCTTTAGACCCTGGCCTTGTTGTGGATTATTTTAATGAATCATCAGTGATTGTGATTGTCTGATGTGGTGGTGTTTTTCTCTACCAGGTCATCATGGAGAAAACCAGTAGCTGATTCTACTGTAAACTACTGGAAATTACACACTAGAGGCTGTGATACAAAAATAGGCTCCACCTCTTGAGATAGCGTTAGGTAGTCCAAAAAGTAACTTGAACGGCATAGAAGAAATCTAAAGTTTAGGGCAGAGGAGCTTTTTGAGGAAACAAACTCAGTGTTCTTTGGAAACTCAATTGTTCTTTATGCCATGGTTGAAGCAATAGCTGTTCTTGTTCATGGCATGTCCCACTGAAGGCAGATTGCAGAACATCAATCAGATTTCCGAATTAAGGGAGTATAAAGGAAAACGAAAACAAAGCCAGTGCTTAACGTAAACCATAGTTAAGTTTAGCCCATAAATTCATTGCACTTGGCATTCTGCTGCAAAGGAGGGCGTGGTGGTGCAAATCAGCCAAAATGTTTTGGAGGTGTCAAATGCAAATGTAGAAGGATAAAACAGATCCCAGGAGGTACAGGAAAGCTCAGACTCAGCCCCTGTCTGTCTCTGCTTCCAGAAATCCTGCAGGATCTCCACTTTGTTTTTCCTCTCACCCTGGTTTCACGGCTGATAAATCTTATTTCAGATGACCCCAGAAAAAATTAGCAAAACTCTTTGTTGGCTAAAGCATCTGCCCATGACAAAACAGGACTACCAACAGTTTACACCATGGTGTGTGTTCTTTATCAAAGCTAATCTCTGACATACATTTGGTGGGTTGTGACAAGCCTCAGGGGTTTGGAATAACTTCCAAGCTCAAGAAAATCTAATTGCCACCACTTAATTTTTCTGGTGCAGTTACACAGGAGTTTGAATACTGCTGATCTCTTTAGAAACTGTTTCAGATGCAGATTCCCAGTACTGGTTGCTTTCCAAGTGACACACAGCTGGTGAAATCTTTTTCTGCTGTGCCCTCTATGGCACTGGTAAGTGGTGGGCTTTTCTTCTTCCAGTGTTGGCCTGATTGGTATCCCCCGTGCAAATGAAAGCAAGGGAACAGGCTGACTGATACTTTGCATGGAGAACAGATCCCACAATACATACGAATGTGACCTAGGCTGTTTTCTGTGTCTGAGGTCTTGGTGCGGTGAAGGAAGAGTGAAACCGAGTTGATAAGTAATACTTGTTAGGGTCTTCTCCATCTGACTGTAATGGTTTATAATAAACTCTCTGTTCAGGAGTAGTGGCTCTAAGCAGGTTGCCTGTAACATGACTGAACACTAAGGATCTTAGATACGCTTCTGAGAAAATTGTGTCTTTCTAATCTTAGTTTCTTCCACTACCCTTTGAAAAAAAAAAACGTGGTCAGCTACAACAGGGAAAGCAATGCAAATTTTCTTCACTTTTTCCCAGGAAATTTTGCCACTCCATGGAATTATTTATTTGGGTTTCATTTTGGGTAAGTATGATACACATCATGACATAAGCCCTAAAGTAACTTTTAAAATGACATTCAGGACAACCGCCTTGACAAACAAAGCTCTTTTTTTTTTGTCTTTTTTTTTTTTTCCTTTTCTTCCCCTTCCCCCCCACCCCACACCCCATAATATTAGCATATTTTGCCGAAACATGAAGCAAACTTATAAAACAAACCCAACTCGTCATGTGCTTCATGGATCATAACAGCAAGGCTGTTTCACTTCCCATCCATACTAGATTATATATATTAAAATAAATTACAACACATTGTTTCTGGTCAACCTTGTCACCTTTTAAAAACAATATACATTTAATACTTGAAGTAAGAAAAGAACAAAACAAATAGAACTCTTTTTTTTTTCCTTTTTTTCTTTTTCCACACACAAACAAATACATATGAACTACATGTGCTTGCAAATAGATTTCAGTGTGATGATATTTTAATATATATGCACTATGGCATTCCCTCCCCAAACAATGAGAAACTTGCTATCACATATACTTGCCCAGAAGCCAACTTCTTACTATATGGCTGTAAGCTCACCAGATCAGAGTTGTCACTTGCTTCCTACTTATACAGTGCTCAGTGTAATGAAGCCAAAGTGTCATTTGCTTTTAGGTATCAGTGGCATAAAAGAATTCTTTAAAAAGCAGTAGCATTTTATTTTCTGAAAGAACAAAATAATTAACATGTGTGTAGAAGTTGACAACCACCTTCACACCTGCCTTGAAATTCCAAGACATTATTATTGGCTAAGTGTGAGAAGATAATGCTGTTGACTTGCAGATACCAAATACAGAAATAGGCAAACTTATTTAAAGGTTTTCTCCTCCTTTTGCCATATTTACTTTCTTCCCAGAATCCACATATTCTCTGGCTCAGTTAGCTGTGGTAAATATTAAAGCATTCCAGAATAGAAGATATGCCACAAGGTGAGAAATAATTAAAATGTAAGTTCTGCTTATTTTCCACTAAAGGCTGCTTAGTAGAAAGCAAACAACCTACATTTCTTCATCAAATTCCTTGTGTAACTGGGGAGTAACAGAATGGTGTCAAGAGGATTTCTGCTGATTTATATTGCCAAACTAGAGTAGAAAATCTGTTTTAAGTCTCTTGCTTCATCACTTTTGCTTCATGTCAATTTTGGTGCCACTTTGAATAAATACAAATAATCACATTATGAGGTGAAAGTCTGCTCTTTCATACTTCTCAATGAGCTGTTTGAAAATGAAAGATAAAGTATCCTTAAATTTAAGTTGAAATAACATGGAACATTTCATTGCCTGTGCCAGCTCTTTGCTTATTCTGCTGAAGCTATAAATACATATTTTTATTTCCTGCTGGCCTTATATTCAACCACCTGCTTCCAGTAGAAAAACAACAGAACAGGGAAAAAAATAAAAGGAAAAGAATTCATACACAGACTCATTTAACCTGCAGATTGCTTTTGGCATGTAGCTATCTCAGTAGCAAGAACCTCACAGAATTTATTTCATTTGCTGGAGGAGGTTTACTCAAGGTTCTTTATTTTCTGTGTTTATTTTTGGCTTAAGAGTCTCTAAGATCCCACTTTGAGATCCAGATTCCAAAAGCCGTAAGAACATGCAGTGAAACTAAACCAAATCTAGAGATCTTCATTTGGCATCATAGTCACCTGAAACTGAGAAGGGAAGAAGGCAGACCTAGGAGACAGACAAAGGGAGCATGTACCACTGGACCAAATAGCTGCAATTCTTTTAAAGCTGCCAAGGGAAAGTGAGTTTATAACTTTTATTCCAAGAGATAGAAACAGGGCATCCAAATTACTTAGCTAACTTGAATAATTTCATTAATTGTTTCAGTGATTCTCCAGCAATCAGGCCCTTTGCCTTTTCCAGAGAGATATTTTCCTTTCATTCCTTCAGGCACAAGTAACTTCTAACTTACTGGACGAAGTGGTTTTTAATTTCTTCTTTCCTAGCTCTATTCAGCACAAAAAAGCAATCATCTAGGATACTGAAAGGAGGTCAGAAAGCATGTATCTAGTGCTTTTTCACATTGTCTCACAGCAGAACTACACTTCTACAACACTGCTGCTGCACTGGTTCTTCTGTTTGAGAAGACCAGAGTTACAGTTCTGGGAGGAGGGACAGCTTGACTATATGCACCTTTGCCTGCTACTCCATGTCAAACCACTTGGTGAGCTGGGAGGATGTGAATAAATGAATCAGTTATCATGCTAGCCCCAGGTAGGCCAGGCTCATTCAGGGGAAAAAGATAATCAGCAAATAGTCCAGAATAGGCTTCCCCTTCCTTGCTTCTTGCTGGATGTTTCACTGCTGGGGATGGAGGTGGAACAGACTGCAACTTATTTATGCAAATGTTGCCCTCTTTGAATAGAGAGGAGTAAGGATTGTTCATTTCATTACTAACTACATGGAGTCTTTTTTTTTCACAGGCTATTGTAGTAGATGAGGCAAAATGACTATATGATTGCAGTTTCTTGGCTCTTCCCTAGACTCTCCAGTTGTCCTTGTTCAGACAGAACATGCTTGCTAGATTGGATTCTCAGCCTATGCTTTGTCTTTTTATGGGTTAAATGTGGATTTCTGGCATTGACACATCCTGAAGGCTTCCAGGAAAAGTTCAATATTTAAACCAGGTATCTAGACATGGTGTAGGAAAGCCTATTTCTGCATATCTTTGACGTGATTCAGTAGCAATGTGGCCTATATTCCAAGTTTTCTCCACACTTTTTATCTTTTATCACCAGGTTTAGATAAGACTTTCCATTAAATATTAATGCTGAGTTCTTACTATGTCTCATGTGCCTCATCTACAATTTGTGATGTTGAATGTGTTTTTCTATTTAGATTCTCTTCACAGTGGTAGAATTGTTACCATCTGAGGTGCTACAATACAGTGATGAAAGAAATAAGGAAAAAAAAGATAGCTTCCATTCACATAAATAAAGGAAGCCTTGAATGGCATCGTGACAAAGATGCCAATTTAATTTAAAAAAACAACACATTTGAGTTAAAATAATTATGAGTGTCATCAGCTTGTATCAACAGTTCTC
The DNA here is from genome assembly GCF_015220805.1 of Pogoniulus pusillus. Classification (NCBI taxonomy): domain Eukaryota; kingdom Metazoa; phylum Chordata; class Aves; order Piciformes; family Lybiidae; genus Pogoniulus; species Pogoniulus pusillus. Next base: position 105,862,671 of record NC_087309.1, read on the forward strand.
TAGGGGCTGAGTCTCCTGGCTGATTTCATCTGCATCTGGACTTGTTGACCCTGTTGACATTGGGAGCAGGTGTGAACGGTGTGACAGAGAGGGTAAAAGCAGTCTTCCAGTTTGAATCTGCCTGAGCTGATGCTGGGTATGAAACCCTTCTGAAAAGATTGCTACCAAGCTGATTAAAAAAGGAAGAAAGGGAGAAAAAACAAACCAAAGAGAACCAGTTCAAACCCAGAAAATAAGGCTGAGGTGGGGCATTGCTTAATCTGTCTTTAAACCACTGCAAGCTCTTTTCTCAATACATTGCTGCAGTGTCCTCTTTAGCTTACTTGTGGGAAGTCTGAGCACTTGTACATCCATCCTCTATGGAAGAGGAGTACCAGTCTGTGGATGTGGAATTCAAAATGTATTTGTGAGAGACTCAGCACCACTCTTGTGGGAATTACTGCAAAGGATACTGTGGCGGCTGCTTTCTGTAGCTGCTCTGCTGTTTTTGATATTTTTTGTTTTCTTTTCTGCAGAACTGTTGCTGCTTCACAGAGTTCTGTTGCAGTGTCTGCTAGGTAAGCTCAGATTTGGCCTGCCTTGCCACAGTTCAAGGCAGTCAGTATGCAAGTCAGAAGTAGGGAAAAAAGCTTCATTCCCTCTTTTGGTGGCAAGTAATGCACTGTTTCTGAATATATGATAGGGCAGCCATGTGGGTCAGATATCTCCTCACATCTTGGACCTTTTTCTCCCCAACCATAAGATATAATGTTGTACCTTCTTGCTGTCTAGCTGAAAAGTGACTCCTTCAAAAGGCAGAGCATTTAGCCAGTCAGTTCTGAAAAGGACTGGCAAAAAAAAACTGCTTAGCTAGATCTGACCTTGACTCTTTCACCAAAACCAGCCACAATGAGCATGTCCCATGACTACATATGAAGAAGGCTATGCGGAGCAAGATGGTCTTGCTGTCCTCACTGCTGTTGATGCCATATGCAGTGCCAAGCTCATGGTGAAATAAGTAGGCTGCAAAAAGTAGAACATTGGTAGAGGCAGGGAGCAAACACTGATTTTTATAAACTGAATACTGACTGAACTCAAGGCAATACACAAAACGCTGACAGCTCTGCAAGGTGGTGCTCAGCAAAAGCAAGCAATGATTTTCATCACCAGCACACATTTCACACAGGTAACTAAGCACATAACTGCTCAGAAATCCTTGCAGTGCACTAACAATGCAATCACTTTTTTAAAGTCATTCTAAGGGAACAGAGGAATTCAGCAATCCTTAATTAATCCTAAAATCACATTTTTCCTATTTTTTAAAAGATTTTTTTTTCCATTTAACATGAAGCAATCAGCTGCAACTGTCTAGAATTTAGGAGAATTTCTGTTTAAACATCAATTTAAACATTTAACATTAAATGACTGCAGGGGGGCTTGGTGGAAAACATGACAGTTACAAGGGAAAGGCACATGCAAATGTCTTCAATGGGCAGTTCAGAAACACTTTGTTTTATCCCCATTTGTTTCTTTAACTGCCCAAATTAAGGTACAGTAGAGTTTTGGACTTCAGTGCGGTGGTTATTATCTCAGCAAAAATAACTTCCCTGGCATTATTAGTCAGGGTTTTTTTCTGTTTTATTAATGTTTTACAAGCTGTCGTAGAACAAAGGGGATTCATTGCAAGCATCTCCATAAAACTCCAACTACCTAGTTCAGAGCATTAGAAAACCCCAGGAAGCAAGAAAATGGCAACTCTAAACTTAAAACCAACTAAAGTGAAGAAAATTCCTAAAAGCTGTGCATCCTCCTCAATATAGTGACCTGAAATGGAGCAATGATGCAACCAAAGATCTACCACAAGGAAAACTGCCTAGACATAGGTCCTGCAGCTACATTAGAGGGGCACACCTGAGGAGTGCAGCTGGATTTTACTGGTTTTGGCACATCTCCCCTGATAGAAGCAGGAGATTTTTATCCTGTTTACATAATCTCTGCCACAGATTGTGGATACTACACCTGCATTCCAGAATACGTCAGCCTGACTGTTTTCTAAGTGCTGAAAACTAATTTTAAGGTCTGTTACAGGCTCTTATATCACATTAATGTACATGTTCTGCCTTAGAATACTTTTTTGTATTCATTCTGGCTAAACATGTTTATAGTCAGTGTTATCCTTCCTCCAGGTCATGCCAATCCTTTGCAAAATGTATTTATCAACCACTTAGGAACAAACTTATGGCTCATAATTGCTGGAAAACTGAGAGGTGGCTGAACAACTCTTTGTCTTCCCACTGATGAGAAGTTTGAAATAAGAACAGTGGTATCAACAATAAAGAAAAAAAAAAACAGTTCTAAGCCTTTGAGAATTTGTTTAGAGGCATAAAACAAATTAACAACAACAACAACAAAAAAAAGTGGGGGTCACTTGTACTGAACTAATATTCCTCTTCCCTCTGCTAAAGAAGCTTCCTACAACCTGGAAAAAACTTGCCCCTCTTGCTCTAAGATACTGCCCCTGAAAGAAACATAACCACGCAGTTATGAAAATGGCATCAAGAATAGCTAAGTAATCTGTTCTTGGAAATTAGTTTTGCGTTTCTGCATTATCTACAAATATACAAGATGAGAATGACAGTGGCTAGAGGTTCGTTTTATCTGGCAGTATGTTAGCCTTTTTTCAGGCTACCATGTTTTAAACGTGGTTTTAGCATTATAATCCCCATATTATGCATGGACAACCATAGTTTACTTGGCATTGGAGAAGAGTTCCTTCTTAGTAGCAGAGTGTTTTTGTGTTTTACTTCACTTGTCCAAATCGTAAGATGACCACATTTCCCAAGGAGTATGCAGAAGGTGTTATCTCTTGCCCAGTGCACATTTTTACAGTGGCTTTGAAACTAAATTGGGGAAAACAAAACCGTCTCTCTCTTTTCAGGGTAGAACTCAACTCCTCTATGCCAGCAATGTCTAGTGGGTTGCCTTCCCTGGGTGGGATCCAGGGCTACGTTACAGTAAACTGGTCCAGTGTGATATCACAGATATAAAAAATATTCCATTCTGTATCAAAACTAGGCACATGCCTTATATTTATATGAAGAGAAGATCAACAGAGCTGAATATGTGTGCTCTCAAGGAGTCATCTCTGGCCTTCCACGAGGAGAAGAATATCTTATGTTATTTCTAATTGGTAACTACACGAGCCTAATTTGGGTTAGATGGTACTTAAAAGGAGAGTGACATCACACTTGGGTCAGTATTGGTGGATATCTAAAAGCACAACCTCTCATTTGTATTGCTTTAAAATGTACACAGTATAGATGTAGATTAAAAAAAAAAAAAAAACCAAACCAAAACCAAAAACAAAACTATCAATTTTTTGTTTGTGATGTTGAACCAACTAGAAGGGATGATGCAAGGTTTTACCAAATGAGATCTATAGATACAAATTTCACTGTAGAGTATGTTTTAGACAAATGTGTCTTTTCCTTTAATATGTAAATCCTACACTGTAGGCTTTCTTTTTTTTTTCTTTTTGTTTTTGTAGTGTTAGAAAATGTTGAACAATTGTCCATGAGCATGAGCCAGCGGTTCATTGCTGATATCCCCAGAATGCCAATATTTGCAATGCAAACAGTTAGTACAATTTACCAGTTCTATGAAAGGCCCTGACATATCTGCCTCAAGGTCTGGAGGCTCTGCTGTATAACCACAAATAGTCTTTCCATTTTCATGTAACCTTTTGATACAGTGACAGCTGCGTTAAGCTGCTTCTTCCTAGCAATTCCACATGCCAGGCTGTTTTAATTGGTTTTAATGCCACAGAAAAAGCACTGTTAGCAGAATACCATCAAATCATTTTCATATTGAACCTTCGTGGTCCAGCAACCTCCCCTTCAACCACAGCACCATTGTTTTTGCGAGGGACATATTCAAGGTCAATGCTGGTTTTGTGTTTGCCTTTCCCTCGGCTCCACACAAAAAGAAGGAGGAAACAAAATAAAACCACTCCAAGGAATGTGAAACAGCCCATAGCTGTGGACACCAATATTGTCTTAAGGTCCAGAGAGAAGGTGTTCACATTAGTTCCATTGGAACTCGTGTCGTTGGAGTCTGTCATATACATAGGGGTCCTGTTGGCGTAAAGGAAACGGTCTGAAGTAAACCCCTTTACCGTAAGGGAGGCCGAATAGGTGTCATTCCCAGCTGCATTACTTGCAATACAAACATAGATCCCAGTGTCCTGGTCTTGAGCAAACCGGATCTCCAGGGTGCCATCTCCCAGCACAGTGGCTCTTCCATTTGATTTAGCGGTGATCAGCCTCCGATGTGGAGTAACCCAGGATATAGTAGGCTGCGGGTCCCCGTCAGCATTGCACATCAACTGCACCGTCTGCCCCTCCTCCACTACCAGGTACTGCAACTTCTTATCTTGTATCTTGGGCTTTTTACAGGTGAAGTAAAAGGAAAGAGCTGTGCTGTGAAAGTCTTTGAATGACCTCTCTTTGACACTGTCTGGGCCAGCACACATAGGTGGCTGGCCTCCAAACTGCAAAGTGGGTTGCCTCTGTAAGATCCAAAGGAGACGGCAGTCACAAGCTAGAGGATTGTTGTTGATGCAGAGGACCTCAAGGCTTTTAGGGGAATGGAATACATTCTCTTCTAAGGTTTCTAGCAGGTTTTGAGACACATTAAGCACACGTAAGAAACGGAGCCCTTGGAAAGCATGTGATTCAATGGTACGTAGCTGGGCCCCCACCATGTGGAGTTCTTGCAGGCGCACCAAATCTGAAAGCATGCCTGCTTCAATGGTGCTGATAGGGTTGTAAGAGAGGTTTAGATGTGTCAGGTAAACCAGGTGTTTAAAAGCAGAATAAGGTACTGCAGACAGGTTGGTGTTGGTGATGGAGAGAGAAGTAAGGTTGAGGCCATAAAGACTGTTGGCGGGTAGCATGTCCAGGAGGGGCCAGGCCTCTATCTCTAGGTCTTTCAGGCGAAACAGCCTTTTAAAGGCATAGGCCGGCAAAGCATTAATGTTGAGCTGTTTCAGGTGCAGACTGATGAGGTTGTGGAGGTGAGAAAGAGCTTCTGTTGGTACAGCTGTGAGGTTGCATCTCTCCAGGGTGAGCTGCTCCAGGCTAAGCAGTCCACTAAAGGCCCTGTGTGATATATAAACCAAATCATTGTCCCCAACCTCCAAGGATTTTAGGTTATGCAGATCTTGGAACATGTAGTCCAGCAAAATGACAATCTTGTTTTCACTTATATCGAGCTTTGTTAAGTTTGACAACCCAGTGAACACTCCAAGGGGGACCAGCTTCAGACGATTTCCTTTCAGCCTCAGGGAGCGCAAGTTGAAGAGATTGTTGAAGGCTCCAGGCTCCACATTGGCAACTATATTGTCACTGAGGTCGATCTCCTCCAGCAAAGGGTATGACGTGAATTCCTCAGGATTGATGCCCTTCAGTCGGTTCTTGCTGAGGTCCAAGATTTTAGTCTCAATGGGAATGCCCTCTGGGATAGACATCAGACGCCGCCGGTGACAGCTGACAGACTTGTTCTGTGCCGAGCATTCACAGCGGGCTGGGCAGCCTATGGTGGGGCCCATGAAGACCAGCAGCACAGCCAGACCCAGGAACGGCTGCCAGCATGATACAGCTGTGAGCTGCATGACTCCACCGATCTGGTCTAACCCTCTGTCACAGGCCTGTGGGGAAGAGGATGGGAAAGGGAACAAGTTAAGTCTGCATCGAAAGCAGATCTCTGCCAATTTTACTGTTTCATTTCAAAGCAGAGGCACACGTTTCCATCTAAAACAAACTAATAAAACCTACTGCTAATTACAAGAGTAACAGAAAAAGCCTAATCTCCTGCAGTGTCATCGGGCTCATCAAAGGATCTGTTTATCCAGCATTTCACCTCCAGATGTCAGAAGGGACAAAACAGCTTTTCTTACTGCAAACAGGAAAGCAGGCTACGTTTTACTCTTGTCTCACGCTCAGAGTGTCTCCTTCAAGACACTGCTGCGCTTTCTGCAAACAGGGCTAATCACGTTTGTGGTGAGTTCACAGCACTGAGCCTCTCTGAGGTGATATGAAACCAGGCTTTTGCCCTTTTTATCCATGTCAGTGTTTTGAGGCAAAGCTTAATAATGTATTATCTTCAAAAAAAGCAACTCCTTTACAATGAAAATACTTAACAACTACTGCATACGTTACAGCTATAAATCGGTGGCACTTGTTCATACATACACAGTAGCTCAGATGAGGAAGAAAGAACTGATGCATCTCTGAAAAGAACTTGTATTGAGGACAAACTGATTGTTTGCTTGTACCACGCAGAGAGATTTGATGTGATTTTTAGATCCAAAGACTTGAGAAGGGCTTACAGAATGTATCTTTGTACATCCCAAGACATGTAAACTAGCTCTGAGGGAGACAAAATCAAGATGCGATGAGCTGGCTATATTTAAGCAGCACAATGTCCAAAGAAGCACAGCAGGTTACACAGCAATCACAGTTAGTAAGGGATTTGTTCATTACTGCCTCCAGGTTAAAGCTAAGGGTAGTAGACTACAAGATAACCTCTATTAAATTAACTACCTTTCTCCAAAGTCCGTTCTTTGTAGGATTAGTCACCAAGAGAGTTTTTCAAGGGTTGATACTAAATGAAGATGTTCAATAACCCATTTCAAAAGAAGAAGAAGCAAAAAAAAAAAAAAAAAAAGAGTAATGTAGGTGCTCATCAAAGGGAGGTGTGTCTGAGACACTTGAAGAATATGGTACAGTGGCAGCCTCAGCTCCTGTGATTCAGCCAACCTGATAATGCAAGTATTGCATGATGGGCTCCACAACATTAATAAACTGAACAAGGTGCCTCAGGCCTTGAGAGGCCTTTCCTGGATTGGTTAATTTAGGCTTAATTTTAGTTGTACTTGTAAAATTATTTACACAGCTCCTATCTGTAATTTCCTCTCAGTTCAGAAGAGATGATTATTGCTCAGCTGGTCCTACCTATCAGGGCAAAATTATGCAATGGTCAGGCATTCACTGTTTGACCTACATCCCGGGGCTTTGAGAACAATCTGGCTGCTGCTCAGGAAGTTTTCAACTCAAATCTGAGTCAAGAGTGTTTATCTGTGTGTAGTCATGTGGATTGTACCCTAAAAGAAATCCACCCATACATGATGACTGATTCGTAGACATAAACAAATAAAGGAGAGTTAAGTTGATCATGCAAACAGTTATTTAGGTAAATAAGCTGCTTGAAGTGTATAAAAATAATATTCACTGAACTCCAGACTGATGAATAGGAAACTCTCACCAGTAACTCTGCTCCTACACCACTGCATTTTGCTGGCAGATTACTTGAGATGCAATAACTCACCAATTCATCCTGCCCATGAGGAGGATTGCCCTCTCAGGCTGTGGATGATCAGATGGGTGGAGATTCAACATGTGAGAAAAAGAGCAGGAACTTGGATTTTCTTATGTGACTGCATCATTAATAACTCTCACAAAAACTGGTTTGGATTATAAACATTAGCATTATTGCAACTGGACTAAGCAGTTCTGCTTTGCTCATTAGAAACTTAACTGAGTGAGCAATAATATCTCTTGAGGGTGCATAGAAATTCTGTTATTTGATCAGAAATGAGTTGTACACATTTCTCACTTAACTCTGGAATGATCTCACTCTTGACTGATGTGGTTCTTACTCTCTACTCTGATACTCCTATGCAGAGACTGATAATACGAGGCAAACTGCATGCTGGTTTTGTGATGCAGTCTGGGGATGTGGATGAAGACTGTTCTTTATTATACTACCTATAAAAGTACATTTCAACTTTGTCCTAAAAGCAGAACCTGCTGAGATTCGTTTAGTTTCCCCTTTAAGATGTCTTGCAAGTAACTATTGCTAGTTACATCCAGCTGCGGCAAAGGTTTTCAGAGATAAACTTCACTTCATTAGGCACTAAGTTAAAACTGAAAATCTATAGGGTTCTGTGAGCTAGGTGTCTGCAATGAATTCAGATCAAAGTAGCTTTTGGGTGCTGTGATCATTACCTTCAGATCTCAGACTGTGAGGATAGCACTTTCATACTGATACTTCTAGCACACAGGGAATTAATCTCCTACCTTATTCACCTAATGCATGAAGCACAAAGTAAACAGGTTCAGCAGAAGACAAGCACTCCTGGAGTGTTTGTTTTAGACAGCAAAAATACAACATGCTTTTTGCAGCTACCCAAGACACCTGGTAACTAAAACTTCCAAGGAGTATAAAGTACAAGATGGAAAATATATGAGATGATAAAAGGATTTTTTTACTGTGGCTGGAATAAAGAAAAGTAGTGTTAATATAGCACTTCCAACATCAACAGTTGCTTTCTCCAAGAGCATGTGCACACAGATGAGGATGGAGAAACTTTTATCTATATGGCTGTGTACATGCATGTATGTGTGTGCAGGCAAGCAAGATCCTGAACTGAGATTTAAGCTGGAGTCTAATTACACACCTACCAAGAAAAATAATAAATGATATTAAATTGCTAGTCAGAGAGACAAAAAAGGTTACTTGGATCAGTAAGATAATAAATAATTACAAAACAAAGAATTTTACATGTGTGAATGTGAGTAAGAAGATGGAAAATTGTTTTCCTGACCTTCCTAGGGTATTTATCATACTCTGATACACTCTGAAAATGAAATAGATGAAGAAATGCCTTATTAATAAAAATAACTAACTACCTCCTTCTTGTCTTTTTTCTTGCTCTGTTTCTGAAGTCCAAAGCCAAGAGCCAAGTTACTATTGGTTGACATTATTTTCAAACACAGGACCTCAGTCAAAGTTCAGCTACACAATTAAGAAAGTTAGTTAAAGCTATTAACAGTTTTGTGTGATCTCACCCAAACCAGTCATCTCTACTACTTTGAAATTCAAATCACTTTTGCACAAGCTTTTCCAGCTTTGAATCCATCCATAAATGCCTCACCAGAACATGTATCTGTCACTACTCTGTAGCTTTTAAGTGAAAGAACTGTAATAGGAAATAAATAAAGAGCAACTGGTGCCCCTTCAGAATGCTCATGCAATTCTGAGTATCATAGGCAGGAATGTGTCAAGCCAGGGCACAGTATGAGATCATCCATCAGTTACCATTGTGGGCAAAACAGACTCAATTTGGAGAAAATATAATTTACATTATTAGCAATCAAAGCAGGGAAGGATAAGAAAACAAAATCTAGATCTTAAAACACCTTCTGCCACCCCACCCTGCTTCTGCCTTCTTCACTCCTGGTTTCTCTGCCTCTTCCCCCTGAGCAGCACAGTGGGTGAGGAATGGGACTTGCATCAGCTCATCACATGTGGTCTCTACCCCTCCTTTCTCATTATGAGGATGACTCCTTATGCCCTTCCACTGCTCCAGTGTGCGGTGCCTCTCACAGGAAATAATCCTCCAAGAACTTCTCCAACAGGAAATAATCCTCCAAGAACTTCTCCAACATGCATCTTTGCCATGATCTTCAGTTCTTCATGAACTGCTTCAGCATGGGTTCCTTTCTCCGTAGTCAACAGGTCCTTCCAGAAGGGTCACTGTCCCCTTCAGGCATCCACTTGCTCTGATGTGGGGTGCTTCACATGTTGCAGAACAGCCTACTTTACCATGGTCTTCATCAGAGGCTGCAGAGGAATCTCTGCTGTGGCACCTGGAGCACCTCCTCCCCCTCCCTCTTCACTGACCCTGGTGCCTGCAGAGTCGTTTCTCTCACATGTGCTCACTCCTTTATCTGGCTGCAGTTGTAGTACCAGCTTTCCTCTCTTCTTCAGTATCACAGTATCACAGTATCACCAAGGTTGGAAGAGACCTCACAGATCATCAAGTCCAACCCTTTACCACAGTGCCCAAGGCTAGACCATGGCACCAAGTGCCACATCCAACCTTGCCTTGAACTGCCCCAGGGACGACGACTCCACCACCTCCCCAGGCAGCCCATTCCATTGTCCAATGACTCTCTCAGTGAAGAACTTTCTCCTCACCTCGAGCCGAAATTTCCCCTGGCGCAGCCTGAGGCTGTGTCCTCTTGTTCTGGAGCTGGCCACCTGAGAGAAGAGAGCAACCTCCTCCTGGCCACAACCACCCTTCAGGTAGTTGTAGACAGCAATAAGGTCACCCCTGAGCCTCCTCTTCTCCAGGCTAAACAACCCCAGCTCCCTAAGCCTCTCCTCGTATGGCTTGTGCTCGAGGCCTCTCACCAGCCTCGTCGCCCTTCTCTGGACACGCTCAAGCATCTCAATGTCCTTCCTAAACTGGGGGGCCCAGAACTGAACGCAGTACTCGAGGTGTGGTCTGACCAGTGCAGAGTACAGGGGCAGAATGACCTCCCTGCTCCTGCTGACCACACCACTCCTGATGCAGGCCAGGATGCCACTGGCTCTCTTGGCCACCTGGGCACACTGCTGGCTCATGTTCAGGCGGGTATCAATCAGTACCCCCAGATCCCTCTCTGTCTGGCTGCTCTCCAGCCACTCTGACTCCAGCCTGTATCTCTGCATGGGGTTGTTGTGGCCAAAGTGCAGCACCCTGCACTTGGAGCTATTGAACCCCATCCCATTGGCCTCTGCCCATCTGTACAGGCGGTCAAGGTCCCGCTGCAGAGCCCTTCTGCCCTCCAGCTCAGTCACATCTGCCCCCAGCTTAGTGTCATCTGCAAACTTGCTGATGACTGACTCGATGCCCTCATCCAGATCATCTATGAAGATGTTAAAGAGGATGGGGCCCAGCACTGATCCCTGAGGGACACCACTAGTGACTGGCCGCCAGCTGGATGTGGCACCATTCACCACCACTCTCTGGGTCCGGCCCTCCCAGAGGGCTGCTATCATAGAGGCTGCACCACCATCATTGATGGGCTCAGCCTTAATCAGTAATGTGTCCATCTTGGAACTGGCATGCATTGGCTGTACTGGTCACTGGGGAAGCTTCTAGCAGCTTCTCACAGAAGCTACTTCTGTAGCCCACTCTCTACCAAAAACTTGGCATACAAACTCAGTGCAAGATGTTTTAAACTGTCCTTTACATTATTCAAGGCATAAGGCATCAAGATGAATTTTTTATGAGCCAATGTTCAGGAAAAGTAAATTGTTCTTCCTGTATAATGTCACTTGTCCTCTTGCTTGCTGAATTTGAAGATTCCTATATTCTGGAGCAAGAGACATATATTTTGGAGTGTGAAGGGTCCTCTCTTTGCCATTCCTCTCAGCATCTGTCACACTTCAGCATACAGTAAGCCAAAACTATACACCTTTGCTTGTGTGCTCAGTAGACAGTTACTAAATACAAGCAGCTAAAACTACTGCAGATTTTACCTGTGTAGAGAAAATTTTAGCACAGTATGGTTTGGGAGGGTTTTAACACACATACTATTTCCCCCCTACTTATCACAATCACTTTGGAATACCAGCTGATCTGGTTTTCCTTTGTCTTCCCGTGATGCTGGACCAGACTGGGTAAGGGCAGGGAGGGTGAGGAGTTATTGCTGCTGGACTACACCAAGTTGCCAGTGGTAGGAAGTTTTTTGCCCAGGTGATGAATGCAAACAGGCTGTGGAGATGACAGACAAACCGAGGCGGTTTTAGGGAGAAACGAAAACAAACATGAAGTTACTAGACATGTAAGGATATTCTTACAGTGAGACACAATGCCATAAGGAGGATGAATGAAATCCTGACTATGGCATTTTCTGACTAGACTGTGCAGTCTTGACATTCCTGCCATATAGTCCTTTTAATGTAAGAGACAGTGTGTATACCAAAGGCTTTGCCTTACGAGGTCTTGTGCCAGCAAATTATCTAGGGTTGGTGTATTGATCCCAAGCTCTATCACAGACCAAGTCAAGCCTGCCCATACACTCCCAAGGAGAATCTTTCTTTAAATCAGACTGTCTCAGAAGTGAATTATGGTGTACTAATTTCCCTGCCTCTCTAATCAAGCCTTTTTTGCTTATGCAGAAATTTCATTCTCCCTTCCTTCATTGATCTCTTAAACATCTCAACATTTAAATAAACTACAAAACATTAAGTAGTTGTCTGTCTGCATTCTAGTAATGAATAGATAGCAAGAAACCTTGAGTAACAGCGGTAGCAACAAAACCTACAAGTCTGCCAATTTACTGACTTGGAAATGAAGTTGGGATTCAATTACTCTGCAGTCCTGAGGTCATTCTCTACTAGCGAGTTATCAGAAAAAGCTCCATGGACTAACAGCAACTCAGAAACTAAAGCTGCATTTGGTTTCAGAAGAGGCAGTACTTGCTTCCAACAGCACCCTAGTTATACTTCTAAGACTGAGACTTGGCACAATATCCCATTATACCAGACGTAATACAGAAATGAAAACTAAACAAAACACCCAAAAAAACCAACTAGGGGGACACTTTTGAACAGCTTATGCACTGGTACTGCTTTAAAACTAGCTACAAAACTTGCAGCTCGCTATTACAAAGATTATTGTTTCTATCAAAGTGAACAAAGCAAGAGTGCTAAGTGACAGAGCCTAAGCAAGTCACAGTGATAAATTCACATGATTATATATAAATAACCTGTACAAAGCTTAAGAATTCAGATCATCTGAAGTTAAGCAAAGAAAAGAAGCCACTGGTGTAACTTCAGTTTCTAACCCAGTGTTTTTAAGACTGATTTACCAATTTCTTGCAGTTGTCAAAGTGAATCTTGGGAAGAAATTTGAAGGAAAAGATAACGAACCTGAAGGATTATCTCACAGGAGACTTTTCATGCATAAATAACAGGAAAAGAAAGTGGAGGCATTTGTGAGTATTGCAGAGAAAATGACATTCCCACTGACATTGTTGGTAAGTTGAAGAAGAGGTTTACAAAAAGCTTATATGAATGATTATGTGAAGGGCTTTAAAGGAGGCTTAGAGGTAAGGTAAAATCCAGAATTTTTTGGCATAGGTTAATGATAGAAGTCAACCATTCCGGGAAGGTAATGCTGCTATCATACCCACACAATTAACTACCTCAAAAAAAAAAAAAACAACCTGCAAATTCTTGCATAGAGACAGTGTTTGACAAAGAATTCTTAGTTGAATAAATTAACAAACTACTGTCAAAAGCACACCTTTCCTGCCACTTATTTCTGCTGAGTACAGAAGCAAATTTTCAAAAGGCTGCTAAGAATTGTTTCTGTCAGGTTGTTCATTCATCTCTAATAAACATTCCCCATATTTTACTGGTGAAAAGTGATGTCACTGAGAGGTAAACAGACTTGTGACTATGAAAACGGTGCAACTTCTCAGCAGTTTGGATTACATTTTGTTGTGGGTGTGTAGTAGTGGAACAACACTCTATCGTTGTAGCTCAACTCCATACCTAGGCCTGATGTTAAGCATCTCTGCATGGTAGTCTGCTGAGTGCTCTGCTTCACTGATGATTCTTGCAAGATTTTGATATTCCAAATAATGACTTATGACACAGTTAGAAAAGCAAAGTTATTCTAGTATATGAGGGAAAACCATGAGACAGCAGGGAACCACCTAGAAAACAGCTGAAGCTTCTGCTCTTGGTGAATCCAGCACTTGTAGGAGTAAAAATCTCTTTCAAAGAGGAGTGTGTCTAGGCAGATGAACCTTAGAAAGCTCTGCTGCCATGAGCAGGATGCTGAACAGGAGGACATGAAAGTGTTAAATACTGTACTCACGTTTCATATCTGCACCAATTAATTCAGTCTGAATAAATTAAAACAAATAGTAGGAAAGCTAACTGCATTGATTAGAGAGAAGAAGGGAAGCTTTTGTCAGCAGCAGTTCTACATAAGAAGATCTTTCTCCATCTTGAAAGTCATTTTTCTACAACTGCCTTGGCATGAGAGTATCCCCAGTTCCTTGGATAGTATCTCCAATGGTGAAAAACAGGGATGGAATTCCCTCTAAAGTTTTAATTATTGCATCCAGCTTCTCCTCAGCTTCAGTGAGTGATGGAAAGCTACTGGAAAACTGCTTTAAATCTGGGACTGTAGCAGACTTTTGAGGGTTAGTACATAATTAATCTAACTTCAATATCTTTTGTAAACAGAGACACCTGGGAGTAACTTTAACAATGTGTTTTGCAAGCTTCTCCCCATTAACATTAATTCCATTTCTGCTAGATTTAACATCAAAATATGTTCTTTCTCATCCACATCCACAACAGGAAAGACAGGTAATAGTGACTTTATTGGCTGTTAGGAGAAGCAGACAAATCAAATGTGCTGTCTGTGTAACAAAGGCAAGTGAGACATTTTTACCTAGGAGCTCTATGTAAACACTGAACAGGACAAAAGAAGAACAAACCTGCATGGTACTCCATGGAACACAGCTCTGGTAGATATATTTTCTAATTTTGACCACCATTCTGTGATTGTAGTCACCAAGGAGGGTTTTAGTGTACTGACTTGAGTCCCTGCAGGTTTTTTTTTATGGCAGCAGCACAGAGCATGGTGACAAATCATGGCATGTAGAGGCTAAAGCATGCTTGCACGCAGAACGTGCCCAGGAAAGCTGAGAGATCAATCAGTTTGCGCTACAACTGTTACGGTTGTCTCACAACACAACTCAAAGCCTATTTAGCCAAAAGGCTCTGAACACTTAAGACTCAGTGTTTTTAAGAAACATTTTTAGCAAGGTGCATGTGAAATAACAAATGCGAGGGTAACCTTAACCTATCCTGGCTGGAGGTAAATACAGTTTAAAGTTTGTAGCTCCCACTCCTTGTAAACAGCTGAAAATTGAATTAAACAGAAAACATGAAGAAACTGAAACCAGCATGATTTGTTTTGCACTAAGACCAGAATCTCAACAGTATGTGGGTATGGCACAAATGGTGGTGGAGTGACAAGGTAAACTCAGTGAATTTCAGTATAATTTATTTGGCTAACATAAGGGGAAATGAATCTCATTGACTGTAGGAGTTTTTGCCACCTCCATAAAGTATGTCCATAGCTGTTCTACCTGTACCTTGCACCAAAGTCCTACCTGGCAAGACAGGGAGCATATTTTCTGGGGTCTGTCTTCATACCATCACATGCAAGGCCTTCAGAGCACAGCATGGAAGCAAGCTGTTGAGCTACCTGATACTGGTCTTTGTAGACCATCAGAGGGACAGAGGGGATATCCTCACCTCTCCAAGAGGGACTGGAGAGACAGTACAGAAGCTACACCATTACATTTGGTACTTTAATAATCAGTACAAGAGAGTAAACACATTCTTAGTCCGTTATGGAAGGCTCTCTGGTGATACAATGGGCTTGAATTCAGGGTAGCTATCCCAGCAGAAAATTGTGTTCAACACTTGAGGGTGGCACAAAGGAAAGAAGAGATATATTTCAGCTCATTGGTCAACACTATTAGGTCATGCAAGAAGAAATTGCATGGTAGACTCAGCTGCAGTCATTTAGCAGCTCAGCGAAGGAAGATACCCTAGAGACAGCAGCACAAAGCTACTGCACTTTGAATTAGAACTGAGTTGAATATAATGTATGCACTTGAGGGAAGAAGAAAATAGCAAACTGCCTTGGGGATTTCCTGTTTGCTAAAGGCATTCTTCAAATATATTTAGATTCAAAATCAGCCCATGGAAGGGTCAAGGTAGGACATTCAGAAATAAGACCTGACATGTTGACAGGTAAACAAGACACAACCATTAATCACTGCTTTAGTCATAGCGTTACTTCCTGCATGCTACCCCAGATACCCACTGGTGTCAACGTGAGCTGAAGTAAGCCACGATATTGAGAGAAAGAGACAAAATGTGGAAGACACAAAATAGTTGAAATTTTGTAGTCAGATCTTTTTCAGCTGGATCAGAGTCATAATCAAGCCCTTAATTTGAGCCTGGCCCAGTGATGAGCAAATTGTGTCAGAGAAGTGCTGTAGGCAGCTTCTAAGTGAATCAGTCAGAAAGATGCTAACTCATATATGCTTTACAGTCCAACTACTCTTTTTGCACTTGAAACCCATTCTTCTGAGCATTTACTGACACTTACTTGCTTGAAATCTGCACCTGCAACACTCTAAGAGCTTTTCAAAGCCTGTCATTGGAGACCATGAGTTTTGTGACTTGGTATTATCACATTTCTCTGGAATTAGGAGAGATTTCCTGATATTTTTTATTTCAGTCCAATAGTGTAAAGCCTGATGAAGGCTCTTTTTGCACAAGGTAGACCTTTTGCTCTTATATCAGTATACACTTCATAAATATTTCCTTTAATTAATAGTAAAAGAGAATATATTCACACTATCCCAAGCACACTTTCCTGAATAACTACAAGAGATTGGAAAGTACTGATTCTCATATGACTCCTAGTTACAAGAGCAGTTTGGTATAGTTTTTATAGTCTTCCCCCCTCTTTTTTCCCTTTCTTTCCTTCTTCCTCTTTGTTTCTCTGTCTGTTTCTTTCTTTGCTTCTCTCTCTTTCTCTCTCTTCTCTCTTCTCTTCTCTTCTCTTCTCTTCTCTTCTCTTCTCTTCTCTTCTCTTCTCTTCTCTTCTCTTCTCTTCTCTTCTCTTCTCTTCTCTTCTCTTCTCTTCTCTTCTCTTCTCTTCTCTTCTCTTCTCTTCTCTCTTTTTCTCCTTTTCCCTTTCTTTCTTTCCACAGTCTCTCTCTATGCACCCTTGCTGCTTCCTACATAAACTGATGTACCATGGTCAGTGATGTTCTCTCCTGCAGTTAGCTGTTCCTGATCTATGTCATTCCAGAGACTAAGACTTGGGGTCTGAGAGCAATGATCTGCTGCACACCTACAAGCATCAAAACTGCAGCATTGTCCAGTTTCTTTTGCACCCATTACATGTTCACCTACTGACTTACTGGGAGATCTGGAAGAGCTCTTCATACTGCTGCTCTTCCTCCATCTACAAGCTGAGTAGTAGATCACATTCTATTTGCAACACATTTCTTCCTTGTTTAGATGGAGATGTAGCTTGTAGATTCTGTCTCACTCTACAGCTGTAGAGTGGTTTCCTCTTGAAAATGTATTTTCACTATTATTGAACACCTGTCTTCCAATATTTTTTCCCCTTAATACATTTTCCACAACAGCTGTACTTCATAAAAAAAAAATTCTATCAAGAAATAGTTTCAACAGATAATTTTCAGCCAGTTCTATGTTCCTGCTTACTAGAACACATAAAAACACACATATGCTTAGAACTCTTTAAAGGAGAGCTCTGTTTATGTCATCTCTAATAACACTCTCTGAGAATAACATACTTGTCCTTGTCCTAAATAAAATTAATGCTAAAATATCTTTTGTCAGAGCACTTTCAGATGGCCTAATTAAAAAAAAAAAATCAAATAAAAAAAAATGTTTGAGTCTGTATGGTTACATCCATCCATAATGATGTCTTGGTTTCATTCCTAATTAAAAGCTCATTAATATCAAAGACAATTGCAAGAAACCCAGATGAGACCATATCATTTGGGATGTTAAGAGTGGCACCATGTTAACAGCTGAAATTCCCTTATTAAAAAGCTACTGTAGGTGGTTTTCTGAAATAAAAGGTGCTGTGACAGAAAGTTCTATACCACAGCAAGCACCAATGTGCTTCTGGATGATGTTTATATGTAACAATTCAGTCTTTCAGTTAGTTTATAGACAAAACCGAGTCTGAAAAACAACTGAAGAAAAAGGAGAACTGAAGGAAGGCAATTGGTTGACTGCCAAAAGCATTGCCTGTTTCCATTACTGGACACAGGAGTGGGGAGAGGGATGCAGCAAGGAGGATATGTGAACAGGAAGGATATCACTGGATAGCTGTGCACAGGAGATCTTCCCGCATCTACTGCACTGGAAGACATCCTGCAGCACTCTGTCATTTCTGAGCAGACACTACCATAAAAGCAAAATCTCTGTAATGACTGAGGAAAAATAAAGGAGGCATACATTTCACTTGTGTCCTGAGGGGAAGATTATGCCCTCTGAAGCTGGAGGTGAAAGGATAGCCACAAAGAGATGCATGCTGTTCTGAAATATGTGATGTGACTGCTTCCAAGCTCCTTGTCAATGAGTTTATAATTAATTTGATTTGGAAAATCCACTTTGGACTTCAGGTTTATTTTTCCTCCCAGTGACACACATTCTCAGAATGATCTAGAATTCAAGAATGATCATAAGAATGGTGTTTGTTTGTGTGCATATGTATGACGATTTTGGTTATTTGGCAATTGCAATTATCTTTTCAGGCAGTTCCCCAGATAGAGCTAATTACTATGACCATGCTTTCAGTTTCAGAATCATAGGGTAGGTATAGGCTGGATATTAGGAAGAAGTTCTTCACAGAGAGAGTGATTTCCCATTGGAATGGGCTGCCCAGGGAGGTGGTGGAGGCACCGTCCCTGGGGGTCTTCAAGAAAAGACTGGATGAGGCACTTAGTGCCATGGTCTAGTTGATTGGATAGGGTAGGGTGATAGGTTGAACTGGATGATCTTGGAGGTCTCTTCCAACCTGGTTGATTCTATGATTCTATGATTCTAATATCTCAAGCTGTAAAGGACTCATAAAGATCACTGAGTCTAGCTCCCTGCTCCTTGCAGGACTACCTGAAATTTAAACCCTATGACTAACAGTGTTGTCTAGATGCTCCTTAAACTCTGATGGCCTTGGTGTGGTGACCAGTTCTCTGGGAAGCCTATTTTACTCTTTCAGTGAAGAACCCTTCCTTAACATGCATTCTCAACTTCCTCTGATGCAACTTCATTCTATTTCCTCATGCCCTATTGCTAGCCACTAGAGAGAGGAGATTTGCACCACCTCCTCCACTGCTCTCCTTGAGGGAGCTGAAGACTATGATGAGATCACTCCTCAGCCTCTTCTCTAAGCTGAACAGCCAAGTGATTGCATCCACTTCTTTTAAGTCTTGCCCATCAGAGTTTTCATCACTGTGGTCACCCTCCCTGGACATTATTCGTCTGATGTTCATCTTATACTGAGATGCCCAAAACTGACAGGCTACAAGAGTTGGGGTTCTGCAGCCTGGAGAAGAGAAGGCTTCAAGGAGACCTTGTAGTGGCCTTGCAGTATCTGAAGGGGGCTTACAGGAGGTCTGGGGAGGGACTATTTACAAGGTCTTGTAATGACAGGATGAGGGGTAATGGGCTCAAACAGGAAGAGGGGACATTCTAACTACATGTGAGGAAGAAGTTCTTTACAGTGAGGGTGGTGAGACACTGGAACATGCTGCTTAGGGAGGTTGTGGATGCTCCCTCCCTGGAGGTGCTCAAGACCAGGTTGGATGAGGCCTTGAGCGACCTCTTCTAGTGGGAGGTGTCCCTGCCTATGGCGGGGGGTTGGGACTGGATGATCTTTGAGATCCCTTCCAACCTAAATCATTCTATGATTCTATGAGTTGAAGTGGGGCTGCACCAGTGCAGCGTAGAGTGGGACAATCACCACCACCTTGCCTGGCCAGCTGTGCTGTGTTTGATGCACTCCAAGACACAGCTGCCCTTCTGACTACAAGGCCACACTGTTTTCTTATATTCAACCTGCCATCAACCCAGCCTCCCCAGATCTCTCTCTCTGGGGCTAGATTCCAGCCTCTCATCTCCCAGTTGGTTTGTATAATCAGGATTGCCCCATCCCCCAGGAGCAGAATTTGGCACTTGTTCGATTTCATGTGGTTGGTCTGTGCAGACCTCTCTGTAGGGCCTCTCTACCCTAGAGGGAGTCTGCAGTTCCTCCGATTTAGCATCATCACCAGATGCAAAGCACTTTTGATTCCTAGATCCAGATTATAAAAACATTAAAGAGCACTGGGCCTAAAATTCAGCCTCATGTATCCCACTGATGACTGGCTGACAGCCTGATGTAGCCACATTTATCCTGGGGCTTTGAGCCTGGCCCATCAGCCAAGTGCTCCTCCAGTGTGTGATGGAATTGTCTGTCTGGGTGCTAAACATTTTGTCCAGAAGAGTACTGTGAAACAGTGTCAAAAGCTTTGCTAAAATCCAAAAAGACTTACATCCACTGGAATTTGGTTTTCATTCCACAGCACTAAGACCTATCTCAGTAAAACTCCCATGGGGATAAAAAGCTAAAAAAAAAAACCTTTGTTTTTATTTTTTCCTCCTCTTGTTTAGAGAAGCAAGGAAACAACTCCCAAATGAGCTACAGGTCAGAGGAGAGGCATACATACAGTTAAGCATCTGTCTGCTTCAGTGGGGAGATCTTGTCGTGGAAGGCCAATATAGGCCAGATACACATCCTGGCTTGACCAGGCATGGTCCCATGATCCCATTTCCTCTGCTGGGAGCAGGGAGAGCAGAGCACAAAAGAGAAGGCAAAAGCCTTAGAGACACCCAGTCCAAGGGTCCAAGACTTGCCCAGACTTATTCTACTTTGCAGTGGTAAACAAGTGGCATACACTTATTTATGCATGGCCTGTGTCTTCCCAAATAAGGGTAAACCAAGTCCTCTTCTCACCTAATACGGTCAGTTTTGGCAAAGTGCCATTCTGATTGGTGAATTTCTGTGATTAAATGAGCCACATTACACTCAGGCAGTTGATAAAAGATGTGGGTGAAGTAAAAATGTGCTTTGTCTCATGCTCTCTGCTCAGATATTGTGCTCTTGCCTCATTGTGCTGTGCTTTGCCATGCTTGTCATGCTCCATAACAGCTTTGCTTTGATGCTTCAAGCTTGTACACCTGGAAACTACTGTGCCTCAGTTTACCAACAGAAGGCATTAAGTGCCTCTAAGCTGTAGGCAAGAATTAGCCACCAGCAAGACACTGTGTCTGCCTGCACACTGTCCACCCTAGGAAGAATCAAGATCAGGTCAGAGACTGTGTTAAATCCCAGCATTCTGCTAGAGCCCTGGGGAAAACTTCAAAATCCCTCCATGTGCTTTGTGTACGGTCTATGACTATAATGCAGCCCTGAAAATCCAGAGGTACTACAAGGTCTCTTTGTAATTAGATTTCTGATTTGATTTTGTAAACAAACTGATTGTGCCTTCTGCCTTAGCAGAAAAGAGCCTCTCGAGTCCCCCTAGGGGGCAAGTCACAATATTGACCACAAGATTCTCTTCCATAGAATCACAGAATCACTGAATCAACCAGGTTGGAAGAGACCTCCAAGATCATCCAGTCTAACCTAGCACCCAGCCCTACTCAGTCAACTAGACCATGGCAATAAGTGCCCCATCCAGTCTTTTCCAGTTCCAACTAATTTTGTATATTGCTAGTTTTTGATTCATTGTCTAAATTGCCTGTTTCCCTCTATGAAAATATCCACAGCTGTGTGTTCAAACCCTGTAAATAAGTTTCTTGGTGAGATTTAATATTAACAAATAAATTTTCACAGTTTACTAATGTTTGCCTGGATGTTAATATAAAAAATAACAAACATCAACATTATTTTTGCATAAATTGTAAGAGGTCTAGATAGAAAAAAAAATGTGGGTACCTAAGAGTGTCTTTGGGTAGCTTTTGATGCTTTGCTAGCTGTGTTTCAGTTGATCAAAATTAATCTCAGTGAGGATGCCAAACCTATTCAGGTAAGATTTTACCCTCGAAATGCATGCACTAAATGGAGATTTCTGCTGCTCAAGGAGACTGAATTCCATTGATCAGTAGGTAGAGAAACTTGGCTGTGCATTGCCACAGATCTCACTGGAATTACCAATAGTTAATTTTCCATGTGGTATGAAATTGCCAAATGTGCAACTGTCTCAGGAGCTGCAAAGTGGAATGACTAACAGAGAAAGACAGTAAGCCCTGTCATAGAAGCAGTTTTCACTTGCACAGATCTACTGTGAAATGGTTATCCATGTCAGCATTTTGTCACATATACCAAATTAGTATTCATGACCTCTAGCTGCTCACGTGTACTTTATATGAAGAAGCCAAAAGTCTCAGAAGAGTCTTTTGCAGTGCCCAAACTCAAAGTTCTCAAAAGCGTCTGCAGATGCGTGACTTGCTACGGGTGTTCAAAGCCTAGCATGATAAAATCATTTGAGATACTACAGTCAGCCTATTTCTCACAGTTGCATCTCAGCCAAATGCAGCTTTCCTGTTTAAGAATGCAGAAGAGTGAAGGAAAGGAACAACTAGGCTACACAGACTCCTCAAGTACATCCATTTTTATTTATGTCTTTGGGCAACCAGGTTTTGATTCAATGTCTTTTACACAATTCACAGCCGAGCAAGTCCTCTCTAAAGCAATAATCCTTGCTCTTGTGTATCACAGAAACACACAAGCAGTTCCCTTTCTTTCCCATGATAATATTTTTTTAAGCTTTCTATGATTTTCCATTTGGTATCCTAATTCTGCATCCAACTGTATCAAAATAATTGCAGTAACATGGTTTGGTGATTTCAGTAGCTTTTAACCAAAAGAAGGAGAGGCAAAAACTGTACCAGTGACCACTCCTTTGCTTGTCATGGAAGCAGCTGGTATGGGAATAAGAGTCAGAAACGAACCTCTGCTGGACTCTCAAGACAGGCTCTCTCTGATTATTCTGCTCTGGGAAAGGAGAAGCTTTGCAAAATTCAGAGGATTCACACTTTTGTTTTTTAGTAGTTTTGGTTTTGGGTTTTTTGTTTGTTTGTTTGTTTGTTTGGGTGGGGGGAAGGAGTTGGGAGGAGGGAAAGGAACAATGACTATCTGTTGTATATAATCACAGGTGCACAGAACTAAGTTAAAAATGAAAGGACACCAACACCATACCCTCGAAAACAATATGGAAGTGAGAAAGGTATTCAACATTTCCACAATTTTGTCCTCATTGCCTAAATAAAAATGAAAATTATTTACTATTTTCCCCTTTCTTAAGGTTACCAAAACTTCTTGCTTATAAGCAGTTACACATTATAACCAAAAGGGTACAAGAATAATATAGTAATCATCTGAAAGCTCGTTTTTAGTCTCTTTCAAAGCAAATAGAACACAGAACTGTTGAGTGGCTGCAGATAGCACAGTAAACTTCATTAGTGAATACAAAAAGTTTACAAGTACTCCCATCACAACAAAGTCTAGGTCCTCCTCTTCCCGTGTACAGCTCCCTGAGCTCAGCTCAGCACTTTTTGGAAAGCAGCATATGTCAAAAAATACAGGTATGCTTACACATCATTCTTTCCCCTGTGTATTTAATCTATCTTGAAAATAAATAAGCACTATATCAACCTATGCAACTCTTATCAAGCTGGGGCATTAGGTGCTTCAATAGCAGTGGGACCTGCCCTCTTCCCTAGTGCAAACACACACTCTTTTGTACCTTCTCTTCCCAGGAGAGGGTTCAGAGTACATGAATTTGTGCTGAAACTCATGAAGGTATGGATCTCTTTGCACTGCAAAGGGTGAATATGACACCAAGCTGGGGGCAGATGTGGCTGCGTTGGAGGGCAGAAGGGCTCTGCAGTGGGACCTTGACCACCTGGACAGATGGGCAGAGTCCAATGGGATGGCATTCAATAGCTCCAAGTGCAGGGTGCTGCACTTTGGCCACAACAACCCCATGCAGAGATACAGCCTGGGGTCGGAGTGGCTGGAGAGCAGCCAAACAGAGAGGGATCTGGGGGTGCTGATTGATACCCGCCTGAACATGAGCCAGCAGTGTGCCCAGGTGGCCAAGAGAGCCAGTGGCATCCTGGCCTGCATCAGGAATGGTGTGGTCAGCAGGAGCAGGGAGGTCATTCTGCCCCTCTACTCTGCACTGGTTAGACCACACCTTGAGTACTGTGTTCAGTTCTGGGCCCCCCAGTTTAAGAGGGACATTGAGATGCTTGAGCGTGTCCAGAGAAGGGCAACAAGGCTGGGGAGAGGCCTTGGGCACACGCCCTACGAGGAGAGGCTGAGGGAGCTGGGATTGTTTAGCCTGGAGAAGAGAAGGCTCAGGGGGGACCTTATAGCTGCCTACAACTACCTGAGGGGTGGTTGTAGCCAGGAGGAGGTTGCTCTCTTCTCTCAGGTGGCCAGCACCAGAACAAGAGGACACAGCCTCAGGCTGCACCAGGGGAGATTTAGGTTCGAGGTGAGGAGAAAGTTCTTCACTGAGAGAGTCATTGGGCACTGGAATGGGCTGCCTGGGGAGGTGGTGGAGTCGCCGTCCCTGGGGCAGTTCAAGGCAAGGTTGGATGTGGCACTTGGTGCCATGGTCTAGCCTTGAGCTCTGTGGTAAAGGGTTGGACTTGATGATCTGTGAGGTCTCTTCCAACCTTGGTGATACTGTGATACTGTGATACTGTGATATGCAGCTTGCACTGACAATCCCTGATACCCTTGTGTCTCTTGTGGGTGGACACCTTAAACCTGGATGTGATTCTTATGTCATTATGAATATGAGACCACTTTCTGATGTGCTTGGGTCTGTGTGGGCACATTGTCAGATATCAACCCCGCTTCTGAATACAGGCATGGCGTGCTAAAATGGTGTTGCAGTTCTTGAAGATAGTTGAGTGCTTGGTCTTATAGATTAGCTTCACTCCCAGCTAATTTTTTTACTAGCTAAGAGGATGAGAAGGATCTTAGTCCCACTGCAGTAAAAGCAGCTTGCCAGTGGTATCACTGGATGCAGAAATGCCGTGAACCAAATTCCAATTAATTTATTGAAGCAAGTAATTTATCACTGGCTGTCCACTTATATACAAACTGCATGTTCAGACACATACTAAATAATAGTAGGATTTTACTCACTGACAGTTTTTCCCTAAGCTTGTAAGATCTTCTGTACCTTTGATGCATTTTGCAGAGCTTCCTGCAGCTGGATGGGACTTCCTCAGGTAATTAAGGAAGATAAAGAAATATTCTTTTAAAACGTTATCAGCTGTGAGTATGTCATATCAGAACACTGGGTTTTTCCTTCCTTCTTTATTATATAAACTGAGTTCAAATAAAAAGCCTTTTTGCTTCCACACAGGTTCCTGTACCCTCAAAGGCAGCAATATCAGATAACACTTAAAAGCAGATGAACTACCGAATGTGACAGGATGACTCATATACATGAAGTCAGTCAGGTTAAGGATAACTGTTTGCTCAATACATGATGTATCTTTTTCAATTTCTGTCTCTCTAATCTCCCTTCAACCGTCTAGGGTTTTTATTTTTCCTTCCATGATAGAAGATCTTTATTTTTTTTGAATAGGGTCATTTAAATCTAATCCCTTCTGCTAGGGAAAAAAAAAATCGGAAAGTGTGGTGCTAGCCCATCTTCAGTCAGTAAAACACACAGCACACAATGAGGAGGTAGACACAGAAAAAAAAGTGCTGCACTTCTCCAGGTGTATAGATGCACTTCTGGATCCCAATTAGAGAAAACAGACCTGTCTCTACAGACATTTCAAAACGCTGAGTTTGAGGAAGTAGGAGCGTTAACATATAAAAGCAAAGACACAACAAAAGCACTTTAAGAAGATAAAAATGAAATAATACAACACTATTTGAACAAAAATTTAGGAAAACTTAATGCATAGATTTTTGATTTGCAGGGAGGGTCTGGCTACTGAGGCCTGAATGTCTGCCACTGCTTATGCAATGGCACTGTGGGACACACTGGCAACCAGTAATAGTGTACGTGGTGGAGAGTAAACAACAGAGAGTTAAGGTGCTATCTGTGCTAAAATAAAAGCTTCCTCTGTAGAAAACTGATAGAGAAGAATGGTGCAGGCTAAATCTCAGTGCAGTGAGTCAGAACTCTTCTGCTCAAGCTTCATTTTCAGTGTTTGGGAGCTCTGACAATCACTTGGGTAAGGAAAACTGCACATTTCAATTATCTTCCAATGTCTTGACAGAGAAGAGCACACAGTGAATAATGGGCATTATATCTATTTTTTGAATCAGTAATTCAGAATGCCTTATTCTGCATTCTGCTTGCAGGTCTTGATGCACTTAGTGCTCTCAAAAAGACTTCAGAAAACTGTTGTACAAAGCCACGAATTGGTAGACAGCCACTCTGGGGGGTGTTTGAATTAAAAATAAATTAAATAAAAACAAATATAGTACTTTTACTGATAGAGGGTAAATTAACTCTGAAGTTCAGGTTACATAGACTATTTAACATTAAAAATTTAAAAAAAAAAAATCTGTATGTCAGCCATGAAGCCTTTGGATAATGTAGCTGAACAAGTAGCCATCTGTTCTCCAGCCATATTTGCTTCTGTATTTCTGGGAAATTCATATGTGAATTAGGACATGTTCTGTAGGAGTTTCTAGATCAAAGCCATGCACTGAGATTTTGACCAGTGATTTTTTTTTTTTTTTCAGTTTCAGTGTGGCTTGAAATGGGGGAAATAAAGCTCCACGTTTGTTTCATTAACAATAGACAAATACTTAAGAAAAAAGGGTTCTCAGCTTTTACTGTGAGAATAGATTTTCAGCCAGCATTTTTCAGCAGTGCTTCACAGTGAACACAAATATCTCTTTTCTACAAAGAGTGCACACTCATAGTCAAACAAGAAGCTTCTCTCCTGTGAAGACAGGCTGGGATGTTTGAGGCTGTTTAGCCTGGAGAAGAGAAAGCTCTGGAGAGAACTAGCAGAGGCATTTCAGTATCCGAAGGGAACCTACAGGAAGGCTGGGTAAGGACTGTTCAGGAGGGCTTTTAGGGACAGGATGAAGAGCAATGTTTTGAAACTGAAGCAGGGTAGATCTAGGTTAGACATAAGGAGGAAGTTCTTTGCAGTGAGGGCAGTGAAATAATGGAACAGATTGCCCAGAGATCTGATGCAGGCACCATTGCTTGAGACAAGCTTGATAGGGGGCCCTGAAGAACCTGCTCTAGTTGAAGCTGACCCTTCTTACTGCAGGGAGTTGGACAAGGTGACCTTCAAAGGTCTCTTCCAACCTGATGCATTCTGTGTTTCTATCCAGTTCTATAGACAGCTTAGCTGCACAATGTGAAAGAAAAGTTGTAAGAGCTGGGCATTTATTCTGGTATTTCAAAGGACCACAACATTCTTGGGAAATCCTTGATGTAAGAGAGTGTTCAGCATGGCACTTGCTGCTATACATGTTTCTCTCTGGTTCCCAGGCTACAGAATTGTATCTCGAACATTTCCTTGAAGTTATTTGTGCACATCAATGCATGGTATCGTGAGACTTGCAGTACAATTAATTGCACAACCACGTTTCTTGACCACAGACTGTCCCTCAGTTTGGGTGCAATCTATGGAGAAGGGGAAGTAGCACAATGTGAAATGGCTGAGAGCACTAAATACCAACTGCCACAGCAGATACAGGGTAGACTGTATTTTTTTTAAAACTTTTGGGTCCACCACATTAACAGTTCTTACAGGGCCTTAAAGTCCAAGCCACCTGAAAGAAAGCTGACTTATATTCATATGGATTATTTTAATGCATACAAATTTACAACTTCTAAATAACCTATAGATAATTTTGAAACTAAAATAACTCATTTGTTGACCTACTTTTGATTTATGCCCAATGAAAGGCAGATGGGCAGATGAAGTATTTACAGCTAGAGACCATCATGCCTATGTGACTTTGAAGTCCAGTCTTCCACCCCAAAGCAACACAGGCATCAAGAATCTACACATACAGATGCATCACCAAACAAAGCTGAGTTGTGTGGCTGAAGAGGCCAGCTGAGCTTTTGCACTGCTAGACTTTCACTGTGCAAATGAAACTTCCTGCGTTCTACTTTTTACCCATTGTCCCTTGTCCTATTACTGACCATCTCTGAAAAGAGCCTGGTCCCATCCTCACAACTTCTGGCCTTTAGATTTCATAGAATCATAAAATCAACCAGGTAGGAAGAGACCTCCAAGGTCATCCAGTCCAACCTATCCCCCAGCCCTAGCCAGTCAACTAGACCATGGCACTAAGTGCCTCATCCAGTCTTTTCTTGAACACCTCCAGGGATGGTGACTCCACCACCTCCCTGGGCAGCCCATTCCAATGCCAATCACTCTCTCTGGCAACAACTTCCTCCTAACATCCAGCCTAGACCTCCCCCGGCACAACTTGAGACTGTGTCCCCTCGATCTGTTGTTGGTTGTCTGGCAGAAGAGACCAACCCCACCTGGCTACAACCTCCCTTCAGGTAGTTGTAGACAGCAATGAGGTCAGCCCTGAGCCTCCTCTTCTCCAGGCTAAACAACCCCAGCTCCCTCAGCCTCTCCTCATAGGGTTTTTGTTCGAGACCTCCCACCAGCTTTGTTGCCCTTCTCTGCACACATTACAGCATCTCAACAACTCTCCTGAATTGAGTAGCCCAGAACTGGACACAGTACTCAAGGTGTGGCCTGACCAGTGCTGAGTACAGGGAAAGAATAACCTTGCTCGTCCTACTGGCCACACTGTTCCTGATCCAGGCCAGGATGCCATTGGCTCTCTTGGCCACCTGGGCACACTGCTGGCTCGTGTATGATAAGATCCCCTTTCAGTTTTCTCATCACCAGGCTTAAGAGCCCAAAGTATCTCAGCCTGTCCTCATAAGAGAGATGTTCCAGCCCCTTATTCATCTTCGTAGCACGTGTGAACTCTATCAAGTAGATCCCCATCCTTCTTGAACTGGGAGCCCAGAACTGGACACAATATTGCAGATGAGGCCTCATCAGGGTAGAGGAAAGGGAGAAGGAGAATATCCTTCATTGTGTTGGCCACACTCTTACTGATTTACCCCAGGACACCACTGGCCTTCTTGACCACAAGGGCACACTGCTGGCTCATGATGATTTTGTTCACCAGCACTCCCAGGTGTTTTTCAGCTAAGCTGCTTTCTAGCAGGTTAGCCTGTAACTTGTTCTGATGCAGGGGTTTATTCATCCCCAGGTACAGAACTTTACACTTACTCTTGTTGAACTTCATGAGGTTCACTTTTGCCCAACTCTCCAGCCTGTCCAGGTGTTGCTGAGTGGCAGCATGGCCTGACAGAGTGTCAGCCACTCCTTGCATTTTTGTATGATCAGCAAATGTGCTGGAGTATATTCTGTTCCTTCACCTGGGTCGTTGAGGAAGATGTTGAACAAGACTGGGCACAGTCCTGACCCCTGAGGAGCACAACTAGCCACAGGCCTCCAATTAGACCCTGTACTGTTGATCACAACCCTCTGCTCCATGCTCAGTTACTCACCCAGTTCTCTATCGACCTTACTGTCCACTCATCTAATTCACACTTCCTAGCATGTTACGGAACACTGTGTCTAAATAAGAGTCACTTGGCTGCCATTTCTGTTCACAGTTAGGAAATCTAATGCCTGAAAAGCTGAACTGCAAGTCAATTAAGACAGTTGGTCAATACCTGCCTTGCTGTTTTAGTGAAAGGAAATCGTGCTGGTAAATTTTTGTTGATTCTGTTGATTAGTATATATTTACTGTCAATAAAGAAGGTGGTTCTTTCTTTTTAAACACTGCTCTGTCCAACTTTGCTTAACCTGATTTTTATTCATACTTGGCACACATTGGCATGTTTTCCTTTAAGAAATGCTCGGTCTAGCTAATTTATCTTATTTTCTGCATGTCAATTGCATCCAAATACCAGTGTGCAACGATTGACGGTAAAGAGCTTTTGAACAAGAATTTACAAGATGAAGTTAGGATCAGACAAGTGTTTAGAGAGTGCAACTTGGAGCTTGATTAACATTTTACTGAATTCTGCACTATCAGTCGCACAGAAGAGGATTTTAGGTAGTTGCAGAGTGCTGCTATCTAGTCATCACTGAAGTAAGCATACCACTGGGAGTCAGTGACCAGCCCTTGCCACTGAAGGGAAAAGAGACAGCCCAAACCTTCTGGCTTATGCAGAAATACAAAGAAGATAAAATAAGGTGCAAATGCTGTTTACTCTTCTCTGCCTCCTCTGGGAGTGAAAGAATGCGTTCTTGCTGAGCATTTCTCCCTCTTTTCTAGTACATCTTGCCATATGGAGGAACAGATAGAGAATGAATCACTGACGTCATATGGGGTAGGATGAAGGGGAGAAAGGCACAGAGGACACGAGAATGGCAATCTGAACACAGACCCCCAAGTCCCTCTGAACAGTTCCAAACAATAATTTGGCTAATGGTTGCAATTTGGAATGGTTCTGCGTCCCCAAAAAACCACAGGGGAGGTGGATGGAGAGTAGATTAAGCAAATCAATCTCTGATCCTCATCCCACTGCCTGGCTAGCACGCATGTCCTCTACATCCCTTCACACAATCTGGTGGTGTTAGTGGGAGGACCTTCTGATAGAGAGCTTCTGCCATATGGAACAGCTTTCCCAAATCTGTTGCCTTCACTGAGTCACCAAGTAAGAGCTCAGTGCTTTTAATGAGTCTCTCTGTATTATTAACATTTTAACAATGCAGATGTTTTATTTAGCTATGGAAACCAACCACAATACCATCAGACCAAATGAGCATAGACAGCAAAGTTGTGCTCAGATATGTTTCAGGCATGATCAAATTCTGTCTGACTGAGTGGCTTTTAGCACTTACAATACTGTAAAAACGCTGCATGAGGACCTTTAAGGAACAAGCCCAGCAACAGCACGTACACAACAGCATCTGCTGGGCAAACATTGTCTGTGTCACCTCACAAAAGGATGACCCAAAGGAAGCCTTGAAACTTTCCTGATGTCTTGCAGAAGAAAAAATATGATTTTTTCCTGCCTTTCTATCCTACAAAAGCCCTCTACTAATTAGTATTGGAACTAACACAAACAAAACTTATACAAATTCTGTAACATCAATAAATGAGGTTTATATAATTTCTCTAGAAGCTGAAGCAAAGCAAAACAAAACAAACAAATAAACAAACAAATAAACAACCCAAATCAAACAAAAAAATCACACCAAAAAAAGAAACAGAAAAAGGCCAAACCCACAAACCCAGACCAGTCTCCCATGAAGTTTACATTTCTCACAGGGTCTCAAAACTGGGTAAGTAGGTTAAGGCTGAGGCTGCTATTGCAATAATGTACAGTAGCATAAACCCAAACAAGCTACAGTCTGAACAAAACTTCTGTTGCTAAGGATCACCCTTATAAATTTATCTGGAGGTATTTGAGGAGCTTTAGGTATGCTCTCCTTTCCAGAAAAGCAAAGCTTTGCAGTTCTATTTCAAAGAGGTTTTTGACTGTGTCCTGCCATGCCATCTGGTGCTAGCTGGTTGTTCAGGCAGAGCATTTGCCATGTGCTCAGGAACTGTTTTTAGATTTGTATGAGTATGTACTGCACTTGCTAGTCTGAGGTATGGTCAATAAAACTGACTAAGCATCTGTGAAAGAGACCCAAAAAGCCAATCTTAGATGATAACTTTACTTCCTGGTCTCAAATTTTAAATTACAACTTGACAGTATGAAGTGTGAAGTGTCCATTGGCATCAGCTCCTGGAAGTACAGGGCCTCTAACAGAGACAATTTTAATTAGGATAGCATTAGAGGTCATTACTTCAATGGCCTTTACACCATTTGGTGGGTAATATTGGTATATAGTTTATAAACTTTTCCCTCTGCAATATTCTAATTGAAATGTACTGTTAAAACACCAACAAGAATACCTGTTCCCTGCCATAAATACCAGATGTAAATCAGATTAAAAAAATAATAATAATAAAAAATAAATGTGAGCAACTCTGTTATGGGACCAATTATTTGGAAATTCACACCTCTATCTGCATGAAATTCTATCTGTCATAGAATCATAGAATCAACCAGGTTGGAAGAGACCTCCAAGATCATCCAGACCAACCTAGCACCCAGCCCTATCCAGTCAACTAGACCATGGCACTGAGTGCCTCATCCAGGCTTTTCTTGAACACCTCCAGAGACGGTGACTCCACCACCTCCCTGGGCAGCCCATTCCAATGCCAATCACTCTCTCTGGCAACAACTTCCTCCTAGCATCCAGCCTATACTTCTCCCAGCATGAGCTGAGACTGTGTCCCCTTGTTCTGTTGCTGGTTGTCTGGCAGAAGAGACCAACCCCCACCCGACTACAACCTCCCTTCAGGTAGTTGTAGACAGCAATGAGGTCAGCCCTGAAGTGCCGAATACATCATTCTCAGCTCTGATGTAGAGCCTATTTCTCCAAAGAGCTGCTATACTACTTGAAATATCTTTATCGCTAGCTTAGACACTGATGAATAAGTATTTCCATACATATATTCAGCCTGGTTCTCGTGTAACTTCAAAGTTGCCTTACACCACTGGTGAGATGGAAAGTTTTAAGGCAAAGAGGGAAAAAATGAGTGTAAAGCAAGCAAACAAGTCCTTCAGGCTAAGAAGAATAAAGAAATCCCAAAACAACTATGATATTGGACTTTGTTTTCTCCAGTTCAAGTCTAGCAAATTAAATTTTTAATGCAAAGAAGCCATTAATTATTTGGCAATGATATCTTGAGCAACTTCTGACTCTCAGGCAGTGCAGAAAAAGCAGAAACAAGCCACGTTAGCAGTGACAACTTCAGCAAAAGGTAGTTACTGCTTGTGTAAGAATTAGGAACATTGCCAAGAGCAACTGAGTGCATTCCTTTGTCTAAAACTTTTTATTATCTTAATACATACATAAAACCCTGAAGTGAAATTCAGACACAATTATCCAGCATTTTATGACCTACGTGTTACTGTGTAGTAGTGTTGCAGTAACACACTGAACCTTCTTCATATTTAAAATAAAAACTAAGATAGGAGCAAAATGTCCCTAAGGAGAATATGTAATAAGGGAGGCATATCCAACACAATTTAAAGATGTGGAGTTTTAAAACACTTCTCAGTTTAGGCAGAGGAACAAACGAGAGAGAAAATGTTTCAGCAATCTCTTTCTCATGTGCTTACTCCTAGGCCTCTTTTCAGAGCAGCTTGTACAAGAGACAAGGAGCAAAGAGCTATTTATTACAGGAGGTGTTGAACGAGGTACCTCAAGAGGTCCCTTCCAATCCCTGTCATTCTGTGCATCTGTGATACAATATTAGTACTTTGGAGTGGTGTTTCCTGAACTAGTCATTGGTTAACTGATAGTTGAGCCCTTCATCAGCCTACCCGCAGCTAAGAATACAACTATGGAAGGCAGCAAAGCCTAAGGTTTAATCAGATGATCACTAATGGCAAATATTTCAACTGACCTGGGGATGTTTAGTATCAAAGCTGAGAGAAAAATCTCTCTCCTTCAGGTGAAACAGTGAAAAGATCTTTAAGAAACCAAATAACACAATATTGTGACACTGCAAAGGTATAAAAGGAAGGCACTTACTTATGAGGACCATTGAAAGCCAATCATAGAATCATAGAAAGGTCTGTTCAGAGTACACACAAAATTGCTCCAGTCTAGCAGTAACATATGTGTGTGGTGGAGCCACAGGTGTTCAAGAAACATGTAGACATGGCACTCTTGGACGTGGTTTAATGGCCGTGGTTGCTCTAGGTCAGTGATTGAACTCAATGATCTTAAAGGTCTTTTCCAACCAAAACAATTCTATGACTCTATCTATTGAAAGAAGAGGAATCGAAGGTCTGTGTTGTGTGATCTAATGAGCCCAAGGAGGGAAACTCATAGCTCACATGGCAGTAGGCTTTTGTCATCTGGGAAGATGCATTTTTTAACAAGGCTATGCCATCTCTAGTTTTTAGAATCAATGAAATAATAGAGGGGATAACTTTTGTAGACCATTTCTATTTCAAGAAAGATACTTTGTGTGGGAAAGGGATGGCCTTAGACTTCTCATGTAACATGCAGATGGCTGTCTGTTATTACTGAACATGCCCCAGCAGTCAACCCCTAAAATATTGCTACAGACAATGCTATCTGCTGAGAAAGATTGCTTGTTCAAAATTCATCCACATAGGATCTTGATAGGTCTTAACGAAGTCCCTTTCCAACCACATGGAATCAGCCTACATTTGATTGTTTATTTAAAAGCTTATGAACTGTTTCCAGGTCTGGGTCATATATGCTTTTTTTTTTTTTTTTTTTTTCTTTACTATCTCAATGCCCTTCTAGCAATTCTTGAGGAGCTTCTTCCAAAATGTGTAGCACTGCCCTGTGATGGCAGCTGCTGTGGCTAGTGGTGCCTGGGAAGGTGGCAAGCATGGGCTGCAGCTCCTGTGCACCTTGGCACAGCAAGCCATGTTTTGTGCGTGGTGAATCGAGCTAACCTTCTGCCACTTTTGTTTTTTCATGGTTTCTTCAGGAGTCAGTCAAGACACTGGCAAACTTGCTCACATCTATCAATGGGACACTTCTGTGTTGCTACCAGCAGCAAATGAGACATTATACCAGGCTAGATGCATCCTTGCCTAAGCTGGTATGGCTGCTTTTATCTGCTGCAGTACAAGGTGACCTTGTACACTGAGTACGCCTAGAAGCTGACCTGTGGCTTTTATGGGAAAAGCATTTTTTACATCTGAAGATTCCTCAAGTGCCATTTAAGTGCCCCATGTTCATAAGCATTATTGATTTAGTGTTACTTATTGAGTTCTAGAAGACAGAAAAATGTGATCATGTTGTAACACCTACACGCAAAAGGAAATAACTATTTGCATTGCACTTAAGAAGGTTAACTTTAAACAGCCATAACTGCAGCCACAAACAACATTTCCCTGCTTTAACACCGATAAAATAATAAAGTTGAAATGCAGAATTCATTATTTCAAGTGACCTGCTGTTTGTTTGTTTCTGCAAATGCTGATTATAGCACTCGAGCAGAATTAACCAGCCTCTTTCTTCTCCAACGCTTCATGCGCACATGCATCCCAGCTCCCTCCGCCCCTGCCTTATAGAAGTCAAGAAAAAAAAAAATACAGAGGAGGGTTGTGGTGAAACATGCTCTGAGACATAAAACCAAAGCAGAGAGGCTTTAGTATGGTAAAAAACCTTGGCGAGTTTATCATCCGGCGGCAGGACCCATCCCCGTTCAATCTACCACTGCCGCTAGGTGTCTCTGCTAACCTACGGCAGCGCTCCCAGAGTCGGCTGGAAGACGCAAACACACTTCGTACACCTGTCCATAGAAAAAACAGCGCTGCCGAAACAGGCAACTGTTCTTCGCAACAGCATCTGCCCAGCTCTGCATCACTTCGCCGTGCTGCTGCCCACTGCGTTTGCCTCGCAGCCTTTCAGGGACGCGGTCCTTGCAGGCGAGTCAGCTGCGCTGTTTGCTATTCACTAAGTAAACCTGGTATGCCCTTGGCAAATGCTCTTGGAGACTGCATCTCTTCTGAGACCACACGGTTCTCAATCAAAAGCTAAGAAGCTTTCCGTGGTGTCCATCACAGCGCGTCTATCAAACTGAATAATGCAGCGTTTACTGAAAAGGGCACAGGTGCTATTCTTTTAGTTCTGGGTGAGTAAGAAATACATTAAGGGATTTTTTTTTCCCCCTTCTCTATTTTTACCACTCTCCTTTTAAAACAATGGACTCGAATATTGTTTTATTTAAAAGCTTTTTTTTTTTTTTTTTTCTTTTTTTTTTTTTTTCCCAGTGACTGATTTGGCAATATTTCAGATGTATATTTAGGGACCCTTTAAGCAGCTGCAAAAGCCTGCAGCATGTTACTTCTACAGAGTTCCATTTTCACACTCAAATAAGCAAGATTTTTATTACTGACACTACTGGGAGCAGCGTTGCACTCTTTCCCCATTCTAGGGGCCTCTTGGTGTGGCCACAGCCACTGTGTGGTCTGTCTCTGTTCTGGTAATGAAAGAAAAATAAAGTTTACTTCTTTGGATGTAATTTTGACAACTTCATACAATAGCAGAAACCTCTCTCTGACTTGCTGTTTATAAACTAGAGTTTCACAAGAACAAATACTCTTTTCACGTGTTGTATTTGGTCCTCTTTAGTTTTTTTTTCCTGAAGACAGAACTCCTTTTTTTTCTCTAGTGAAAACAGAAAAAATCCACCAGAAGACAAAATCTCCCAAGAGCATCTGTCTCACCCCCCAAAAAACCTTTGGCATTTTTCACCGGTGCCCAAAACGCCTCACTTAGGCACAATGGTGCCTTGCTGGAATTACATTCTGGCTGTATCCTACTGGAATTTCTTCAAACTGGAGTGCTTTCCTCTGTGATGTACCACTATCTCTTCCTGAAAAGACAGCGTTTATTTTATAAGAACAATAAATTATCTTGCACTGTGATAGAAATAGTTCTGCCAGAAGGAGGAAGCTACAGAAAAACACTGCAATATAATACAACAGAACTGTGGATCCCATTGGAAAACAAAACAAAACACAAACAACCCCTCCAAAAAACAACCCTACAAAAAAAAAACCCCAGACAAACAGAGTGCACTTGAAAATATGTTACTTAGAAGGAAACTAAGTTCTTGAGAGTTCTCTTTAAAAAAAAAAAAAAAAAGGACAGAAACATAAACTCAACACTCCCCTTCCCCCCAACTTTAGTGGAAGAGTTTTCATTTCTCCCTCCCTCCCTCCCTCCCTCCCTCCCTCCCTCCCTCCCTCCCTCCCTCCCTCCCTCCCTCCCTCCTATGCACTCCCTTGGTTTTCAGAGTTTTAGGTCTTTGGTATGAAGCCTGAGAAAAGATATTGTTCTCATTTATTCTCATAAGTGTTGATTTTTACTTCTATACTATACTGCTCTTCACCCACTGGAAAAACCTCCCCATTTTCACTGGATAAGCCCCATTTTTTCACACTCAAATTTGCCATGGAAATTCTAAGGAAATTTAGCCTGAGTTTATATCTATGTTCAGTAATCAACTCTTTCTGAAACACTGGAATACTTTAAATCTGAAAGGCCATGCCTTTAAAAACAAACAGCAGAATAGGTCATTACGCACTACTCTGGGGTTGCCCTCTTGGTGCTCTTTAATGCATGCACAATAGTGAAAAGCAAATGTTGCCCTCTTAGTGCTCTTTAATGCTTTAATGCATGCACAATAGTGAAAAGCAATGCAGGTGAGTGCTTAATGAATGCTGTCAGGTTTTCAGTACTGAATGTATACAAAGGATGTCTGTTAGGTTAAACAGGAATACTGAAATATTTAACAAATCACTATTACTTAAGAAAACTTCTGACTACTGTCAGAGAAGAGAAAGGAACAGTGGAGAACAGTTCTTCCAGGCTCATCCTGACCTTGTTTTATTTAGGTTGCCAGAGCGAGGAAGCAGAGAGCAAGCATTATCAATGCAAAGGGGTTATCTTCTTTGCAGACTATAGGTACCTTCTTCACATAATATAGGGAGATGTTACTGATCAACCCTGGTCAAAGTGAACTTTCTGTTGCTATCACGAGTTAAAACATCTTGTTGCCCATTAACTCCTACCATTCTTCCATCAACAAGCTTAAAAAAACCCACATGCTACAAATCTTCCTTTTGCAAACATTTTCATATTGTTAATTCCTTTTCCACTTTAGGGTGGACCATAAATGAACAGTATGCAGGACCATATTACCTACTTTCGTTGGTGGTGGTTAACTTAAGAGGCATAGCCAGTTGGATTGTTCTGCTCCTGATGGATTTCTATAACACAGTATGGTTTTGTGACACCATCCTTTGCTTAAATCACTGCATCCAGTGTATTATGACAGAAACTAACAACCTGGCACAACCTTCCCTGCCCTGGACAAAGCTGTCTTTTGAGTTTATTGTCAACATTCACGCATCGCTAACCCCAAGACATTTAGACAGAATATTGTGACTGCAACACTACCAAATGCAAGTAAAATCCAGGTCATAACATTTAATAAAACGACAAAGAATAGGATGAAATCTCAGCAGCTGGGTGAGAGAACAAGGGCTAGCACAAGGCCTTATATGCTATCAACATACCACGCATTATCAACGGACTAAAAAGGGGTCTTTCTGGAAATCACCTTTAGCCTCAATGCAGAGAAACTGGTTTACAAACATGAAGATCAGGAGCATAGTTCCCAGAGCCTTTTTCATTGCTTTTTTCTTCTCCTTCGCTTTGCTGCTCCAGTCCACATGCACACAATAAGACATGATTGACAATCTCTCAGTGGTGCTGTGTTTCAAAGATCAGGCAGGTTTCTACAGCTTACACTGAAGCAGAGCTGTGGGGTGGGACCAAGATAGAGGGAACGACAGATCACTGCCTGCAGGAGGCAATCCTCCTGAAAGAATGAAGCTGTATGCTAAGAAGCAACAGAGCACAAATAGAGAACAAAACAGTAAAGGGAAATTAAAAAAAA
This sequence comes from Pogoniulus pusillus, assembly GCF_015220805.1. NCBI lineage: Eukaryota > Metazoa > Chordata > Aves > Piciformes > Lybiidae > Pogoniulus > Pogoniulus pusillus. Next base: position 105,900,760 of record NC_087309.1, read on the forward strand.
AAAAAAAGGGGGGGGGGGGGGAGGGGGAGAAATGGTGATAAATTAAAGAAAACCAGTGACACAGAAGACAATGTGACCTAAAAATAGAGGAGATGCCAGAAAAAGAAAGCTGGAGAGAAAAGAATGTCTGTTCTTCTAAAATTGAAAGAGATTAGAGGGGAAGGAAAGAAATTATGAAAGATACTGAGATAGTGCATTTTTCTGGGTTCAAAACTTAATTTATTACTGTGTTGGACAAACTATTAATCTTCTTACAACTCAATAACAATTCATGCATAGTAATCAATGCAAAAAAGTAGGACTTTAACATCTTAGTTAAAGTGAACATAAAGAGAAAGAGAAGAATTGCTTAATAGCAAACTGCTTATGGCAAGCAAGCCTTTGCAGGTTAGGAAAAAAAGATGGAGTGTCACAGCAAGGCCCCTGGCATGTGCAGAAAGGTTGTAAGGATCAGACTTAAAGGCACGTAACTGACCTCTGTCACTGATGCTTCACTTGGGTCAGAGTAATTTTCAGTTCTTGGCCTTGGATTATTCTCAGTTCTTCAACACTGCCTTCCTCCCACCTCCTTCCTCATTTGTGTAATCGATCTGTAAGCCCCTTGGGAACTGACAGTATCTTACCATATGAGCATGAATTGCTGAGAGCCTTCTACCTTTCAGCTAAGTGTCAGCTGCTGCCTCTTCACAATCCTACAACTTACACAAAAATTATTCTTGACTTTCTCTCTGCTCAGCATGTTGTGCCATGCACCTGGATGTAAACTGTAGACTGGTGCCATGGTTTAGCATGTGTGCAGTGCTGCCTGCACTTGTATGTCCATCCACACATATGCAATCAGCTTTCTCCAAGTCTCCTTCTGAATGGTGCTAGAGGCCCTAGCTTTCTCTCTGTCTCATGTGGTGGTGGGCAGACCAGAGCTGCTGCAGCCAGCTGAGAGTTAGGGGAGGGATGACTGATTGCAGAGGAGTGCAGGACAAGGAGCCTCTTGTGCTGCAAGCTTCCCCCATGGCTGAGCTCCTGTGCAAGGGCACACGGCTACTGTTTAGGACTTTAAGAAGAGGTTAACTAAGACACATGGAAAGAAAGATCCCCTTTCCATCCCCAGCCACTTCAATTTCCAAGGAAGTTTCTATTTCCTCTGTTTATACAACAACAATTTATTTGGTGTTGGAAGCCTCATGATTATTTCTGAACTCGAAGCTTGTTTTGTTCCAGCAAAGCCAGTGCAGCTCTTGCTTTTGCTGCACGCAATACTGTAAGGGCATTTTTGTTAACATAAACTATATGTACTCAGACGCTTCTTATCTTTGTGCCTTTGATCCTGTGAGGAGGTGAAAGCTCCACTCTGGTTAGAAGCATTCTTACAGGAGAAGTGAGGAATGCAACATTTATTTTTCATTTCCACTGAAAATATTTCCCATTGTTTCTTTCCAAGCTGTCATGAGTGTACCAGAGTCAGGAAGGGGTTTAAAGAACCGAGAAACAAGTCCATGGAAGCTGCCTATCAAACTCAGACACCACAGTCAATCATATACAATATTTCCTCATTATCCACTTTCTATTAAACCACTATGATTGATAGACTGGACCCAGCTCCTAATTTGTCTTTGCTTGAGACCACAAACTTGGTGGCTCAGAGTTACACCAAGAAACCTGCTTCTGCTGATAAGCAATTATCACTGGTGTGAAAGGAGAGAAGATAAAGTCTTGGTCTGTAAGACAGAAAGACAGCACTATTCACTCAGTGTTATCAGTATTTTAGGGTAGTTACTTATGAGCAACAAACACATGGGAAGTTAGATTGCTTGAACATATTTATCTAACATAATAAGGCGCCTGAATGCAAATTAAACACATCCATGAAGAAAGGAATCCATTATCACATTTTCATGGGCTTTAATAACAAAATTCCTCTCGTCTGTCTGAAAGCAGAGCCAAGCTTCAGATTTGAAATGGTGCTGGAGCAGCAACACTCTGCACATGGAAAAGAAGACTAATAAAAAGGATGGACAGATGAAAATGGATGTGAAAAATAATCAGTGTGCATGAAGAAAGTACTCACAGAGAATGAAATACTTGACGCAGCTAACACTGAGAAAAGAACAGCAAACTACAAAGTTTATAGAGTTGTCTTCAGAGACTTGGATTATATCAAAGTCATGTTCAACAGTACAAAACCTCAACTTGGAAAACAACAAAATTTTCAAGATGAAATCTACATGTGTAGTTAATGTAGACAAATTGTTGCACAGATATTACTGTAAATTCATTTTCTTCCCATTTAAAATACTTTCCTGTGTTCAATTCCTCCACTGAGAAGTGACAGCATCTTTACATATTGTATATGACCACACTGTATCTCTACAGAATGAAAATCTCTAAGCTTAATCAGTCTCTGACACAAACTAAATGGGGCAAAACCCCCAAACCAAGCAAAAACCCAAAGAGAAATTGTTTGCCTATAGATAACTTCAGAGATGGGGAAGGCCTAAAAAGTTATTCTGCTACAGTCTCACACTCCTTCTCCTGAGTGACAGCATTAAATGCAATTACAATTTAGGCACCAGAAGGCATTTCTGGCTATTTTCATAGAATTTCATAGAATCAACCAGGTTGGAAGAGACCTCCAAGATCAGCCAGTCCAACCTATCCCCCATCCCTATCCAGTCAACTAGACTATCTGGTATGACAGGTGACTCCTGCCAAAAAGAGTGGTCAAGATATGCAATCTGCTAGATTGCATTTACAGTTGTGGTACAGACATGCAAGACTTTGTTCTAGACATTTTCTTTCTTAAAGGAGCCCTTTCAGTAAGAATATTACTTTGAGTTAAGAAAAGTGATTATGCCCTTGATTGCAGTTAATGATTTGGTATCATCTATATGAACACTTCTCTAGATGTACTGCCAGAAAATCTGCAGCTCAGGCAGCAGTTTCTTGCAAGCAAGGTCAGAAGAACTGAACAACCACAGGCATCTGTAAAGGACGTATGTGCTAAAAGCAAGTCAGTAACCCAGCATACAGTCTCAACGTAGCTATCATGTGACAGGCTTAGCTGTACCAGTGTAGCATTCAGCACAAATCTCTTTCTGTGTTACTTTTATTACTTCAGTTTATTTCATTTTGCACTGCCAAGAATCATAGCAAGAACCTCAGTGAAGGTGATATATGCTACATAAATGAACTAAAAATTTACTGGTGTAAAGACTGTCATCTGCTGAAAAATTCTCCAAATGTTTGTTGTAAGCTTTGCAAAATGTGGCACTTTCAGTTTAGTTAAGTGTTTTAAGTGGCCACAAGATCAGTCCTTTGTGCTAGCAGAATCTTTCCTGTGCCATTTTCAGATCACAGAAGATCATGCAGCTGTACTTGCCTTGCAGGTAACTGAGATGCTATGAAAAATGAGTTTTTCTGTGACTCTTTACTTCCACAAAGTACAAGCCTCAAAAATGAAAAATGAGGAATGTGCTTTGTTACAGTGTTTGAAATCCAGGATGTAGAACCCCAGTTAATCCGGGAGCCCCAGTCAATCTGTGAGCCAAGGTCACCTTGCTAGCCCTACTAGCATCAACATACAGAGCTGAGGCAACAGTGCCAAACTCAACTAGAAGATTTTCTCAGAAGATGGTAGAAAGAAGTATCAGTCATGATTCCCTGCTATGCAGATGGTATCTTAGAAAATTCAGTGTACAGTGCTGCTTGCTCAAACTTTCTGTTATAATCTCACTTATCCTCTATAATTTTTTTCTAGGCCTGACAAGAGCTTACCATATTAATAATTTAATGCTCTCTTCCCATCCCTTCTTTTATACTGCCTCATACCCTTTGTGCTCTTCTGCAAATAAGAGATGCTGGTGCTACTGTGCTCAGAGCCCAGGCTGCAGATACCAGGCTGCAAATATCTGTGTACGCTGGTTAGGGATACAAAGGAATGTATACTCAGCTCATGTGAAATGAAGGAAACTCACTGCACTCTACATATCTGTGCTGTTTGTTCTAGCTAGGAATGCTGCTTCTTTGTCATTTACTGTCACAACAAAACACATTAACCCAACATGTTCTACTTTCTAAAAGAAATCATTTTACCTTGCAGGAATTCAAAAGTCCAAAGGAAACACCACCCTATTGCTATCTTTCAACTTCATAGCATAAAGTTTCATTCAATTTACATTTGGTATCTTAGAGACTTTGTAACCAATATATTCATGTCAGCAATCAGATCCATGAATATTTTTGTGTTTAATAGGTATAATTTACATGAATTACTAATGGAATCAGTAGGAGGACATAATATGTATGCAAAAAAATGAGGTGGTGCCCTTCAGAATCCTGGAGGGATTTCATCAGCACAAAACAGCCTGCTTCTTTATTCTGTGAAGCCAGGGGTTTTCTTCCAATTAGGAATTTCACAGCAATCTGTGTTTCAGCTCTGGGAGGCCACAATGGATTTTTACTTCATGTTTTGTGAGCACTATTGGAAAAAACCTCACAACTAAAAACCAACCCAACAACAATTTCAGTAAAGCTGACAGTTATATGTCTGGAAACAAAGCTGCTTCCCAACTGCAGAAACTAAACAATTTGGCCATTTGCTCCCCCAGGCTAGTGCAAGATGACTGGATAAAAATATTCAGGTCCTACTTTGGTTCTAGAGAACTGAATAATCTGAAAGAGAAGTAGTTCACAAATGCTTTCAGGGCTTACCAATACTTCATCATAAAGAGAAGAGAGTAGGAACAATTCAGTCATTGTAGAACTGTGACTCAGTCATAAACTACAAGCAGGATTCAGTACTTTGATTTTATGTGAGATTCACATTACTTGGCTTTGAATCATGGACAATACTGGACCACCTCTTCTGTGGAGGCAGACTGAGAGTTGGGATTATTCAGTCTGGAGAAGAGAAGGCTCTGAGGAGACCTTATTGTGGCCTGCCAGTATCCTAAAGGAGCCTACAGGAAGGCTGCTGAGGAACTTTTTTAGGATGTTGGGTAGTGATAGAACTAGGGGGGAATGGAGTAAAACTAGAAGTGAGTAGATTCAGACTGGATGTTAGGGAAAAGTTCTTCACCATGAGAGTGGTGAGACACTGGAGCAGGTTACCGAGGGAGGTGGTGGAAGCCTCGTTTAAGGCCAGGCTGGATGGGGCTCTGAGCATCCTGATCTAGTGTGAGGTGTCCCTGCCTATGGTAGGGCAGATGGAACTGTTTGGTCCTTGCGGTCCCTTCCATCCCTGGCAATTCTGTGATTCTGTTAGTCTCTTCAAATCCATGTTTGTGGACCACATTCTCTTTGTGAGGCATAATCATAGACACTTAAAAGGAGAGTGAATTGTTATCCTGAGAACTCTGTCTAGTGGTAACTGCAGGTAATGTGCAACCTTTTCACTTCCTCTAGTACTCAGAAGGAAGAAGCCATCAGTAACCTTTGCATTTCTATTCTGCTTCCTGTCACCCATAAAAACCTCTGGATATCTGGCATTTCCAAAGAATTGCTATGTATCTTATTTGCAGATCTGCAGCAATCCATCTGAGGAGGAGTCTCTATGGATATTTATTTTTCCTGTCCAGCAGTACCTCTGTTACGGGAAAGACATAAGTCTGTGAGAGCTCCCTGTGACATTCGGCACAAAGAGAAGAAGACAAGATTTTACCACTGTTGTTGTTATTAAAAAGACAACACTACAAATTGGCCCATCATCTGCAATGTGGTGCACAAAATGGACCACCACATCCAACACAAATAGCTGTCGCCTCAGCTGTGGCAATATCTGGCTGGTTCATATCCAGTGTCTGGCCTCGAGCTGGCTCCTAAGAGAATCTCACTGCTGGCTTCTCAGACTGTATATTTTGCAACTTCAAGAAAACAATATGTGGAAGCAAGCAAGTTCTTCTCCCACAGGACAGACTTGAGCTCTGTGTGCCGTTTTGAGGCATCTTTCTTGCCACATTTCAAAGATCTCCACATGATGTCCATCTCTGCTATGGCTGGCTTCCCTTCCCTGGCGTTAGATACAATGACTAGGCTCACATGCCACCTGGGACACAGACAGGCTCTTTGCAAATGTCATTCTTTCCACTGTGAGTTTCCTTGTGCTAAACACACAGCTGTTAGTTGAAATACTTTTCAGATTTACTTCCTTTTGAGTGCAGCAGAGAGGTAATAGTTGCTATTTTCCAGTGGGGTAGGTAGATCAAAGACAGTAACATTATGAAATTTAACTAGGGCAAATACAGGGTTCAGCACCTGGGGAAGAATAACCTCCTGCATCAGAACAGGTTTGGGGCTGGCCTGCTGGAAAGCAGCGCGATGGAAAAAAAGAGCTGGGAGTCCTCGGGGATAACAGGATTACCAGGAGCCAGCAATGGGCAAATGGCATCCTCAGGTGCATCAGGAGTCCAAGAGAGGTTCTCCCCTGCCCTCTCTACTCTGCCCTGGTGAGGCAGCATCTGGAGTACTGTGTCCAGTTCCGAGCTTCCTGATCCAAGAGGGACAGGGAACTACTTAAGAGGGTAACAGCACAGGGTTATAAAGTTAATTAGGGAACTAGAACATCTCCATTGGAGCTTTTTAGTCTGGAGAATACTGAGGGAGGATCTTACAAATGCTCCTAAATACTTAAAAGGTAGGTGTCAGAAAGGATGTGACCAGCCTTTTTTCAGTGGTGGCCAGTAGCAGGACAAGAAGTAATGGGTACAAACTTAAACATAGGAAGTTCCATTTAAACATGAGGAACTTCTTTACATTGAGGATGGTAGAGCACTGAACAGGCTGCCCAAAGAGGTGGTGCAGTCTCCGCCTCTGGAGTCATTCAAAACCTGCCTGGATGCTGTCCAGTTAACCAGTAAACTTGCTCTGGGGAGAGGTTGTGTCCAAATCTGATCATTCTGTGATTATGTGATTCAGTTCTCTCTGTTTGCTTGAGTATGGTGAGTGCCAGTGAGCTATGAGCATTTTCTTCATAGTGCAGTAGGTAAGATAAGTCTGGAACCATCTTTTGGTTCAGCAGGAAAGCAAAGGCATTACCTACATGAAAGTTAACATGGCATAGACTGGAAAGCATCACTAATAATGAGGAATAAACTGGAGGACAGGAGAAACTGAAAAATGAGATTAACTGTTGGAATTCATTTACTTAAAAAAACCCAACAAAACAAACAACAAACAAACAGGTGAAATGAAATTTATTTGGGAAAAAAAGGGAAGGAAAATAAAGCAAACAACAAACAAACAAAAGGTAAAATAAGTGTTGAGAATGCCCCTAGTATGTTCTTGGAAAAGAAAGAAGCACATTGCTGTCTCTATTTATACAGGTATATCATAACCACCTCAGACATAGGTATTGCACTTTGAATAAGTCCAACATTAAGCATGCTGGTTGTGACACCTCAGACAGCTGTGCCCTGTGAGTAGAAAGGTAGTGTTTCCCACAATTGCTTTCCAAGGCAGATCATAGAATCAGAGAATTGTTTAGGTTGGAAGGGACCTCAAGGATCATCCAGTTCCAAACCCCCTGCCATAGGCAGGGATGCCCTCCGACAAGAACAGGTTGCTCAAGGCCTCATCCAACCTGGTCTTGAACACCTCCATGGAGGAAGCATCCACAACCTCCCTGGGCAGCCTGTTCAGATGAATCAGCATGTCAAATTCCACAACAAGCTCACCTCACTAGTCATTTGCAGGGATGTCTACCTTGCAGCAAAGCAGCAGTGATTAGAAGGATCTTTGCTACTGATACACCTTTTGCTCTTGCATAGTTGTTCTTCTTGAGATAGCAACATAGAATTAAAACAAGATGCTTGAAGTGACTTCAAGGGCACTACCATGTGAAAGCTCATTTCACCACAGCTTTCTGACCATGGTCTTCCATACTAAAGCAATAAAGTCAAATAGGATTCTTACAAGCTCTCTAGGCCATAACTCCTCAGAGTTATGCCAAAAATATTAATCTGCTGTTTCAATTTAGTTGTAAACAAAATATTTCTTCCAGTTATTCAATAATGTTTTGTAAAACACACCACTTCCAGAAGCAAATCATAGAATCATAGAATCAACCAGGTTAGAAGAGACCTCCAAGATCAGCCAGTCCAACCTATCACCCAGCCCTAGCCAGTCATCTAGACCATGGCACTAAATGCCTCATCCAGGCTTTTCTTCAACACCTCCAGGAACAGTGAGTCCACCACCTCTCTGGGCAGCCCATTCCAATGGCAAATCACTCTCTCTGGCAAGAACTTCCTCCTAACATCCAGCCTAGACCTCTCCTGGCACAACTTGAGACTGTGTCCCCTTGTTCTGTTGCTGGTTGCCTGGCAGAAGAGACCAACTCCCACCTGGCTACAACCACTTTTCAGGTAGTTGTAGACAGCAATGAGGTTCCCCCTGAGCCTGCTCTTCTCCTGGCTAAACAACCCCAGCTCCCTCAGCCTCTCCTCATAATCAATTACAAGAAATCAGCTGTTAAGGTTACCTGACAACTTCACACAAATATGTGTTCCTGATCTGTTGGTGTTTTAAAAAAGACACATTAAATTAGCAATTCAGTTCAAGCACAGGTACCAGCCTGACTTTAATGAATGAGATGAGAATAAAAGGGGAGAAACTGGGGCACGCATAAGGCAGCAATTCTGCATAACAGAATTTTAAAACGTGAGAGGTGGGTGGAAGATGAGGCAGGACATACCTTGCAATCTGCACTATAGGACCAGTTTGTCCTTCTTGTAAAAAAAAATTCTACATCACATGAATGCAAAGTATTCCTTTATGGAAATAACAAAGGAGGGCAAGTATGAGCTTCTGTTAACTGCTGTACATGGCTAGAAAGCTTATGAGTATCTGCTCCCAGTGCAGTGCACCACCAATGTGGTGGTTTGACCCTGGCTGGATGCCAGGTGTCCACCACAGAAGGTGTCACTTCCCTCCTGATGGACAAAGCAGAGAAAAATACAAGACACACATGGGCTGAGATAAGGACAGGGAGAGATCCTGCACCAATTGGCATGGACAAACCAAAGTTGGGGAAAAAATAATTTATAACCAATCAAATCCCATGTACTCAGCACTGGTCAGACCACACCTTGAGTGCTGTGTCCAGTTCTGGGCCCCTCAATTCAAGAGAGATGTTGAGGTGCTGAAACATGTCCAGAGAAGGGCAACAAAAGCTGGTGAGAGGCCTGGAGCACAAATCCTATGAGGAGAGGCTGAGGGAGCTGGGGTTGTTTAGCCTGGAGAAGAGGAGGCTCAGGGGTGATCTCATTGATGTCTACAACTACCTGAAGGGGCATTGTAGCCAGGTGGGGGTTGGCCTCTTCTCCCAGGCAACCACCAATAGAACAAGGGGACACAGTCTCAAGTTGTGCTATGGTAGGTATAGGTTGGATGTTAGGAAGAAGTTCTCCACAGAGAGAGTGATTTGCCATTGGAATGGGCTGCCCAGGGAGGTGGTGGAGGCACCGTCCCTGGGGGTCTTCAAGAAAAGCCTGGATGAGGCACTTAGTGCCATGGTCTAGTTGACTGGCTAGGGCTGGGTGCTAGGTTGGACTGGATGATCTTGGAGGTCTCTTCTAAACTGGTTGATTTTATGATTCTATGATTCTATGAAATCAGAGGATAATAAAACTAAACCCAAATCTTCAGGCATCTTCCTTAAAACACTGGGCTCAACTTCACTCATAAATTCTCTGTCTCTTCTCTTCAAGTGGCGCAGGTGGACAGGGAATGGGGTATGTGCTTGCTTCGTCACACATTGGCATTGGCAACTCCATCCTCCTCAAGACTCTTCCCCTGCTCCAGCATGGTGTCCCTCCCACAGAAGAGTCCTCCGTGGAATTCTTCAGCTTCTCATTGGCTGCAGTTCTGCATGAACTGCTCCAGCATGGGCACCTCTCAAAGGGTGTAGTTCTTCAAGAATGCGACTGCTGCAGCATTTTTCCACACTAGGGCCACAGGTCTGGCAGGACTTCAGCAAGGCCTTTGACACTGTCTGACACAAGCTCCTGGCAAAGCAGTCAGTTCATGGCTTGGACAGATTCACTCTGATATGGGTCAAGAACTGGCTGAAGAGACAGGCTCAGAGAGTGGTGGTGAATGGTGCCACATTCAGTTGACAGCCACTCACAAGTGGTGTCCTCCCTGGGAGCAGTGCTGGGTCCAGTCCTGATCAATATCTTTATTGATGATCTGGACGAGGGCATTGAGTCCAGCATCAGTAAGTTTGCAGATGACACCAAGCTAGGAGCAGGTGTGGATCTGTTGGAAGGTAGGAGAGCACTGCAGAGGGACCTGGACAGGCTGGATGGGTGGGCAGAGGCCAATGGGATGAGATTTAACAAGGCCAAGTACAGGGTTTTGCCCTTTGGCCACAACAACCCCAAGCAGCACTACAGGCTGGGGACAGAGTGGCTGGAGAGCAGCCAGGCAGGCTAGGGGTACAGGAGGATAGTAGCTGAAGACGAGCCAGCAGTGTGCCCAGGTGGCCAGGGGAGCCAACGGCATCCTGGCCTGTGTCAGAAACAATGTGGCCAGTAGGACAAGGGAGGTTATTCTTCCCCTGTACTCACCACTGGTCAGGCCACACCTTGAGTCCTGTGTCCAGTTCTGGGCTCCTCAATTCAAGAGAGATGTTGAAATACTGGAACGTGTCCATAGAAGGGTGATGAAACTGGTAAAGGGCCTGGAACAAAAACCCTATGAGGAGAGGCTGAGGGAGCTGGGCCTGTTTAGCCTGGAGAAGAGGAGGCTCAGGGGGGACCTCATTGCTGTCTACATCTACCTGAAGGGAGGTTGTAGCCAGGTGGGTGTTGGTCTCTTCTGCCAGCCAATCAGCAACAGAATGAGGGGACACAGTCTCAAGTTGTGCCGGGGGAAGTATAGGCTGGATGTTAGGAGGAAGTTCTTGCCAGAGAGAGTGATTGGCATTGGAATGGGCTGCCCAGGGAGGTGGTGGGGTTGCTGTCCCTGGAAGGGTTCAGGAAAAGCCTGGCTGAGGCACTTAGTGCCATGGTCAAGTTGACTGGATAGGTCTGGATGCTAGGTTGGACTGGCTGATCTTGGAGGTCTCTTCTAACCTGGTTGATTCTGTGATTCTATAATTCTAAGCTGCTCCAGCAGTGTCACAGCCTCCTTCAGGCATCCATTGTGGGGTCCTCAATGGGCTGCAGGTGGAAATCTGCTCTACCTTTGACCTCCATGGTCTGCAGGAGAACAGCCTGGATCACCATGGTCTTCACAACAGACTGCAGGAGAATCTCTACTCTAGCTCCTGGAGCACCTGCTGCCCCTCCTTTTTTATTGGCCTTGGGCCCTTGCACAGTTTTTTCTCTCATATATTCCCACTCTCCCCTCCAGCTGCAATTGCTGTTGTGTGGCAAATTTCACCCCTTCTTAAATAAGTTATTGCAAGGGTTCTACCACCATCACTGATGTGCTCAGCCTTGGCCAGCAGTTGGTCCACCTTGGAGCTGGCTAGTATTGGCCCTATCAGGCATGGGGGAATCTTCTCATAGCTTCTCACAGAAGCCACCCTTGTAGCAGCCTGGCTACCAAAACCTTGCCATGCAAAACCAGTACATTCAGTTTTACAAGAAAAGCTAAAATGCAATAGAAAAAGAAGAGATAGGAAAAAAAGATACAGATATTCCTAGGTCTTTGAATTATATTTGAAAGTGGGAAACAGCAGACATGAAGAGACAAGCCTTCAGACTACTGGGTTTATTTTGGTATTGATTTTTGCTTGCAGATTTTAGAAGAAACACTGTTGTTTTCTAACAGATGGGGGTTTTGTGTTTAGTTGTTTCTTTCTGCAATATGACTATTTTTGTCAAGTCATAAACAAAAACTGCAACAGTGCAGCGGATGCAAATAGATTAGAATGCAACAGGCAAGAAAAGAAAATGAATGCCAAGACTGGTAAACATCAATTCAGATGAAAATCTGTGTAATCTACAATTCCCATTTAAACATATGAAGAACTGAAACTTCCAAATAGACAGGGCTTTTTAAAAATGTTGTGCATCTTTCTTCCTTCCAAGTTCCTAGTTCCTTCCTTCCGAGCTCCTTCCTTCCGAGCTCCTTCCTTCCGAGTTCCGAGTTTCTTCCTTCTGAGTTCCTTCCTTCCCTTCCTTCCTTCCTTCCTTCCTAGTTCCTTCCTTCCTTCCTAGTTCCTTCCTTCCTTTCCTTCCTTCTAAGTTCCTTCTGAGTTCTGAGCTCCTTCCTTCCTTCCTTCCTTCCTTCCTTCCTTCCTTCCTTCCTTCCTTCCTAGTTCCTTCTGAGTCCTTTCCTTCTGAATTCCTTCCTTCCAAGTTCCCTCTGAGTTCTGAGCTCCTTCCTTCCTTCCTTCCTTCCTTCCTTCCTTCCTAGTTCCTTCCTTCCTTCCTAGTTCCTTCCTTCCTTTCCTTCCTTCTAAGTTCCTTCTGAGTTCTGAGCTCCTTCCTTCCTTCCTTCCTTCCTTCCTTCCTTCCTTCCTTCCTTCCTTCCTAGTTCCTTCTGAGTCCTTTCCTTCTGAATTCCTTCCTTCCAAGTTCCCTCTGAGTTCTGAGCTCCTTCCTTCCTTCCTTCCTTCCTTCCTTCCTTCCTTCCTTCCTTCCTTCCTTCCTTCCTAGTTCCTTCTGAGTCCTTTCCTTCTGAATTCCTTCCTTCCTAGGTTTTGGTATGTTTTTTTTTTCCTGTTGTTGTTTTTTTCCAGTTGTTTGTTTATGGTGGTTTGTTGTTGTTGTTATTTTTTGGTTGGTTGGTTTGCTTTGGGGTGTTTATTTTGGTTTGTTGTTTCCCGCCTCCCCCTCCCAAATCTAACCATCAAAATGTGGGTTTTCATACATCTCTTCTGGAGAGGATACGTTGCTGGAGGGAAATGTGGGTGATCAGTCTGATGAAGACTCTTTAATTTTACTTTTCCTTTCTGTGAACCTTTCAACAGGCGCAGGTGAAAAGCAATAAAAATCAAGAGAGAGGATGATTTTTTGAATCCTCAGCGCTCTTTTCAAGGTGCCATTCCATCAAGACTTACTATTCCAGCTGTGGTTAAAATAATTTCAGAGCAATTACAGTCTAATGAGAAAGAATGGTGTGATCCACTCCAAGTGAGTGAGAGAAAGCAGCATTCCTTGGGACTGATAAAGCCACCTTATATGCATGCTACCATCCTACAATGACAAGAAGAAATCTAATCTGTTTGGCAGCTGCAATCACCAGCCACTGCTAAGAGTCTCCACCTACAGAGAGACAGTGATTTCCTGGCTGGTCTGTCCTTAACAACTGAAAGGCCAGGGCAGAGAATCTACAATGAAGCTAGGAAATGACATTTTCTTCTCCACCTTCACATTTTATATTAAGTCCACAAAGCAGGCAGATTAATCACTCCAAGAGTATTTAAAAGCCTGTCCCAGGTTGAGACTATAGGGCTAAAAATTTTCTGGGGATTAGAAGATTGCTATTCAATCCCATAATTCTGCTCTCTCCTTGTAAACTCACAACAAGGTCAGCTCCTTCTCCTTTCCTCCTCCTCCTGCCCTGTGTGAGTGGCAGGAGCCTCTTTATCGGGAAGAACATGTAAGCAGTAGGCCTCTTTGAATGGTGGAGATGTTGGGGGGGGGGAGGATTGGAGCACTGGGGAGTGTAGATTTAGTTTTTTTAGGATGGGGAAAAATTCAATGAGGTTTGCCATGGATGGGGTAATTGCTTTATAATGTCCAGCTCTGTATTTTCTCTCTCTTAGATATAATTCTGTATTTTCTCTCCAATTTGATTTGAGAGTTTAAATTCTGTTGTCTCTCTCTAAAAAAAAAGCCTTTGTGATTTCAGGACTTGTATTTGCAAGGAGAAGTTTAGCATTTAGAAAATGATCTTCAAATGGCTAGAATATGAAAAGAGAAACATGAAGGGTCATCTGATGTTTGGGAAGTCTTCAGCTCCTGAGTGCTGAATGTCTTTCTAAATATGGGATTATGGTTCACAAGCTAGCTGGTATCTGGGCACACTGTCTCCTACAATGCAGTACTGAGATACCTGATCTGGCTTTCATATGAGTAGAAAGACAACTAAAACTAAGGGCAGACTTCTCAATGCTGTAAGGCAGCTCCCAGTGCAAATTTACCATAGTCAGATAATGATTTTCATTGATCTTCAGCACTCATTAGTCAATGCAGCTGACAATCTAGATCACCACTGACGCAGTGTCTTGTTATAAAATGATGTCTTATTACTCAGCTTGCAAATCTTGGCTGCCCACCTACTTTGCATAAAGAAAGATTCTCACAGAACATATGGGAAATCCTGCTCCTGCATGGACTCAGTAACATTTAGCAGCAGTTTTTGCTCTCTACTTAGCATTTACTTGAATTTCTAAATATAGTAATCTTGCCATTAAATGCATGAATTCCCAGCTGAAGCACAGTAGGGATGGTAAAGAAATAAAGATGCTACTGTCATGCATTGTATGCTTAAAACCTGGACTTTCCTTCTATGTCCTCCCTCCTGCTCTCCTGAAGGTATTTTAATCAGTTATACTTTGGATTATGATTTCTAACCACTTCAATATATACTGGCATTGCATTCCTTTGTGGTCACATCTTAACACACCTCCTGGACATCCTGCAGATCAGAAGCAAAACATAACAAGGAGAAACACCCAGGGCTGCAGATATCTAAGTCACTTGGTGTCAAAGGGAACTGTGGTGCAGTCTCAGCACTCTTCTTTGTTCAGTTTTGAAATGCATCATGCAGATACCCCAATAATTAAATCATTTACTTACTGGGGGTTACAGCAATTGGTAATGATCAAGACATTGCACAATCAGCAGGCTGCATTCATTTGTTCTGCTGCTTAACATCACCACTGTGAGAACATCATTGTTTATTATGGCTCACAGGCAGTAATCATTTTACATAACACGAGGATTTTTTTTCACTCAATTGCTTTCATGCTTTAGGCTGATGAGAATAATCATCATGCAACAATTATTTGCACCTCTACAGATGATACTCAACAATTCAGGTCATTGAGTATTCTATAGATACAATTTTTGTGGGGACATGTGTTTTTCTTTTGCACCTTTTAAGAGGCAAGAATAAAAATCTTGCCTTTTTTCCCTTTGCTGAGAACTCTTACTAAAATCAAAAGACCAAAGTGTCCAGTAGCAAGGACACTTATGAGTTCATATCATAGAATACAGAAACTAAGAATGTAGATGAAGGATTAGGTAAACAACTGTGACCAACCAACATGGACACAAATTAATTAGCTAAATCCACTGAGCACTAATTTGGTTTGAGGATGCAGTTATGAATAATTCGAGATGTACCCATTTTAAATATTGGCAGCTGAAAATACAGCAGCAACCCTTCCAGAGAAGAGGTATAATAAAACACTATATTCTTCAGTGCACTCATCTTTGGATCTGCTAGTAGGAGCTGACCATAAATACAGAACTTAACCTAAGAGGTTTACACCTGATCATAGAATCATAGAATCAACCAGGTTGGAAGAGACCTCCAAGATCATCCAGTCCAACCCAACCCCCAGCCCTATCCAATTTAGCATTAAAAATAATGATAGATGATCTTGCAATTTACACTATCAATGCTTTTTTCCTCAACCAAAGGAGAAAAAACATGCATAAAGTTGAAAAGTACTTAACTAAATCAATAACAATTTGAGAGTAAGGGGGTCAAATACAGAACTTCAGCCAAAGTTATCTTCATAAGGAGGCAAATTCACACAGAAACACTTCTGTCCCAGATACAAGGATTTCGGGTTGAGTTCTCTGCACAAATCCATTGAGCTCACTCACTCTAACAATTCCAAGTTGCAAGATAGATGAGAATCATGAAAGCAGGTGAGGAGACAGCAAGGGATTTCACAGAGTTATCAAATATACCTCACAGTTTTAGATGTATCTAGGTGGTTTTACTTCTTCTCCTACTTTCCTTCTCATGAAGGCAAAGAAAGAAGAGCATTTATTATCTGCAGATTTTGGCAAAGCACATATAAGTGCAAGGCAGGGAGATTCAGGAATCAATATTTTTTAGTGATAGGACATCATGTAAACAGATACCCAAAAAAGTGAGTTTGTTGCTACACCGAAATATGGCATGAAACTATAAGCATTAGTGTAAATAAGCCAATATATGGGATTTGGAAATATGATCAAAAGCTTAGCAAAATGAAAACGTTTACCAATCTAATGTGGGAACTAGATGCTATAGTGGCTATATTTTGAACACACTGGAGAAAGCAAATCACATCCTAGGCTGCATCAAAAGATGTGCTGCCAGCATATCCAGAGAGGTGATTCTGCTACTTTACTCCACTCTGGTGAGACCTCACCTGAAGTACTATGTCCAGCTCTGGAGCCCTCAATACAGAAAGGACATGGACCTGATGGAGTGGGTCTAGAGGAGGGCTACAAAAATGATTAGGGGGTTGGAGCACCTCTTCTGTGAGGACAGGCTGAGGGAGCTGGAGTTGTTCAGTCTGGGGAAGAGGAGGCTCCAGGGACACCTAATAGCAGCCTTCCAGTATCTGATGGTGCCTACAATAAGGATGGAGAGAGACTACTTGCAAAGGCCTGCAGTGACAGGATGAGGGACAGTGGGTTTAAGCAGGAAAAGAGCAGATTTAGATTGGATGTTAGGAACAAGTTTTTTCCTGTGAGGGTAGCAAAACTGGAACAGGTTGCCTGGGGAGGTGGTTGGGGAGATATCCCTGGTGGTTTGAATATCCCTGGGGATACTCAAAGTGAGGCTCAACATGGCTCTAGGCATCCTGATCAAGTTGAGGATGTTCCTGCTTACTATGGGAGGATTGCATGAGATGACCTTTGGAGGTGCCTTCCAGCCCAGACCATTCTGTGATTCTATGAATAACGTCTGAGAAGCTCAGCAGGAGGTGGGTGTACATTTGCCTTTGTAGTGAGATCTTTTTTGATGAGGAAGAATAATAAGGAAAAGATGTATTTAGGGGGTTGTGGTGGAGAGTCCCAAAGGTCACAAAATGGGCTAGAGCATGTCCTGTCTTGTCCAGACGTGTTTACCTGCCTATCTGCATTGCAACCAGAGGTGGGAAAACAGGACAAAAGAAACCCCAATCAACCTAGTCTGGTTTAGTCTGGTGACATAAAAGGGGTTTCATAAGGCCCACGCCCCTGTCGTGTGTGAGGCGCATGCGCCCCCCGTTTTTGGAGGAGAACAGCCTGTGGGTTCTTCCTTTTTGGGGGTATATTTGGGTGATTGCCAGAAGGTGATTGGGTGATGTTGTGGCCAAAGAGACCATTAGCCTCGGCCATTGTTCTATAACAGGGGCTAAACAGGTGAATAAGGGGCTTGTGTGCTTGTTCGTTCCTTCGTTCACTTGCCCACCACCTCAGCCTGCCATGCCAGCCCAGAGAGGGTCGCTGATCCCTGGTGCACCAAATCGGGTCACCTTAGCCTCCAGTCTGGATTCTACTCTGCCCAGCCAGCTGAACATCTGATGACCTTCTGAGAAGCCACAGAGGGACCTTGCCCATGTCTATAAAGCCACCTCAGACACTGTGCCAGCAGCCGAGCCACATCGCAGCCCACATGGAATTCACCACAGGACTACTACTGTATACTTTCATGCTTATGTTTTGGAACACAGACATTAAGACTGAGGACTAGTGAGTATTCTGAATTCTTTATTCAATTAGCTAACAGGATTTGGTTAACCTCACAAGCAGTGAATGAAGCTGCAAGACTCTCTATCAAAGACGTTTCTAAAGCCTTTTCAAAATTCCATTGTATAGAATCATAGAATCATAGAATCAACCAGGTTGGAAGAGACCTCCAAGATCATCCAGTCCAACCTAGCACCCAGCCCTAGCCCTAGCCAGTCAACTAGATCATGGCACTAAGTGCCTCAGCCAGGCTTTTCCTGAACACCTCCAGGGACGGTGCCTCCACCACTTCCCTGGGCAGCCCATTCCAATGCCAATCACTCTCTCTGGAAGAACTTCCTCCTAACATCCAGTCTATACCTACCCCGGCACAACTTGAGACTGTGTCCCCTTGTTCTGTTGCTGGTTGCCTGGCAGAAGAGACCAACCCCCACCTGGCTACAATGTCCCTTCAGGTGGTTGTAGCCAGCAATAAGGTCACCTGTGAGCCTTCTCTTCTCCAGGCTACACAACCCCTCTCCTCATAGGGTTTGTGTTCTGCTAACTGCATCCAAGAACTGGTGTGGGTAGTTGTAAATAAGTTTTGGGGAAATTATCTTTGTATGTATTAATAAATTATTTAATAACTTTTACATCGGCCTCATTGTATTTCACCCTGAACTCGGATTCAACTAGCCCCCTTCATAGCAGGGGTAAAAAAGGAAGCAGGGTCCAGACCGGCTTGAATGTATAGAATAGATGAGGACAGGAATGACAAAGAGTTAGGCATAATTTTTTCCCCCTAGTATTCACTATAGCATCAAGACTGATCTCTATCTTTAGTAATGCTTGACCCTCTGCTTGCTGTGGAGGCCCGAAAATAGGCTTATTTATGCCTTGACCTGCCTGGACATGTTTTTCTGCCCAAACCAGAGGTAAACACATAACGAGCACAAAGGGGCACAATAGGCCTGGTGCCATAAAGTCTGGTCTGCCCAAGAGCCCTGATTGTAAACATGTTGTGTAAGCCCCCACATGCCTAGCTCATGCCTGCCTAGTGCTAGGCCCATGAGATCCCCATATATGTGGAAAGTCCAGACCTGTGGCTTTTGCCTATTATGGTATTGTTTGGCAAATTGCCAACCTGATTGGTCATTCTAGTGGTCAAGGGGCCATTAATCTTGGCCCACATTGAATAAATAGGGGTACACAGGTAAACAGCATGCGCAGACAACCCTGCTCATGCTCACTCACATTCAGGCTCCATTATTAGGCTTTAGACTCACCAGCTTCTTGCTTATGCCTGCATGCCTACTTGTTTTGCTGTTAGTATGGAGACAGAATCTCCCATAGTCTCCCTGCCAGCTGTGCATACTTGCACACCACTGCTGTGAGTTATCAGGACCATATCCTGTATTGTCTGCCTTTACCTACGGAGCTCAGATTCCCTAGCAGCCGTGCATCCTATTGCCTTATCATTGCCTGGTAAGCACTGCTGCTGAGTTAATCAGGAGCAGACTCCACTTGTCTGCTCGTGATCAGGTTATGTAGCCAGTGTTACATCGTGCTGAGACAGCATGACATCTGCCTCTGCACCTGGGGTCCTGCCAACAATCCCTGGACAGAGCATCCAGAAGAAGCCAGCAGCACAAGGTCAGAGATCATCATTTCCCCAGAATCTGGGAAGATTCTCCTTTCCCCTCAATCCGGAAGGATTCCAGCCTCAAAGTCCATGGACAAAGACTCCCCTGAAGTTTGGACACTAGTAATAGGCTGTGACATAGCCCTAGAGGGTGACTGATAATTAATCAAGACTTGTAAGTAAATGTTTTGATGCCTCTGTAATTTCTATTGCCTCCTGCCATAGAGCAGAAAGAGTTTCCAGCCCACCTGCTGGGCAAACAGCAAACTGACCCCAAGTGGTATTTGCTGCGGGGAAAAACTCTATTTATAATTTGAACTGTTTGCTAGTTACTAACAAGTTACTGTTGATATTAATCTTAGAATGTCTTCCATAACCGTGTAGAATCCTTTTAATATTAAATACAGTGGTTGCGAGTAGTGAGAGTTCAGAATATTGAGTTTAATAAATATATATTTTATAGAATATTATCTCGCCCCAATTAATTTCTCCCCTCCACCACAACCAGCGTAGGCAGCAGAATACCCCTCTGTGATACTGCTGCCGCAGGTGGCATAGTTAATGCTTTTGCAAGTTCCTGTGCCAATTAACTAGAAATTAGAAATACTGTCAAGTGTTTAAAATCGGTTTTACCGCTCCTGGTTTATGTCTAAGTCTATGTTTTCTAAAGTCTCAAAGGTTTATGCGGCTGGGTCTGGATGATGGCCCTTAACGATTCTATTGTCTGCTCAAGGTGTGGCATACTGAGTCAGAATAGACAGGGTGATGGTTTTGATAGCCCTCAACAGCCCTTGAGATCAGCTGGGGGCCTGGCAATGGCTTAGTTCTGCAGAGGAGGGAATTCCCTCTTTCCTCATCTTGAAACCACTTCAACAGCCACCTGAAAGGCCTGTGACAGACATTGCACTGCAGGGACCTCCTGCACACCTCTCAATTGTTTGGAGAGACACAGCCTCGCACACTAAAAAGGGTAGAAAAGGACCATGGCTTCTGGGGTCCACGTGTTGCATCTACCACAAAAGATCTTGCTGGATGTACACCCACCAGCAAGGATTTGGGCCAAGCCTGTGAGACATCATTGGGACCAAAGGTGGTGTTACCTTGCTTGCTTTCTTACTCACTCTCTCTCACTCTCTCTCTCTTACCCTGTCCCTTTTCTTTCCACCTTCTCTCTGCTTTGGTCCAGTCAAGTGTCCTCAAGGTGCAAATGACCGAAAGCTTTTATTGGATCCAATCAACCCAACCCATCAGCCATTCGGTGTTGGTTCACCTGAATTTATTACAATGGAAATGTCTGAATCTTAGCAGAACACCCACCACTGCCTATGGCTGCCTGAGGAAGCCTGGATCAAAAATCAAAAAATGACAGGTTTTATTACCTGTTAGGGAAAGGGAAATGCTTTACTGTTCAGAGAACAGGATTTTTACCCTCAAACGCTGTGCTCAGTAGACAGTATTTGTTAGGGGCAAAATGTGAATGAAAGACATCTACAGGAAGGATACAGACACAAAACCCAGCAACCCTATTCAGACTGAAGAGTAGTGGATTTACAATATAGACAAGTGCAAAATGACACTTCTCTCAGTGAGTCTGACCCTAACATTGACTGCATCCATGGCACCTGTTGATGGATGGCATCGTATTTATTCAGATTTCAGGTAGCTCAGTCATTCTGCAGAGCCAGTCAGGATTTTTATTCCCTGTTTTGCCACACCTGATAAGGTTTGTTGAGGGAGATAAATAAATTCAGTCTTATTCAGTGCTAGGCTATTACTGTTGCATAAGGAAGAAGATAACAATCCATCACAGAAAATTCACAGAAAGATGGTATTAGAGGTTCTATGCTTAAAATATTTGGCAAAGCCATACCTTGTTGTAACCCACCTAGCCCCAGCAGCCCACTGTTCTACAATCAATCACAGAGAAGCTACTAAAGCTCTGATGGTTACCTAAGGTCAGAGAGCAGCAGGATACTGCTCCTGAGCAGACTAAATGCTGAATCTAACATAACTCTAGAAAAAAGAGAGCACAGAGATGCTCCAAAGATGGAAGAACATTTAAACTGCATCCTGACTAAAACATGTAAGTAGCGTAAGTGTCCATGGTCATGTAGACATCTTACCCAACATCTTATTTGATATGGCAAAGAAACCCTCAAAGCAAAGTCTTCAGGAAACACTGCAGTGTAGAGTGGGTCTAGCAGAAGGCCTTCACAGTAGAGTAACCACAGCCTGTGGTCTATTAAATGCTGCCCAGTGCCTTCTCCCTCTTTTTCGCAGCTTCCTAGGTAAAGGCAGTGAAAACTCAGGCGTCAGTGCTAAACAGCAGTGAATTATATTAATAATTTAGTTCTGCAAACAATGATTTTTAATCACAAATTAATATTGTAAAGTGGTATGTAGCATGTACGGCCACCGTGGAAATGACAGCACAGGTTTCTCTTTTAAATCAGTGGCATGTTGTCCTGGGTTTGGGCTGATCCCTCCCCCGGGAAGAAAATTCACAACACAAACCCCCCTTCTTTTTTGAAAGTCAGGGAAAGATGAAATTGTATTTTCTTATAGTATAAGTATAACAATGTAAAGAGAGATAATAACTAGAGAAGGAAGGAAGGGAAAAAAACTATACAATAACCTTAAGGGAGATGGGGGAGGGGTCAAGCGGCGGCGAAGCAGCAGAAGCAGCAGTAGCCAAAACAGCAGCCGGGGAAGATAGGCGAAGCTGCAGCAGCAGAAGCCAGCGGGAGAAGGGGCAGAACAAACTGTGCTTCTAGACATTAAGTTCTTGATGCTCCAATGAAATTATATTAATTTATCTATTGTTGCCATTTATGTGACCTATCCCTGGAATGTTCATCTCTCCCCTATGTCTGAGCTAGAGGATCAGCTCAAAAGGCCACACATGTAAGTCAACATTCTCATTCTAAAAAAAAAAAACCAAACCCTGAAAGAAAATCCTTTACCTCTTCTAGCTGTGGAACCAGAAATGATACTGTGAGAAATTAGTATCTTTGAAAGAGTGGCAAAGAAACACCCAAACCCTTAACAAGAGCACTTCTGGAAACAAGTAATTGATACCATTAATCTCTGACATTTTCTAAGCACAAGTATGTCAGTATAAATATGTGATAGCATATGTGTTATCATGCAGAGAACATATTAAAAGCTTATCAACCCTTGAAATCATAGAATTATAGAATGGTTTAAGTTGGAGGGGACCTCAAAAATCATCTAGCTCCAACCCCTCACCGTAGGCAGGGACACCTCCCACTAGAACAGGTCACTGCTTCTTCAGGGCTGGGGAGTAAGTTTGTCATATGAAATATAAAGCTTAATGTTGCCTTACTAAGTGATGCACCTCTACCTTGAGTAATCAGTGTACAGGAAGTTCCTTCCTATTTAACACCTTGAATTTGTATGTGGATCTTTTCCTGCTAATTAATTGAAAGCAAAGCCCACATTAACTTCTTTTTGACCTATCCAGCAGAGTTTACATTTTAAAGAAGGTAGGGATCACTGTGATATTTTTAATTGAGTTTCTGTTCTGTCCTCCAAATTTCAGCAAAACAAAAAAATTAATAGGTTTCACACTCCATGTATGGAACTGAGGCTTTGCCCGCACCTACTGGCAGTAGCTTAGCTGATATAGCTCAGAGCACAGCTGTCATCAGACCTGGGCAGAGAATTAGCAGCAGAGCATTTACTGATGAAGGTCTTTTCAGGTTCAGTTTCTCTCAGACAACTGTCAATTGCAGGTTACCCTCCCACTGTACTACAGGTACTTTTAAAATCCTGTTAATTTTTAGTTTCATTATTCCAGCAATTAAGTAGTTTTACTTACAGCTTGATCATGAGCAGGTAATGCAAAGATTCTAGGAGATTATGCCCAGGGTTTTGACCTTTCCATTAAAAGTCTTGCTACTCCACCATTATTTATGTTTTCATACTCCTCAGGCTACACACTCTCCTTTACAAACCTGGTGGGTGACATATATTTATTGTATCTTCACTTTATGGGATTTGTACCTTTGCTTTATGGATTTGATATCAAGGTAAGACAAATGCTTCTTTCGAGTTCCTGAAGGAAGCCTACCTTTGAGCCAAGTAATCCATATTTTAAAAGTTCAGCACAGTGTGCTTATCACTGAGAACTCCAGTCAAATGGTGTTCTGCTCTCACAATTGCCACTTCTTTGGTTTTCTAGAGGAATCACAGAATTATTGAGGCTAGAGTAGACCTCTGAGATCATGAAGTCCAGCCTATGACTTAACACCACCACATCAACTAGACCATGTCACTCAAAGCAGTTAGACAGCCCAAATTACTAAAAGAATTATGACAAGGGTAAGCCTAGAACTCCTCTTTTGTTTTAGCTCAATTGGAAAGAACAAACCACAAAGTCAGTGAATTGTGGTCAATGAATTTGTCCTTAGTGACTTTGTATTTCTCTTCTAATATGCTTTTCAGAGACATTCATGTAGCTGCAGTGAAAGAACTGCAGGACTACTTGATAACATGGGCTTTAAAGTGGTGATTTAGAGTGCAAAAAACAATGTTTCTTAACATTTGATACAGGAAATACTCTAAATGGACATATCCTACATTAGTCATAAGGCAGGTGCTTTCTCAGCTCCTAAGTAAGCCATCTGGGAAAATTCAAAGTGCTTTTCTATTTCTTTATTTTTATATTTATCCATCTACCTATCTATCTATCTATCTATCTATCTATCTATCTATCTATCTATCTATCTATCTATCTATCTATCTATCTATCTAATCTACCTAACAGCTATGTAATCTATCTAGTAAGTTAGTTACTTATCTATAAATATATTTATTTGTTCATTTACTTGGACAGTCCTTACATAGCTTTTGACAGAATTACAGAATCATAGAATCAATCAGATTGGAAGACACCTCCAAGATCATCCAGTCCAACCTAGCACCCAGCCCTAGCCAGGCATAGAATAGAATCACAGAATCACAGAATCAACCAGGTTGGAAGAGACCTCCAAGATCATCCAGTCCAACCTAGCACCCAGCCCTATCCAGTCAAATAGACCATGGCACTAAGTGCCTCATCCAGGCTTTTCTTCAACACCTCCAGGAACAGTGACTCTACCACCTCCCTGGGCAGCCCATTCCAATGGCAAATCACTCTCTCTGTGAAGAACTTCCTCCTAACACCCAGCACAACTTGAGACTGTGTCCCCTTGTTCTGTTGCTGGTTGCCTGGCAGAAGAGACCAACCCCCACCTGGCTACAACCTCCCTTCAGGTAGTTGTAGACAGCAATGAGGTCCCCCCTGAGCCTGCTCTTCTCCAGGCTAAACGACCCCAGTTCCCTCAGCCTCTCCTCATAGGGTTTGTGTTCCAACCACTTCAGACTCAGTTTTGAGACTTAACAATATGTCATGAAAAGACTGCAAAATGTGAGTGGAATGAGGGCTTCTGACAACTGTGACTGAGAGCATGTATGCATTTTTCACTGGTTTTGGAGCATATTACTTTCCTGTTGGTCTGTGTGGACTGTAGCAACGTTTTATGGTCAGTGGTTCAGAGCATACACAACAGAGTGCTCTTACATTGCAGCAGCATACAGATAATAAAATCCCCATACTTATTTTACTGACCTGACCTCATCTATTCAATGCTTTTTGCAATTATGGGGAATTATTCACATAATTTGTCAGCTTGGTGAAAATGTAGTCACTTTTTGTACTTCAACAGAATTTTGTTGAGTTCTGAACTTGGAAACTGGGACTTTGTTCAAACACATGTCTGTGAAATGCAACTGCAAAAGACATGGCTATTTTAAAACATACCATAACAGCTGTTGTTTGTGAGGTTCCCTGCAAAGCCCCCTCAGTTTCCCAGCAGAAGAGCAAGCAGCATCAACTTAGACAAAAGGAGTCTACATCAAACAATGCAGCAGGACTGTGGACTGAGTGGATTAGAATTTGATTGTATTTTTCAACTTTATTTGGCTGATTAAAATAATTCCCTCATTTTTAAAATGTGGTGTTTTTTTGTTGTTGTTCCCCTGAAGTGTGAGGGACACACACACAAAAAAAAAGCACCTAGCAGTAAACAGGGACAAACGACCCAAAGTAGATCAGAGAACAAATCTGACATCTACTACTCTGCTGCAGCTTATTAAGTTGCAGGGCTTCATCAGATGCCTCCTGTCAAATGTCAGAAACAAACCAGTAATTCTTGTAATAAATGCATACTGTACTGATATTTTAAATACCTCCTGAGCCTACTGCTTTTCCTTCTAAGCTTTTACTCAGATGCTATTTATAAAAAGACAAAAGGGAAAAAATGCCTCTTTTCTTAGTAATACATTATTACTTTTAAGAACAGGATTTGCTTTAAAAAGCTTCAAGGCTTTTTCTTTGTGTGTGTGTGTTAACAAGCACAGAACACTACCCTGCTCTCTCAGTTATGTTTTGTCACTATCAAGGCAGATTGTTTCCTAAAAAGTTGTCTGAGTTTCTTTAAATCCCTATCTGGCTAGTTTGTGCCTTTGATAACTTAATTATTTTGGGAGGTAGTGGTCTGCAGCTGTTGTGCAGAAAGCCTTCCTGTAGGAAGAACTACATTTGGTGTATTGCTTAAAGCATTTTTATTAATGTAGTTATCTGACAAGATTTATATTGCAGTCCCTAATAGCAAAGATTTATCTTTTTATTCCCTCTCCCCCACCCCCCTCTCTGCCCCAGGCAACTCTTCCACATTAACATGTGACAGACATTTTTAATTTTTATAGCACTGTTTTATACAACTGCCTCAGTAAGATTTACACCCTACTCAAAGCAAAATTATTTGAGAGAAGCGAGGTTCTCACAGTCCTGTGAAAACATACTTCCTCATGTTCTGCTTTTCTCATAAATTCCTGAGAAAAATAAAGCCCAGCAGCCTTCTACAACCAAATAAGCATATACATCTATATCCAAATGACATGCGTTTCCCCCCTCCAGAGGACAGTGCTTCGCTAAGTAATATAGATTAATTTTCACACACGCCAATGCTAAACAAAACTCCAACCCCTTCAGTGGTTATTTCTGCACTTTTAACAATTCTTTGGCTCTGAAAAGTACAGAAAAACTCCAGATGAACTCTTGCTATCTGGCCTCATTATATATTTGCAGAAAACACTTTCCTTTTGAAGTCTGAAAAGGCAGAACACATGCAAAAATAGGTATGTGCATGCTAGTTTGAGCCTAGCTAGAATGTTTTGGTGAGAAGAACTAGATTACAGGCTGTGGAAATAAAACAATGGTGATGTCTACTTCGCTCATAGGCCTGCTGAGATGTATAAAAGCATAAGTCAAAACATAGATAACACACTCAGCACATCACTCTCTCTGGGGCTGCTGGCTGAGCTGCATCTCTCTAACCTCACCCTCCATTTTGGACTAACCCACTTTGCTTCCTAACCCCCCTGGCCAAACCTCCATTCTTCCTTGGGACTGGGGTAAGGTTGAGAGGAGTAAGGGAAAGGTGCAGGGATGGTTGAGAGCCCCTCCTGGGGACTCAGGTTTCTGGGAGGGGAGTTGTGTTTCTGTATTACCTTTTACCTTGTATATTTCTGTCTATAACTGTATATACTGTAAATATCTGCTTGTATATTGTGCCAGCTGTAAATATAAGCTTCATTCATATTTCCAGATCTGGCTGAGTCTAGTCTGGGTGATTTCTAAAGTGGGGGGGCGGGGGGGCAGGGAACACCCAAACCATCACAATGTGTACATATATACATATATATATACACTACCTGCAGAGTCCAAGAAAAACATAGTGAGTGTGATGGTGTACTATGAGAGGAAAGATCAGCATTTTCTTGTATTTGAAGATGTCTTTTTTGAGATATCAGTTCTGACCTGCAGAATCACAACTGCAGTTGGCCTACAGCAACTTAATTACGGCAGTGCTGTTTCATGCCTCCTTTTGCTAAAAGCTAGATGCTTCCAGGTTTTGGGTTGAAGCCAGACGTCCCACAAGCAAGCTGCTGAAGTGTTCAAAAAGGCAGAAGCTACAAAAACCTAGCAGGCAACAACTGATAGCTTCAAAAAACCCCAAACCCTCAAGAAACATCTCAAGGTATTTCCTGATTTACTGCATATTTTTTACTTTTTTTTGGTATCGAGAGACTGAAGTGCTTATCTGGAAATTGCCTAGCAGCTACAAAAAGGCAAAGGATACATCCAAGGAAGACACCTGTATGCTTTTATGAAAGGGCACAGGCAGGATTTCATAATGTCATAGTGAATAATAAGAACTGCTTGCAATTTTTTATTCTTAGGAGGTGTTTTTTAGGGTTTTTAAAAGTATCTTTCTTTACAATACAAGGTGTTTTTCCCCCCTTTCTATTATAATGTGTTCCAACTAATCTCTAGTTTCATAGGGTGTGCATATATGCTGAACTCGTGTATGTTAGCTGTTTCTTATTCACTCTTGCCCTGAAAGAAAAGTGTATGCAGTGACTTGCTATGAGAGGAAAGATCAGCACCTCCTCAAAAACCTTAAAGGTCATAGTTGAGATATTAAAATTGTGACCTTTGTATCTTCATTTTTTCACACTTGAATGTTTTAAAATCCAACCTTAAGCTTCACAGATAACAAAAATCATTTCTACCAGACAAATGCAGAATAAAGAAGAAAGAAATACTGAGAGCATGTGAAGATACATTTCACATTAAAGACAAATGGATAGCAGGTAAGATACACAGTGACAAATTATATGTGGAAATAAGTGAGGGATTTTCCAGTTTCTGTAAAGCACAGGTTAGACATCTATCTATCTATCTATCTATCTATCTATCTATCTATCTATCTATCTATCTATCTATCTATCTATTTATCTATCCATCTATCTATCTATCTATCTATCTATTTACTTTTTGTATAATTTCCCAGTTTCATTGGCCATTTAACAGCACTTGGCTGAATTGCATAGTGAAAATTGGAACATGTTTGAAAGAACTGTGGAATGTCAGAAGGCTAAGTCTGTACAAATGTTTTTGACCGAGTAGAGCTATGGCTTCTTACTGCTGTAAAACACACTAAAATTCAGATAATGTCTGTTATGAGTGTTTGACATTGCCACAAGAAGAATGATTTGTATGCACATGCTCAGAAAGTACCAGACTGTCCAAGATATCAGCATTTCCTTGCAGGTAGTTAAGATTTACCACAAAGCTACACTTTACACTCTCTTACTGTGCCTCAAATAACAAACACTGCTTTTTTACTTCCAGGAAAAGAGTGTTTGCTAGACTGAAAAGACGAGCTGATCACAGAGGTAGAGAGCTTGACTCTGAGATCTACAGAAATACATTCATTTGGGACTGAAAGGATGGCTGTCCACTCACTTGCCTCACTGCTTAGAAAGGCACAGATAAAGTTGAGATCTGGGAAACAGGCACATATATGGCTGCTCTCTACCATCTTGCTCTTGCTGTCGTGAAGGGCCTGTAGACCCAAAAATAGGCTTATTTATGCCTTGTCCTGCCTGGCCATGTTTTTCTGCCCAAACCAGGGGTAAACATACTAAATGAGCACAAAGGGGCACAACAGACCTGGTGCCATAAAGTCTGATCCACCAGGACCCCTGCTTGTAAACATGTTGTGTAAGCCCCCACACGCTCAGCTTGTGCTTCCCTGGTGTAAGTCCATGTGATCCCCATATTTGGAGAAAGTCCAGGCCTGTGGCTTTTGCCTATTATGGTAAGGTTTGGCTAACTGCCAACCTGATTGGTCATTCTAATGGCCAAAGGGCCAAAGGGGTACACAGGTAAACAACGTGCTCAGACCCCCCTGCATAGCTCAGACCCCGTACATTGCTTGCCTGCTTGCGTACTTAGTTGCAGAGCTCACTTAAGCCTGCCTACATATATGTGGAGCCCATAGTCTCCCAGCCAGCTGTGCACACTTGCACGCCACTGTGTTATCAGGGCCAGAGCCTGCATTGCCTGCCTTTACCTATGGAGTGCAGACTCCCTAGCAGCCATGCACACCTTGCACAGCCACTGCCTTATTATTGCCTGGTGAGCGCCATTGCCACCGAGTTACCAGGAAGCAGACTCCACTTGTCTGCACGCAATCAGCCTGCTAGCCGCATGAGAACCGTGCTCAGACTGCACAGCATCCTTCTCCTGTGCCTGAGGTCCTGCCTAAGAATCCCCAGACAGAGCATCCAGAAGAAGCCAGGAGACAAGGGCAGAGATTGCATCCTTCACCTGGAGAACAAGGTCAGAGACCATCATTTCCCCCAAGCTGGGAAGAATCTCCTTTCCCCTGAAGCCGGGAGAATTCCAGCCTCAAAGTCCATGGGCAAAGACTCCCCTGAAGTTTGGACACTTGTAATAGGCTGCACTGTAGCCCTGGAGGGTGACTGATAATTAATAAGAGTTGTGAGCAATTGCTTTAATGCCTCTGTAATAATCCATTGTCTCTGCCATAGAGCAGAAAGAGTTTTCAGCCCACTCTTCTGGGCAAATAGCATATAGACCCCAAACAGTATTTGCCAAGGGGAAAAGTCCTCTCTCTGTTTATAGTTCAAATGTTTGCTAGTTATTAATAAGTTACTGTAGATATTAATCCTAGAATGTTTTCATGACCATGTAGAATCTTTTTAATATTAATATACAGTGGTTGAGGGCAGCGAGAGTTCAGAATATTGAGTTTAATGAATATATATTTTTATAGAATATTATCTTCTCCCAGGCAACCAGAAATAGAACAAGGGGACACAGTCTCAAGTTGTGCCAGGGTAGGTATAGGCTGGATATTAGGAAGAAGTTTTTCACAGAGAGAGTGATTTCCCATTGGAATGGGCTGCCCAGGGAGGTGGTGGAGGCACTGTTCCTGGGGGTCTTCAAGAAAAGACTGGATGAGGCACTTAGTGCCATGGTCTAGTTGATTGGATAGGGCAGGGTGATAGGTTGGACTGGATGATCTTGGAGGTCTCTTCCAACCTGGTTGATTCTATGATTCTATGATTCTATGATCTCACACCAATTAATTTCTCCACTCAGCCAAAATTGGTGTAGGTGGCAGAATACCCCTCCACGACAATAGCACCCACTAGAATGCATGTACTCTTCAGAAATTATTACTGTATTTGCACTATTCTCCTTCCATGCTTTACTTACATCTCCTCTCACAGTATCCACTGCCACAGTGACAGTGTGACACCACAGCATTTATAACATCTGAGGACAGAACACCCCTTTTATCACTTCCCTTTCTCCTCCTAACAAGTATTAGCAAATACATAGTGAACTACTTTGAATAAAATTGTAAAGGTGGCTCTAATTAAAGAAATAGCATTGCCTATCATTTCAGTAAGTACAGGTTGGCTCTTTGCATGGCTCAGTAGTGCAGACTGGTAGAAAAAAAAATAAAGGACGCACACTTCTATGTGTTTTGGACAGCAAAACACTACAAAACCACCTGCTTTTGGTCTTTCTCTGATGAGATTTCCCATGAGCAGGTTGAGCTCTGTTCTCTTTCCTCAAATGAAAAAATATTTGATGCACAACAGACATGCAAAGTATGAAAAACTTTCAGGATTTGGGTTTTGACATACAGAGAATGAATTGATGGCTTCTAGTCACACCTTAAAATGCCTGTGAGATGTCAAAGAGATATGCTGCAGTAGTTTGCACATGTATAAAGGCTTTTGGTTTTAACAGAAACATTTACTGAACTCAGCAGAATAGCAGGATAGGAGGAGTCATGGCTTTGCAATGTCTGGTAAGAACTACAGTATTAAAAGTATAATCAAAGGGGATCTTGTGAAACTTGTGAAAGAAGTCTTGTGAACGAACATAAAAGGAAGAGGGGGGTGAGCTTAGTTTTTCACTCAATAGTGTCATCTGGAGAAAAGGGGAAAAAAAATGTGCCAGAAAAAAACCCAAACCCACACTGGGGAATCAGTGCAGGACTTAATTCCCTTTTGAAGTCACCTTATTCTGTTGAGCTTCAGAGACCTGCAGGACCAGTAAAAAAAATGCCTCTACAAAAAGTATCTAATTTTTATGTGAGAAAATAGGTAAGTTTTAATTTCTCATGATGCACAACTTTAGGGGCTGTAGTTTTTACAACTTATTTTTCTTGCACCTCTCTAGTAAGGAGGGGAGGCCACTTTGTATTGGTTTTGTCTATTTGTTTGTATTGATTTGATTTTGGTTTGGTTTGGTTTGGGTTGGGTTTTTTTTGCTTATACACATCACCACTTCTTGATAATTTTTAATTTACCCATGAAATATGGAAACAAACAAACAAACAAAAAAAACCCCAAACAGATCAAAGAGATAAACCTAGCTGAAATGGTGCTGGAGGAGTCCAGAAGTAATTTTCTGCTCTTTAGGTAAGATGTCCACAATGATCAAACAATAACAACTGGAGTAACAATATCAGTAACACTGAACGTGTTCCTGTGTGATCTGGTATAGGTGGTCCTGCTTTGGCAAGGGGGTTGGACCAGATGATCTTTTGAGGTCCCTTCCAGCCTCTGACATTCTGTGATTCTACAAAATCCAAAGGGCGTCACGGTACATCAGTGCTGAACTTAGAGCTAAAGAGTTAGCTCTAAGTTAACACAGCTCCAGTAGATCAAAACCAACCCACCTTCCTAATTTGCAGCCTACAAAATGCCTCCAAGAAGTCATATGCTGCTGTTGCTCTTCCAGGTTATTTCCAGTGACTGTAAGCAGCTGTGTGTCAGAGGCTTAACCTCTACGTCTGAAACCCCACTCACATGGCTGCTTCTGCCACAGAATGGAGTTCATAACTTAGCCCTACTTTATGACTAGTAATTATTATTCAGCCCTCTAGTAAAGACAATATTGCATGCTCATCAGGTTTATTATTGTTATTACTACTATATGTTTATTGATCCTATTAGGCCAATTCCTCTGTTATCCTTCCATCAGTGTTCTCTCTTTCTGGGAGTCAATGATGAGATAAGATTTCTGCTACAACAGAGTGAAATTCAGTATGAATCAACCATGGTGGATAACTGTGGACAGTTAGGTACAGGGCAAGCAGGACCCAATGAAGTTCCAGAATGCTGGCGAAGCATGGTAATCATAGAACCATAGAATTAACCAGGTTGGAAGAGACCTCCAAGATCACCCAGTCCAACCTATCCCCCAGCCCTAGCCAGTCAACTAGACCATGGCACTAAGTGCCTCAGCCAGGCTTTTCTTCAACACCTCCAGGGACGGTGCCTCCACCACCTCCCTGAGCAGCCCATTCCAATGCCAATCACTCTCTCTGTGAAGAACTTCTTCCTAACATCCAGCCTATACTTTCCCCGGCACATCTGGAGACTGTGTCTCCTTGTTCTATTGCTGGTTGCCTGGGAGAAGAGGCCACCCCCCACCTGGCTACAACCTCCCTTCAGGTAGTTGTAGACAGCAATGAGGTCCCCCCTGAGCCTGCTCTTCTCCAGGCTAAACAACCTCAGCTCCCTCAGCCTCTCCCCATAGGGTTTGTGCTCCAGGCCCCTCACCAGCTTTGTCACCCTTCTCTGGACATGTTCCAGCACCTCAACATCTCTCTTGAACTGAGGGGCCCAGAACTGGACACAGGACTCAAGGTGTGGCCTGACCAGTGCTGAGTACAGGGGAAGAATAACCTCCCTTGTCCTACTGGCCACACTGTTCCTGATGCAGGCCAGGATGCCATTGGGGCACACTGGGCACACTGCTGGCTCATGTTCAGCCTACTATCTATCAGTACCCCCAGGTCCCTTTCCTCCTGGCTGCTTTCCAGCCACTCAGTCCCCAGCCTGTAGTGCTACTGATTACATACATAGTGACCTGAAGGCAATGCGGATCATATCCATCTCTTCTCAGTCACACTTTCAAAACCTGCCTAGATGTGATTCTGTGTAACCTGATCAAGGCAAGCCTCTTTTATCAGAGGATTTGGACTACATGATCTGCAGAGGTCCCTTCCAACCTCTACCATTCTGTGAGAGAGACCGCAATATCCCATAATTATCACTAGTGGTGTTCCCCAAGGATCAGTGCTGGGCCCAGTCCTGTTCAATATCTTTATTGATGATCTGGACAAGGGCATTGAGTCCAGCATCAGTAAGTTTGCAGATGACACCAAGCTAGGAGCAGGTGTTGATCTGTTGGAAGGTAGGAGAGCCCTGCAGAGGGACCTGGACAGGCTGGATGGGTGGGCAGAGGCCAATGGGATGAGATTTAACAAGGCCAAATGCAGGGTTCTGCACTTTGGCCACAACAACCCCAAGCAGCACTACAGGCTGGGAACAGAGTGGCTGGAAAGCAGCCAAGAGGAGAGAGACCTGGGGGTACTGGTAGATAGTAGCTGAAGATGATCCAGCAGTGTGCCCAAGTGGCCAAGAGAGCCAATGGCATCCTGGCCTGCATCAGGAACAGTGTGGCCAGTAGGACAAGAGAGGTTATTCTTCCCCTGTACTCAACACTGGTCAGGCCACACCTTGAGTGCTGTGTCCAGTTCTGGACCCCTCAGTTCAAGAAAGATGTTGAGGTGCTGGAACATGTCCAGAGAAGGGTGACAAAGCTGGTGAAGGGCCTGGAACAAAAATCCTATGGGGAGAGAATGAGGGAGCTGGGGTTGTTTAGCCTGGAGAAGAGCAGGCTCAGGGGGGACCTCATTGCTGTCTACAACTACCTGAAGGGAGGTTGTAGCCAGGTGGGGGGTGGCCTCTTCTCCCAGGCAACCAGCAACAGAACAAGGGGACACAATCTCAAGTTGTGCCAGGGTAGGTCTAGGCTGGATGTTAGGAGGAAGTTCTTCACAGAGAGAGTGATTGGCATTGGAATGGGCTGCCCAGGGAGGTGGTGGAGGCACTGTCCCTGGAGGTGTTGAAGAAAAGCCTGGATGAGGCACTTAGTGCCATGGTCTAGTTGACTGGCTAGGGCTGGGTGCTAGGTTGGACTGGATGATCTTGGAGGTCTCTTCCTACCTGGTTGATTCTATGATTCTATGATTCTATACCACAGGTTCTGGTCTACTGACTAGACTCAGATGGTTAGCAGACAGCCAAAACTCTGTCCCACTTCATGCCTGTCTTCTTCACTGTTTTCCTTCTTTTCAGTCCTTATACAAGTACTCTGTACAGCTCCCCTAGGAGACTTTATCATGACTGCCACAGAAGCTCCTCCTGAGTTACAGAATCAGGTCAGCACTGTAGTTTTGCATTAATAGGTTAAACATTTTCAAGTTTTTGAAAGTGGGCAGAAGCTGAAAACATCTTAGCTGCAGCCCTGATCTGATTTTCAACTGTTTGCACCTTTTCTAATATGGAAGCAATAGCATTGTTATCAGTTCTCTGCTCATGGAATCATAGAATCAACCAGGTTGGGAGAGACCTCCAAGATCATCCAGTCCATCTTATCCCCCAGCCCTAGCCACTCAACTAGACCATGGCACTAAATGCCTCATCCAGTCTTTTCTTGAACACCTCCAGGGATGGTGAGTTTTGTCTCAAGCAGAAAGTCTTCCATTTATATCCATATGCCTAGGAATCTGACACTTTGAATTCAAATAACACAGACTTTTAGGATAATAAATAATACACCCAGCAACAAACCTGGCCACTACAACTGGAGAATTTCACAGTTTTCAATAGTTCCTTGTATTTGGACACAAACAGAGAAAGCCAAAACCTCAACTCTTCAACCCAGCTCTGATTGAGCTGAGATGCTAGGAGGTCATTTCCAACCTAACACTCAAAGTCTATCTCCTGAATAACAGAAGAATCAAACTATCTCTGGAAATCCATGTAGCTGTTCAAACTTGTAGGCAGTTTAGACTCACAGTTGCTCCTTTATGTCTTTTATGAAAAATGAACTAAATTCTTAGCTGTGGTCCCTTGTGTCATCCCTCTCTCCAAGAAACTGTGACTTACATACTGGAAATAGCAAAATGTATTTTATCCACTTTAAAATTTCAAGAATATGGTCATTAAAATCAAGCATTTCTGAGCACTAATGTTTTTGTTAATTGAGCCTCTCTGACATGTAGACCCTTAGGTACCATGTACTAAAAGCTCAAAATAGATCACCCTGATGTGAGTACATTATTCCTTAAAAACACCAGGACAGAATAGTCCTGTTCTAAGCTTGCTGTCATGTTTAGTGATGTAGTTAAGGATGGTGAGACCTCACCTTGAATACTCTGTTCAGTTTTGGGCTCCCCAGTTGAAGAGGGACAGGGATCTGATGGAGACAGTCCAGTGGAGGGCTATGAGGATGATTAGGGGACTGGAGGGCATGACTTATGAGGGAGGCTGAGGGATCTGGGGCTTTTTAGTCTGGGAAAGAGAAGATTTAGAAGGGATTTGATAAATGTTTATAAGTATCTGAAGGCTGGGCAGGAGAGGGAGGACAGGCTCTGCTCACTTGCTCCCTGGGATAGCACAAGGAGCAATGGGTGTAAGTTGCTGCAAAAGAGGTTCTGCCTCAACACAAGGAGGAACTTCTTTACTGTAAGGGTCACAGAGCACCGGAACAGGCTCCACAAAGAGGTTGTGGAGTCTCCTTCTCTGGAGACTTTCAAGGCCTGTCTGGATGTGTTCCTCTGTAATCTGTGTTAGACTGTGTGGTCCTGCTCTGGCAGGGGGGTCCCTTCCAACCCCTAACATCCTGTGATCCTGTGATGTGCCTGCCTACTGCAGAGGGGGCTGGACTAGATGACCTTTGGAGGTCCCTTCCAACTCGAACCACTCTATGATTGTGTGACTCTCATTTGTGCTTTTGTGATGCCAGGTTGCTTCAGAAAGGATTTGTTCCAAACTCTAAGACACTGTTTTAAGACATTGTAAGAGATATTTCTTGATAGGGCAAATTACTTGCTCTGTAATTCTTGGAAGTTCATCTGATTCTTAAGCTAATACATATACACTTTTCACACACACACACACACACACACAAAGACATCTGCTTACACAAGTCTATTCACACTCAGTCTTGCATAAAACTGGAACATTTTGAAGAAGTAGTTATGCTGATTTTAATATCCAAACCCTTATTTCATTTGATGAAGGAATCAAATTTGCAATGAGAAACACTAAAAAGTTAGTAAATACCAGATTCTAGGTTGTCAGACTATCTCCTTTTTAGGTGCATTTTAGCAGATCATGTATTTTTCTCACAAAGTAAACATATTCTCACTCAATAAACAAGCAGAAAATGCTTCCTTTAAGAGCATCTGTTCCGTGTTTTTTCTTGACTCTATTCACAGAAAGCGAATCCCTATAGACCTTGGTTACCAATATACACAAGATTTGCTCATGACACAACCCTTTTTTTTCCCCTTTCCACTAAATCTTTTCAAGTCAGTCTGATTAGCACAAGGTAAATATTTTGAATGTATATTTAAGAATTGTTCAGGCAGTCTTTGTCACCAAACTCTGGCCTTGCACTCTTGGTTAAGCATTCCAGTTCTTTGCTTCAAGTGGTCTTCTCAAGGAAAAAGAGAAACTGCTGAAGTGGAGGAAAAGCACTGGGATAGTGATGGGGGAGTCCTTATGACAGACAGAGATGAACTGGAGGAAGTTTGGTCCACAGAGTTGTTTGTTGATGAGAACAGTCACTCAAACCATGTAAAATCATGAAACCACCAGTTGAGTGTTTTCTCAGTGACAGCTGACACAGGAAGGAAGCGCTAATTATCTGTATTGATGATCCTGTCTTCCAGTTTTCTATCTGGGCCCATATTTTTTTTTTATACAGATAAACTATGCCACACAAAGCTCATCACTATGCAGTGATCATGGTCCTACTAGGGAGCTAGGATTACTTCCATTCCCTGCTAATACTCCTGCACCGGGGTAGGTATAGGTTGGAGATTAGGAGGAAGTTCTTCACAGAGAGAGTGATTTCTCCATGGAATGGGCTGCCCAGGGAGGTGGTGGACTCACTGACCCTGGAGGTGTTCAAGAAAAGACTGGACGAAGCACTTAGTGCCATGGTCTAGTTGACTGGATGGGGCTGGGTGCTAAGTTGGACTGGCTGATTTTGGAGGTCTCTTCCAACCTGGTTGATTCTATGATTCTATGATTCTAGTATTACATGACTTTTGCTGGGTATTTTTTTTTCTGACAGTTTTCTCTCAGCATATCTATTAACACAAGACATTTTTGTTTTGTCTTTAGCATACTGTTGTAAGTTTGTTGATGATACAAAGAATCTAGGGATGGACATAGCATAAGTTAAGCAAAGTTATTTGCCCTGGTCTGGTGCTGTGAATTAAGCAAAAAATTGTGTTTAAAAACTGTATCAGATCTTAAAATGATCATTTCTAACAGACTTAAGGTGTGTGTGTGGGGGGAAGTTGTGGAGTAACTGAGAGGCTTGAACCTAGAGTGAATACAAAAAGTACCCTTTATATGCCTGTACATTTTAAATGAGATCTGCTTCCCAGCTCTGTGCCAGGTACAGGATTGAATCTAGGAGCTCTGAATTCCAAATCAATGCTCATGCATCCTCCTAAGAGTTATCTGAGCTTTTCAGTTGACATTACTCAAGAGGAAGTATTGTTATGAAATCCAACCAGTTAGCATGATTTACCATTTCTAAAAGTTTTAAGAAATCAGACCCTTTAACCTTTCAACACTTCTCTTTTTCAAAGTAGCAAAACACTTCTGCTAAGTTCAGATCCAGCACCTTCTCATACCAGAACTGTGCCATTATTTTTTCTGGCCATTTCTGCAATACCTTGAGTACTGTGTCCAGTTCTGGGCTCCTCAATTCAAGAGAGATGTTGAGGTGCTGGAAGGTGTCCAAAGAAGGGCAACAAAGCTGGTGAAAGGCCTGGAACACAAACCCTATGAGGAGAGGCTGAGGGAGCTGGGCTTGTTCAGCCTGGAGAAGAGGAGGCTCAGGGGGGACCTCATTGCTGTCTACAACTACCTGAAGGGAGGTTGTAGCCAGGTGGGGGTTGGTCTCTTCTCCCAGGCAACCACCAATAGAACAAGGGGACACAGTCTCAAATTGTGCTGGGGAAAGTATAGGCTGGATCTTAGGAGGAACTTCTTGCCAGAGAGAGTGATTGGCATTGGAATGGGCTGCCCAGGGAGGTGGTGGAGGCACCCTCCCTGGAGGTCTTCAAGAAAAGACTGGCTGAGGCACTTAGTGTCATGGTCTAGTTGACTGGACAGGGCTGGGTGCTAGGTTGGACTGGCTGATCTTGGAGGTCTCTTCCAACCTGGTTGATTCTATGATTCTATGACTAATTTGAAGTGACCTGCTGTTACTACTTCTCTGAGAGAACTCAGAAAGAAAGAATTAGGTGTTTCCTTTCCTCAGGGACATCTGGATATTTGGCTATGGGTCTTACTGGGGATTGTAATCTTTCTACAGTGCTTTGTTCTCTTGAACTGCAAGAACTGATTCTGAAGAGAGTAGACACTCATTCGTGTTGAGGGGTGGCGTTTTTGTTCTTTAACCTCCAAACTGCTATAACAGTAATAACATAAAGGTTTGGAATTAGAACTTAATTTATATTTTGGCTATAATTCCAGAGAGAAAGGGGGTTCTATCATCACAACCAAGGACAGTACTTGGTCTGGACTCCCTGCTCTCACAAAGCAGTCTTTTGGCAATTACAATTTTTGAGGAACAAGGACAGTGCCATGGTCTAGATGACTGGGTAGGGCTGGGTGCTAGGTTGGATTGGATGATCTTGGAGGTCTCTTCCAACCTGATCAATTCTATGATTCTATGATCTGTCATGGATTTCAGTGGGACGCATGTTTCCCAGCAGCTGAAACTCATATCTTTTCAGAGAGCCATAGCTGACATTTTTATTGACACAGACAGGTACCAAATACAATAAAGGGTGGAAAATTTTGTAGGGTGGCAGGGGGGCTTGCCAAGCCTGCTTCTCCCTCTACCTGGCAGGTGAGTGAAGGTGTGCAGGGACACTAGGGGTAAAAGGGAATCTGCCTGGATGCATTCCTGTGCAAACTATGCTAGATGATCCTGCCTTGGCAGGGGGGTTGGACTTGATGGGCTCTGGAGGTTCCTTCCAACCTCTATGGTTCTGTGATTCTGTGATCAATATACTTAATACCTCTCATGCTCAGATGTCAGACTGCTCCTCCAGTTTTCTATACTACAAAGAATGTATTCCCTACACTGCAGCAAAATCTCAGTAAATGAAGAAAGGCTCTAGAACACACTGGATCTTTTGCTGTTCCACACAGATTTCAAGTGTTTCCCATGGCATTTCAATTGTAAAAGGTAGATAAACTTTTCTTCCTTTTTACAAAAATGCTACTAGTACATTTTTTTTTAAAAAGCATTGCAGAAGAGAACAAATTTAATAATGAAATTTTAAAAGCTGTAAAAGGACAGAGTACTCTGAATGATAAAAAGTGCACTTTGCAAGTGCAGGGAAGAATTACACGAGCAGTGCTTTGCCTTTTGAGACTACGAGCAGGGCTAATAAAGGGCAGCCTCATTTGTCAGGAAACAGCAGCAAATCGATTACACAAGATCACTCAAGCTGCTGCTCCCCTGCTGAATGCAAGACCAGGCAGCTGGCAGTTCATGATCTAAGCCTCACTTACTGGCACAATTTGCAAGGCTCATTTCCCCAAGCCTGGGAAATCCCTTCCACAAACACACACCCAGGATGCAGCCTCTTCTTCCCTCCTCATGAAAGTCCTCTCACAGAACAGACCCAGTATGAATCACACTGTGGGAGAGGGCACAGCTTGTGTGACCTTCTGCTTTTGATAAAAGGCTTCAAGGCTGACCTTGGCTGTCACTCCTCCCACTCTCTCTCTCCAAGGATGCAAACTATCACTGCAATGCACATGAAACTCTTGCAAGAAGCAAGTTAGTACGACTTGGCTATAAAATAGAAAGGTTACACTGAGATGATCATAATCATGAGTGGATGTTGCATTCAGATGAGCCTGCATCCTTGAGAACACAAAATGGAGCATTGCTGATACTGAGAAGGCATACTAATCTAGCCTTGAAACAAGATAAATGCACTGGCAGGTCTAAATCTGTCCTACTGAACCTGACAGTACTGCCAAGACAATAATTCCTTGTTTAACTTACAGATGGATGTAGCAACGATTTACAAATAAAAAAAGCCCAAACCCACAACAAAAACCTGTGTAGATGAACTATTCATGTAAGAAGACAGTTTTCTACAAAATCACCAGTGTGCTTGCCTGCAACCATGTCCCACTCCCAATCCCATTCATACAGCTGAACAGCTTTGTGGTGAGCAACTGAGCAAAGGAAAACCTGCTGGGTCCACAGTACAGACACTGTATATATGAAAGTGGTTTGTGTGATACTGCACACACCGAGGGCAGATAGGCTTGTGATTCAAGATATGGACAGAGACTATGTGTGTTCTCTCTATGCTATGTGTGTTCAGCACTTTCTACTAGACCTTGAAGGAGGTTGCTGTCCTGTTTGTATTCTTCAGTACTCCAGGAGTTTTAACCTATAAGCTTTGACGTGTACACTACATGCTTTCAACACAAGAACTCTGAAGGGGTTCCCTTCCAAGCGATGCTGGAGACAATCTGGATTAGGATCTATACTTGATGATAGATTACAAAGAGTAGTATATTAATTAATTAATTATTTTCAGTCATTGAATGATTAATACTGTATCCCATGTGGATAAATATACTCTAGAATACCCAGCCTTTCTTACTGATTAGATTATTACTGTAGGTGGAAAAGTTTCATGGGTTTTGAGGTTTCAGCGATATTGGTGGTTTCTGAGCACACAGCTTTTGTTAAATCATAGATTCATAGAATCAATCAAGTTGGAAGAGACCTCCAAGATCATGCAGTCCAACCTATCACTCAGTCCTAGCGAGTCAACTAGACCATGGCACTAAGTGCCTCATCCAGTCTGTTCTTGAACACCTCCAGGGATGGCGACTCCATCACCTCCCTGGGCAGCCCATTCCAATGGCAAATCACTCTCTCTGTTTTTCCCATAATGGAACAGGACAGTAATACTTGGAAAGTGTGGGTCTATCTTGATTCTTCTAGTTTCTCTTTTTTTCCACAAAAAAAAAAACCCCAAACCAACCAACCAAACAAACAAACATCAGACATAAAACCAATGCCTAAAAAGGTCAGTCTGATACGAGTTGATAGTGCTACTTATAAAATATTTATGAAGTATCTTGCATTTCTTGTGGTTTCCCATACCCTTCTTCTTCTTCCTGCATTCAACATTTTCAGGAATGATCATGTTTTTCATGCCTATTTAATAGTCTCCTGCAGGCAGAAAGAAATAATATCTATATTCACTTTAATCTCAGAAGTTGCAAATCTTGCATAAACTAAACTAAACTGCAGATTATAAATTCAGATTACCTTCCCCCCCCCTCCTTGCCCTAACACTTTGCTGAAGATCATTGCAGATTTGTTAG
Source organism: Pogoniulus pusillus (assembly GCF_015220805.1). NCBI lineage: Eukaryota > Metazoa > Chordata > Aves > Piciformes > Lybiidae > Pogoniulus > Pogoniulus pusillus. Next base: position 105,942,448 of record NC_087309.1, read on the forward strand.
GTAAAGAGTTGCAAACTTCTTGGGCTTCCTAAATTTAGATTGTCACAGAAGACTCATCCTACACAAATCTAACAATGTAAAGGAGACCCCATCCTCAGGTATTAACCTTAAGCATTCTGTTACAAATAAACACTTATTTGTGTGAGTGTTATAATTAAGCACTGAACAAGCAATAAGAATAAAAGAAGAGGTTGCAAAATGTTGGAATTTTGTCTAACATCACTGGCAGCTTTCCCCTAAACTTTTAAACTTTCCTTCAGTGTCAGTTTTTCACTTAGATATATTTTACAGTATGGAGTACTTTCAGACAACGTCTTCACATGTTTCGTTGATATGCCTTGCAAATTTGGTCTCTGGTACTGGGGTCCTTATAAAAGGTAGCCACCACTGTGAAAACCTTTTTAAACAGCAAAAACATTCTGGTCAAGTTTTCAGAGCAATTTAAAATGCTTCCATCATTGTTTGGGTGACAGCAAGAACCCTAATCATTCATAAGGTCTTTCTCCCACCTATAGTTTCTATGACCCCATTGTGCAATGCAAATAAGACAGAAAACACTTCTCACAGCACTGTTTTTCTTCTTTTTAAATCTTACTATGCCCTCTGAAACATGAATAGATCAGCACTATGATATGCCTGACTGGAGTGATGCTGGGTGATAATGAGTTTACATATAGTTTCAGTGCTGTAAGCAGTGTAGTCAGGTAAGCACAGAGCTCCATATGGACTAAGTAACTCTGAGCTTTACTGTAAGGCACTGCAGGACACAGTGTGAGTGTAATCTCAGACTCTGCACAGCATTTCGGTGTTTGGTACAAAGACCATGCAGAAAGACAGATGAGGCTAGGGCAAGAATATGATTTCCACAAGATTTTTGTTAACACACAAATAATTTAACCACAAGCCTTGATTCAGCAAGTAGAGCGGCACTTAGCATTGATCAAGTTGTCAAAGCAGACTTTTTGTCTTCAACTTCCCTGTGAGTGAAGACATAATTCATCACTTTGCTGTTTACAAACAACAATGTGCCTAAGCACATCAGACCTCAAAGAGTGCTCTTAATGAATCTACGGTAAAAATAGATCCAACACTCCTCAAAAGTAAATGCATTTGTAACGCAGGCTACTTCAAGCATGGACAAAGTTCTCTAAGAAAGACAGTTCTATACACAGTAAAATGGAAATACATCAATTCAGCCCAAATATTTTGACAGTTTCAATTAAAGATTGCAGGCACATTAGCTTCTCAGAACCCACATAGTGCAGATATTCACCCTCTCTCCTCGGAAATGTATTAAAAGCCACAGAGCCTGTAAAATGTTTACTTTTCTTTATTTTCCTGAGCCATCTGTAAGCCTCCATGCAAACTGTCAAGAAGCTCTCTTTCCCTATCCATCCTTTCCTCCCCTACATTAACTCCACTTGCACAATGAAACTTGCTGGGGTGATCCTGTTGCAGAAACACTCAGCATTAAAAGAAGGGGGATAAAAAGATCAAATAACAGAAGGTCAGAGCACTGAGAGGGCAGAAGCAGTAGCAGCAATGAAAAGAAACTGTAGAAGATGCAATCACCTTACCATTCATTTTGGCTTCCTGCTGCCCTTAGTGCTTTCTGAAGTGGACAGCAGTTAAGTGACAGCTTTCCTGCCTTTTAAGTGCCTTTGGCTGCAGACACAAGCATTTTTACAAGTGCTGCACATTTAACCTTGTTCAGAAAAACTACCCTTGTAGGAAATAGGTCTAACTGAAAAGCAGTTGAGGTTTCCAGAGTCTTGTCATGTCCCCTGTGGGCAACTGCATGGCCAGGTCGTGATGTAGAACAAAGATGCACACCATTCTGGATGGTCTTGGTATTGTAAACCCAGTAAGAGAGGGGTACAAGAACCCCACTGTCACTGAACAATATGAATGCAATGCTTCTGGCAAAGATGGTGAATAATCCAAGTGGTCTTGCTTGCTTGCAAGATTTGGGCAGTATCTCATCAGTTTAATTAATCACTGGGGAAAAGTGTACAACACTTCTCCGATTATAAAGTAATGGGTCCATCAGGTGCAATTAGAGTCCAGCTGAAACACTGCAGTTTGCTTGAAAACTATTCAGGTAAACAGTTGTGGGTCCTGGATAGGGCTCCTTTCCTAATTAATCCATAGAGAGCTGAAGTATTAGGTTTTCCTCAGCAAGGCATTTCCTAATATGTGATCATGTTTTGCTCATGCTTCAAGTCTTGCTGATAATTAAAGGCAGGTTTCCTTATAGGCATCCATTCCATCACCACAGCATCCTCTTAGAAATGCTTTTCCCTGTGGCATGCCAAACCACTGTGCTGTTACATCATTCCCAAGGGTGCCACAAGTGACATGATGTAATAAACAGCATCAGAGAGAAAGAAGTTCTTGCAGTGACATAATGTTAATGAGAAGAGGATTTACATGAAAGGTTTCCCAGATACTCAGTTGAAGGAAGAATGCTTGCTGACATTCAAGTTCTGTGAATATTAAGTGCTAGCAAGTACCCCAAAAATAGAGGAATATCTATTTGCTTTGAAATTCAGCACTGCTAATAGATTCATAACTACCTCAAATACCACATCAATACTTAAATGATTTGATTTCAACTTTTGAATATGTAAGAGGTCTGACTAGTTCTGTTAATGGCATTCAACTTGGTGGGGTTGAAATTGTAATTGAATCCAGCCCTACAGCATATATGGAAGAACAACCATGTGAAACACACAACCAGATCAGCCTCACTGGAACAAGTTTGGTTTAGTGCATTTACTAAAGCGCAAAAATGGTGCCTGGTGCTCTCATTTTCCCTTTCCAGTTTTTGTATGTCAGTCTGAACATTTACTCAAAGGTGGGCAAATTTTAACTCTCATTTTCCCCATGTGGAAGTTAATGCATCTGAAGCATGTGTCTGCAAATTCCCAGAGCAGGTCAGCTAGGGAAAAGTCAAAATGACTCAATTCAAGCAAGAGACAGACAGAAATGGGGCTTCTCTCCTCATACACACATTAACATAACACATGTTTCTGTACTTAAGGCAGATGAGGGCATTGAGTCAGTCATCAGCAAGTTTGCAGATGACACCAAGCTGGGGGCAGATGTGACTGAGTTGGAAGGCAGAAGGGCTCTGCAGTGGGACCTTGACCGCCTGGACAGATGGGCAGAGTCCAATGGGATGGCATTCAATAGCTCCAAGTGCAGGGTGCTGCACTTTGGCTACAACAACCCCATGCAGAGATACAGGCTGGGGTCAGAGTGGCTGAAGAGCAGCCAGACAGAGAGGGATCTGGGGGTGCTGGTTGATACCCACCTGAACATGAGCCAGCAGTGTGCCCAGGTGGCCAAGAGAGCCAGTGGCATCCTGGCCTGCATCAGGAATGGTGTGGTCAGCAGGAGCAGGGAGGTCATTCTGCCCCTGTACTCTGCGCTGGTTAGACCACACCTTGAGTACTGTGTTCAGTTCTGGGCCCTCCAGTGTAGGAGGGACATTGAGATGCTTGAGCGTGTCCAGAGAAGGGCAACGAGGCTGGTGAGAGGTCTCGAGCACAAGCCCTATGAGGAGAGGCTGAGGGAGCTGGGATTGTTTATCCTGGAGAAGAGGAGGCTCAGGGGTGACCTTATTGCTGTCTACAACTACCTGAGGGGTGGTTGTGGCCAGGAGGAGGTTGCTCTCTTCTCTCAGGTGGCCAGCGCCAGAACGAGAGGACACAGCCTCAGGCTGCGCCAGGGGAGATTTAGGCTCGAAGTGAGGAGAAAGTTCTTCACTGAGAGAGTCATTGGACACTGGAATGGGCTGCCCGGGGAGGTGGTGGAGTCGCCGTCCCTGGGGCTGTTCAAGACAAGGTTGGATGTGGCACTTGGTGCCATGGTCTAGCCTTGAGCTCTGTGGTAAAGGGTTGGACTTGATGATCTGTGAGGTCTCTTCCAACCCTGATGATACTGTGATACTGTGATACTGTGAGTAAACAGAAGTTAACTTCTGTTAAACTTCTGTTTTTTAAACTTCTGAAGTTAAAGTTCTTGGGCAACTCAGAAGATCCTGAGATTTACCACCAGCTGGTGGTAAGAAGTCCACCCATGTCACAATACATAACTGCTTCATTTCCAGCTAGTATTAAATCTATTCACCCTATAGACATGCTGCCGTGTAAAAGCACCACTACACAACTGAGTATACACTTCAGCCACTGAGACTTACAAGGAATTTATATGAATACGTCGAGGGAAGGTAAGGTTTTACTTTAGGTCAAGGTCCATTTCAAAGAATTATATCCTTGATGTGAAGAACCACTTGACTTAGATCTTATAGTTAAGAGATCACCTCAAAAACTAACTGGGCACTCCATTCAAAGAAGGCATTGTATGTAGAAAGCATCTCATCTGAGACTCAAATCACAGCTGTAACAGCTGTGTGACTTATCCTTTCTGTTAGACTGGTAAATATGCCAAGGGAGGGTTTGTCAAAAATGAAGAAGTTTTCCACCTTAATGTATGAGATCCTGACATGCAACAGCACTTGCATTGAAAAGTAACATGATAAGCCAGATGACCATTTCCTGCCTGGTGGGGACAGGAGTCTCCATGGCAAGTACCCACACAGGGACATCTCTCACTGAATGTGAAGGTGCTCCTCGAATAGCTGTTCTGCACACTTATTTTAATGCAGCTGGCTGTGATTTTACAAAACCATCCCAGCAGAAGCACTTGCCACTTCCACATGAAATACCATTCTACATGACCACTTCTGGAGGATGAGTTTCTGTTTATTTACAGATGCATGATTTGATTGCCTCTGAAGTAGGAGTGGCCTAGTCTTTGGTTCACTGCACCTGGGCAGTAAACACAGTATGTTTAAGTATACAAGTAAAAGCAGACAAAGCAGCAGTTTCCTTGAGGAAAAATTTCAAGACCAGCCTGAGATTCCCAGCTACAGGGTCCTTGTATCAACTAATTGAAGACTTCATTGTCAAGGTTCAGTCAGTCACCTAGTTCCAAGTATGCCCATTGCCTCCCTCCAGACCATTGTCTCATGTCTGTTGACAGCTGGCTGTGCCCTCCCAGACTCCATAAATATGTGCAGTATGTGAGTACAAAGGCACCACCAGAAAACCCCACACCTATAGCTAATGAATTGAGTTGTTCTTATAACTTAGCTATAATTTAAGCCCCTTTGTTGTTATCACAATCTTAAGATAAACCAAAGCAAACCAAGAAATTATTTTATTGCCACATTTCCAGGCACTGTTACTAGGGTTGCAACTAGTTGCTTTGGTTATGTTTTGGGTTTGTCATGGCTTAATATTTTACACTCCTGTTAAACCTTTCCCAACTTTCCCAGCATTAAGAGTGATCTGAGGCCAGCCTGGAATGTAGTGGCTGCGTCATATGCCAAGGGATACAGAACTTTCAGATAGTACTTGATTCCTTTCAGGGTGATAGACACCCCAACAGGTGAAGATTTCCTTAAGCCACTGCAGAGTCCTCTCTCACACTTACAGAAGTGTAATTCTCAGCAAGCAAAGGTGAAAATACAGAGACACATCTCTCTCTCCTTTGGTCACTTCAGCATTTGTTGAAAGCATCAAAACACTGAAATGAGGATATGAAACTTGTGTTGCACTTACTGTTACCTCAATGACACAACTAATAAAACCTACACTTCTGGTTTGTCAAGACTGGATCCCATCCACAGGATCCTCCAACATCTCACATATTCCTGTTTGTACATATGAACTACCTCTACTTTCTGAACCTACAAGAGTACTGCTCCTCTTTGTGCCTCAGAAACAACAATATAGGATATAGAAGCATTTTTTTCCTAATTAAATAGAGATGCAAACGACTGTGGCACTTTTTTCCCCTACAATAATTCACTGGCATTCAGTTGAATAGGCTTTTCATAATCTCAGAAAGTTTCAAAGAGCATTCAGATTCATAATGACATCAGAGCAATGAATTTAAGGGCTCCTGCTGGATTCCTTAAACCATTTGGCTGTGTCACTGAAGTACAGTACAATTTCCTACTGCTCTCCTTCAGCAGCACCTTAGATTGCCATGTACAGTGTAGCTTTCAACAGTGATCAAGTGGAAAATGAGTTTTCTCTGATTGATTATAATCAATGGCAAATTGCAGCATCTTAAACTCTCATTGACATACATATTCAGTTCTTCAATTCTGCAAGTTCCTCCTTAATCAGAGCAAGCAGTGGATGTTGGGCTGAAAGTGACAAAACTGACATTACTGCAGCTATTTTGTAAGCTACATGATTTAAGCTGGTGTGCTCAGTCCAGCTACTGCTGAATCCTGCTAGGCAATTTCAGAAGAAAGGACTGCAACTTGACAGATAGAGCTAAGCCCTGATGGCTCAAGGGCCTATCATTCAAGTAAAGAAGTAGGCTGCTTCTTCTATGGTAAGAGGACTTTTGGTGTAAGGGCTGTTAATCTAGCAGACTGCACCAAATGCAGACAAAAAATCTCTTGAAAGAAAAAAAAATCCTCTTTCCAAACTCTTAAGTTTCTCAATGAAGACTGTATTCTCTCTTTCTTTGTGTGTGCCTAGAATTCTGTGCAGCAGCATTGGCTGTACTCTGCTGTGATACCTTATAATAAGGCCAAGCAGGGAACATTTATCAACAGCATTTCACCCTCCCTCTCTCTGAAGCTCTCTCATGCATCGTGGTCTCCTGAGTTTTAAGCCAGAAATTAGGTTGAAGAAGAGTAAGACTAAGGTAAAATCACCTGTGCATCATAAACATTCCCATGCTGTGTTCTCTGCCTATGAAAATAAAAATCACCCCTGCTGCTTAGCCTCACCCTGTTTTGGTTCTTCTTCTCTTCTCTTCTCTTCTCTTCTCTTCTCTTCTCTTCTCTTCTCTTCTCTTCTCTTCTCTTCTCTTCTCTTCTCTTCTCTTCTCTTCTCTTCTCTTCTCTTCTCTTCTCTTCTCTTCTCTTCTCTTCTCTTCTCTTCTCTTCATTCTCTTCTCTTCTCTTCCCTTCCCTTTCCCCTTTCCCTTTTCCCCTTTCCCCTTTCCCCTTTCCCCTTTCCCCTTTCCCCTTTCCCCTTTCCCCTTTCCCCTTTCCCCTTTCCCCTTTCCCCTTTCTCCTTTCCCCTTTCTCCTTTCCCCTTTCTCCTTTCCCCTTTCTCCTTTCCCCTTTTTCCTTTCCCCTTTTTCCTTTCCCCTTTTTCCTTTCCTTTCCTTTCCTTTCCTTTCCTTTCCTTTCCTTTCCTTTCCTTTCCTTTCCTTTCCTTTCCTTTCCTTTCCTTTCCTTTCCTTTCCTTTCCTTTCCTTTCCTTTCCTTTCCTTTCCTTTCCTTTCCTTTCCTTTCCTTTCCTTTCCTTTCCTTTCCTTTCCTTTCCTTTCCTTTCCTTTCCTTTCCTTTCCTTTCCTTTCCTTTCCTTTCCTTTCCTTTCCTTTCCTTTCCTTTCCTTTCCTTTCCTTTCCTTTCCTTTCCTTTCCTTTCCTTTCCTTTCCTTTCCTTTCCTTTCCTTTCCTTTCCTTTCCTTTCCTTTTTTCTTTTCCTTTTTTTCCTCTTTTCTTCTCTTTTCCTTTCTCTCCTCTTTTCTCTTTCATTTTCGTTTTTACTCTTTTGCTTTTTTATTAGCAAGATTTCTTACCCCTTGCGGGTGAATCTGCCTTCCCTAGAGCCACCAGAAGTGATCTTGAGAATCTCCTCTCTCCAGACCTGCTTTTGGCCACCCATTTTTACAGTCCCTCACATCATCGAGATGCTTGCCCTCAGCATCAGGCAGCATGCTACTGATACATCCTGAGTGTAAATGTGTTATTCATATTTCTCTGAGTTCATCAGTGTCTCAGCTTGTCATTCTTGCTGTTCCCCAGAATAATAGAGCTTAGTGAGGCAATTTGTGCTCAGCTTCTGCAGCACGTGCAAGTAGCATGTTCTATTAAAAAACATGACAGAAAAAAAAAGCACCTACATCTGATCATCTTTCCTCCAGAGATTCGAAGTCCAATAACATTCTTTGTACCTTTACTTACTGTCTTGTTTTGTGTGTTTGTTTTTTTTTTTTTATTAATAATTTGTACTGCAGGATTGCTCAGATTGTCCTTTCAAAGAAGCATTTTAACCTCCTCACATTAGTTTTAGCTCCTGATAGAGACTTACTTGTCATCATGTCTTACCAGTGTAAATAAAGAACAATGACTTTGATGTCACCACAGTCACAGTGGAGTCAGAAAGGAGAGAGAAGTCAAGCCCTCACTGTTGCATAACATGCAAAGTTACTTTTATCCTTGTGCTGCCTGCTAGTGCACTCACAGAGCTTTGCACTGGATTGACATTTCACAAATGAGAAGGGAGATTTCTGTTCCAACATAATCCATGGGATAAATATAACCTTAGGTTGAGAGTTGATTTAAAGTATTGAAGGACCATAATGAAGGACTTTGTAAGGCAGGTTGCCCTAGCACAAGTGAAATCAAACACTCACATTTTGTCAGATTTCAGTGCACAGGAGGAACAGAATTTTTCTCCTGCTATATTGTCTGTTCAGCTCAGTGTGCAGACCTGCATTCATCCTCTCATGCATGCATGAGATCAAGTATCATGAGACATGAACAGCATAACGAATGAGATACTGCAAGTTCTTCAGCCTCCATCTTTTGCTATGTAGCAGTTCAAGCACCAAAGAATGTGCATCGAAATATATCACTTAGAGATACTTTCACTTTGGGTTTCATGCATCAGGGAATGAACAAATACTTAAAACAATGTAATTGACAGACATCTGCCTGCAGTATCCACGACAAACAGATCTTCCAGATTCTGCAAGCTACACCCTGTGAAAATGTATTATAAATTCTTATTTTAATTTTAGAACTCAGAGACCAAAATGCCCTGAATTCTGCAGAAAACAAAAATCTGCATAAATTAACATTTCCACACAAAGAATTTGAGAACGCATCCAGTTAACTGAGTGACTAAAACCACACTGTGTTTATATCATAATTAATACAATGTATTCTCTGTTTATATTGCTTTAGTGCAATGGATTTAGGTGTTAGTTTCCCTCAGATTTTCATGAATTGCAGACAGGATGGCAGCAGAGAGGAACTGCACACAGTATACCATCTCTGCATCCACTTTGTAGTTATTGTTCCTTGGCACCCATTCATGGTTTGTGATGGTTTGGCACCTTTATGCAATCCTTTACGTCACGAAGCTCTCAGATGAATGTAGGCAGGTTCAGTTTTTAGGATTTTGCTTCTTTCCAGGTTTGCCATGCTACAAGCCATAGAATCATAGAACCAGTCAAGGTTGGAAGGGACCACAAGGATCATCTTGTTCCAACCCCCCTGCCATGGGCGAGGACACCCTACCCTAGATCAGGCTGGCCAGAGCCTCATCCAGCCTGGCCTTAAACATCTCCAGGGATGGGGCCTCAACAACCTCCCCGGGCAACCCATTCCAGGCTCTCACCAATCTATGGTGAAGAACTTCCTCCTCATGTCCAGTCTGAACCTACCCATCTCCAGCTTCGCTCCATTCCCCCTAGTCCTGTCTTTTGCATAGATGGCCTAATAGGAATTCTGTTTGTTTGTTGCAAAATGAAGTGGCTGATACTTCTCCTTGCACCCTCATATCTTATACTCTTATAAGTTATGTTTTCTATGAGGTCATCTTCACTGAGGAAATGTCTATAATATAGTCCAGACATGGAATAATCACAGAACAATCATCTGCTTCATATCAGTAGTCTGTTTTCTTTGTCAAACCTCTCTTCAGAGCAAATAAATTTCTCTGTACATGAGATCTGATCAAATAAAATGACCCTGACTTAAATGTTATAATCAGGGTTCCTCACAGCCTTATTGTGCTCCATGAGGCTAGAGAAGCCTTTTCAGGTTTGCACTTGCATGCCAGCTGCTCTATGTTATAAGTGCATGTGCTAAACTTAACTTGTGTTTAAAATATGTACATGAAAAATGGATTCAAGACTATGGAGGTGAAGTGTTAACATCTGAATGTAAAACAAAGAAGTGAAATAAACTTTGAATTCTTTTGGTCTAGTCATCAGAAATGGTTATCTTGGGATTTGTGAGGACGTGGTAATCCTTGCCTGACTCTCTGGTTTCATGCTATTGTGGCAGAAAGAGTATGCTCAGAGCAAACACTGTACTGTTCTCCTTGATTTCTTCTTTGAGGATGAAATCCTAAAAGAATTACACAGCCAATATCTGTTGCAATGGGAACTTTTTCTGTTCCCCCTGCTTGCCCTTGTTTCTAGGGGCTGGCAGCTTAGATCCATGCATAATTCCATTAAGAACCTCTGTACACAAGATGTAAAGTCAGGTTTACACCACCAGCAGCACAGAGTTTTTGAAGGACATTCTCCAGTTCCACCATTTCTACTTCATAAGTTCAGGAAAGTTTTTCAGTCTGTAACTTATCACCCAGAAAGATGTTTGCAAGTCTTCAAATGCTGTAGGAATGATAATATACAACTGTGCAGTTGTTGATGTGGTGAGCATATGTACTTTATCTCCAGAAGTCACTTTGAGAAGGAAACACATCAATATTTCAATACTAAGAATAAAAGGAAGGGAAACTTGTATGATTTAATTAATAGGCACAAAGGTAAACAGGATTTCCATCAGAAACACAGGAACCACACATAAAAGGCAGAAGTTCACTGCTTCTAAAATTTACACAATGCTACAGAGAATCTGGATCAGGAGCCACTGCAGAATACCTTTTACTATCTTCTTGTATTATTGTGTCATCATATGCAGTACTTCACAGCAATGAAACATACCTGCTCCTGTGGACCCAGTGGTCTAAAATCCAGCAGAGATGTATTCTTGCAAAGGATGTTTCTGGACATCGGAGGGTTATTAGGAAAAAAAGAAGAAAGTGAAATGTCCTGTTAAAGAGATTTCCTCATTCTTGGATGAAATGTGGATGGAACCACATGATGAGAAAAGAAAGAAACCTGAGTCTAAAAAAACCCCCAAAATCTCATATTAATTGTGCCATGAGGAGGGAAACAAAGCTGGTAACAGGTCTGGAAGGCAATTCCTATGGGGAGAAGCTGAGGCCTTTTGAGTGTGGAGGAAAGGAGGGCAATCTCATGGCTCTCTGCAGCTTCTTCGTCAGCAGAACTAAAGAGGAAGCTGCTGAGCTCTTCTTCCTGTGATCCAGTGACAGGGCACATAGGAATGGTTCAAAATAGCCCTAGGGGAAGTTCACATTTGACAACAGGAAAACATTTATTTACTGAGAGGGAGGTCAAACACTGGAACTGGCTTTCCGGTGAGCAATGTTTCATGTCTGTCAGTATTCAAACATGCTTTGTCTTCTGTTCAGGCCTGAAGTGGTCAGGCAGTTGGACTGGGTGATTGTTGATGAAATATTCTACTCAAGTCTAATCTAGTTTATGTAGACGTTCTAGTGCTCTCAATTTTTATATTTTAATGGTCAATTACATGAATTCTCCTTTCACATATATTCAGTTGTAAAGGACCTTAAAGACCATTTTTACAACCTTCCTGCCATGGGCAGTGACATCTTTTACTAGATCCACTCCATGATCTCGCCAGACATAGAGGTGAGACTGACTGGCCTGGAGTTTCCAGATGTTCCTTTTATTCCCATTGAAAAAAACAAATGGAGATTTTGTGTCTCTTTCTTCAGTTGGCAGGAACTTGACTCCACTGCCATGACTTCTCCAACATGATGAAAAGTGGCTTAGTCACTTGATTTGCCAATTCTCTCAGGACCTGTGGACACATCTTATTATATCTCATGGACCTGTGCACTTTCAGGTTTCTTAGATAGTCTTGAACCTGACCATCTTCTACAGTGAGCAGTTCTTTATTCTTCCACTCCCTGACTTTGCCTTCTGAAACATGGATGATGTGGCTGGAGAACCTGCCTGTAAAGACTGAGGCAAAAAACTCATTAAGTACTTCAGGTCCACCATCTTGTCTGAGCAACTGGTCTTTACTATTAAGACTACAGAGGGGTGAAGGGAATTCTGCAAGGGCACCTCAAGCTTTGAGGGAAATATCACCCTCCTGCAGGTCCATGCCATTTTAAGATGCCTTTTCTTCTGCATGTGCACCTGTACACCATGATCCTCCCAGTCACAGAATGCATCTGCTGATCACCTTGGTGAGTAATTTTTACCTCAGTTTTACCTCTCACTATCACTTTGATTTCCTCACAAAGGTAAAAACAAGTTACACATATGAGCTCTGATGTCAACTGGTCATTGCAACAAGAAATAGAAATTTAACAGTAAAGCAAAAGACAAAGAGTGATAGATGGTAGTTATGGATGGAGTTATGGATTGTACTTCACTTTCTATGGGCACTGCAATAAAACTGGGTATTTCAGATGGTGTAGAATTAAACACAGCTTCTGTGCTGAGACTGGTAGTGTGACCTTCTTGGAGTTGGAGTTTCTGGGGCAGTCTGAATTCTTGTTGTCCCTTCCCTTGCAAGAGACCACTGCCTGGGTCCCCACTGCCTGCTTTTCTGCTGCATGCATCCCATGAAATTCCATTTAAAAGGTTTTAGTAAGAAGCTTGCTCTTCTGGGAAGTATAGCTACCCAAAACTAGATCACAGTGACATTTTTTTTTATCTGGAAAGAAACACCATTAACTAATTATACCTCAAAACACAAAACATAACCTCTAAGACTTTTGACATTGGCTTGGAATAGAGATTAAAAAATTAAATAAAATCCAAGATGCAGTCATATTTCCATTATGAAATCAAATTTCCTGTCATTTTCAAAGCACAATGCAAGATTTCAAGATGAAGTAGCATGCTTTGCTGTTTTTTGATTAACAAAAATGTTTTCTCTTTTTTTTTATTCTGGCAAAACCCCTGATTTTTTTTGTTGTTGTTCTTATTGTTGCTTTATGCCAGCCATTGTCTTAATAAAATTTATGGTTTAAAAGAAAATAAAAGCTGAATTTCTATAATCATGGAAGTCCAAAAAATTTAATCATAATTATAATGATACAAAAAAGCTCTTCCAGACTGAGTGAAGTACATGTGGGAGAGTAGTCATTGTTTCTGGAAATATAAAGGTGCCTTTTCTCTCTTTCAGATGAGTAACATGATTTGGAAAGGTCGTACAATCTATCTTTATTCAAGCCACAGGATGAGAATTAATTCAGTTTAACATCAATTCACAGACATCCTAAGGAAATAAAGAAAATAAACAAGATTTGTTCTTGGTCAGCCTGAATTTCTTATGTTTGATGAGGCTGCAAACACATTTGAGCTGTGCTCTTTTTATTATGCTGCAAGTTACTCCTGTTAGATTTACTTTAACTTGCAACTCAGTCCTGCTGTGGCAAAAAATGGAGGTTTTTTTTTTTTTACTCAAGTGTGATGAAAATTTAGAATTTTCATTTTGGCAAAATATGAGTGAAATGACTGCACTATGAAATTTTGACAGTATCCAGATTTGCTGAGGGTGCTCCATAAGGTCTTTCAAGAAGTCTGATTCCTGTGCAGGAGGGACTCAACAGATGCTGAAGAAATGAAAGTGTAAAGATAATCTGGTCCAGAATCTTAATCTTACATGATGGGTCCAAGAACAGGACAGCTGTTCCACAGTGTAATGATCTTAGAAGTTTCCATACCAAGACATAAAGAAAATGTCCTGTGTTGTCTGCTTCAGCTTTGCTAGATGGAGAATGCTAGACTGGATCCATGTGCCTCTGTCACTTTACCATACCACCACGGTTTACCTGTACATTGTATTGGGAAATGTCCATAAAATCTAAGGAGTTTTATTTTTTTAAATCCATGTTGCCTTCATCTTCAGTGAACTGTATTTTCCTTAAACACTTTAAAGCAGATACTGAAACACTCTCCTGCATGTTCTACATACAGGGGTGAACCACAACCACATTGTGTCACAAACTCTTGAAACACAGACCTGCAGAATTGAGGAAGTCTTCTGCCTAGCAAAATGCTTCCTTTCATGTTTGAATTTTCTTGTGCATTCCTTGATGCATAGAAAAAAACCCTGCAGATAGTCTATATACTCTTTCTTTACTGAAGGCTTTCTTAGCATCCTTCTTCTCTTCTAGGCTTGTTAGTACAAAGATAACAGGAAATGACCTGAAGAACTGGTCAGAGAATAAGAAGACTTCTGCAAGCTTGAGAGCATTACCTCCTTTAAAAAGCTGTCATGAGAAGTATGGAGGACTTTGAAGGAGGATAATGAGATTCTGCAGGTGTTTGTAGGATGATTCTACTTTGAATAGAGGGGCAAACAAAATCAACCAGATAATGATGATGACTTGAAATGACTTATGTCAACCTTAGATATCAGCAAGTAGACCCTAAATTAAGTCTATTTTTGGTGAATTTTTCAATTCACATTGCAAATAACCTGAGAAACAAGCACTGCTATTACAAATCTTCTCATTGCTGACTTTTTGTGATAGATACTCTTAGGCTAATCAATCTTTCAAAGAGACGCATTAGAAAAGAAACATTTGGATGATTTCAATGTGAAATATAAAAATATATAGCCTCCCCCCCACCCCACCCAAATTCTTTGTTTCAGTCATCACATAGTTGCAGCAGATACTTAAAGATTCCTTTTTATTTTAATTTGCAAAGCAGGCACAAGGAACTTCAAACACTGGTTGAATTTTCTTCATTGTTCAACCTCTAACCTTAATATGCAAGATGACTTGATGACATGATTCTGAAAAAAAACCCTTAGAATTTATGGCTCCTAGAAGTCCCAAAAGACTGCAGTGGATGTCAAAGGCTTCAGAGACAGGCAGAAACAGAGTAACAGTAAGAATACAAGAAAGAGTAAGAAAATAATTAAGGAGAAGCATAACAAAAAGAAAAAATAATAAACATAAGCACAAGAAAGAAGGCCATTTTTTACTTTTTTGTAGCTGGGAATTAGTCAGAAGAGAGTATTTCTGTTTAAGATATTGGAAAGTCTTTGATTATTGCAATGAAATTAGAGGACAGGAGAACAGCTGATAAAGGATAACTATTATTTCATCTGGTATTATGTAAGTTGCAGATGACTATTTTTAGGGAAAGGCTACACTGGACTCTTTTATGTAATAGGTGTCTAAATATTTCTCTCTGTAGGGGAGGCATATGGCAACAGATGATTTTGTTCTAATCACAATACTTTCTCTTCATTCCTGCTTGCAGTTTTTCCTTACTGCTTTAATGCTTCCCAATCTTCCTGTTTCCAGTGGTAGAACAGAGAGATTTCAAACACGTTACATAGCTGAAGATAAAGACTGTTGTGCTGACCTTTCATAGTCTGAAGTTCATAGAATCAACTAGGTTGGAAGAGACCTCCAAGATCATCCAGTCTAACCTATCATCGAGCCCTATCCAATCAACTAGAGCATAGCACTAAGTGCCTCACCCAGTCTATTCTTGATGGTGACTCCACCACCTCCCTGGGCAGCCCATTCCAATGCCAATCACTCTCTCTGGCAACAACTTCCTCCTAACATCCAGCCTAGACCTCCCCCAGCACAACTTGAGACTGTGTCCCCTTGTTCTGTTGCAGTTGCCTGGGAGAAGAGACCAACCCCCACCTGGCTACAACCTCCCTTCAGGTAGTTGTAGACAGCAATGAGGTCAGCCCTGAGCCTCCTCTTCTCCAAGCTAAATGACCCCAGCTCCCTCAGCCTCTCCTCACAGGGTTTGTGTTCCAGGCCTCTCACCAGCTTTGTCGCCCTTCTCTGGACATGTTCCAGTATCTCAACATCTCTCTTGAACTGAGGAGCCCAGAACTGGAAGTTGGTTTATATTCACTGTACTATGAAAAGAATCAGTCCCTCTGTGTGGGAATCACTTTATTTTAAAGTAGATATTTAGAAGATAAAGCTAGAAAACAAATCTTCATAACCTCAAAACATGAATTGCTTACTGCTAGCCAGGGGGAGGAGGGATAACCAATTTCAGAAATTGTTTGCCAAAAGGCAAGAACTCAAAAACAGTCAGCCCTGATAACTCAACTTATTTTTTCCACTGAATGAAATATTTTGACATTTTTGTGGTTTAAATGAGAGCTGCTGAGGAGATCTGTTCACAGGCAGTTCAAACTCTAGCAAGTGAGTCACTGTAGGCTGGCATGAGTTCATACCAGCATCTTCCCCTGTCAGTTACCCTGTCAGGCCATCCTCCAGTTCACTCTGTGGGTGTGGAGATGGAAAAAGCAGTACAGTTGTGAAGTGTATGGGTCTTCCCATCCCTGAAGGTCTTGGTCCTGGCAAAGATCGGCTAGAGTCAATCGCACTCGGTCTTCCTTCTGCCCCTGTTCAACACTATGCTTTCAAAACACCAGAGGTAACCACTGTCCTAGGCACTTGCCCATACTTTTCCACACACCCTGTCACTCATAACTATCCAGCCTCAGGACAGATTTCTGGGTGGCAGTCTTGGGAAAGATTTGTGTAATAGATTACTAATCAATGACAAGTACTAGCTCGATGATGATGACTGCTAATAAATGACAAGGATCATAGAGCACTGGAACAGGCTCCCCAGAGAGGTTGTGGAGTCTCCTTCTCTGGAGACTTTCAGGACCTGCCTGGATGCATTCCTGTGTGACCTGCACTAGATTACATTATCCTGCATGGGCAGGGGGATTGAACTCAATGATCTCCAGAGGTCTGTTCCAAACCCTAACACCCTATGATCCTGTGATTCTGTGATCCTGTGACAAATACCAGCTCAACCCAGTGACCAGTGGAATAATTGTACCATAATTTGACAGTACCCAGTACAGCAACATGAGGTGATCAGCATCACCACAGGGAGAACATAGAATACATAAGGATTTATACAGCACAACTATGAAAGCAAATGCACCAACACAGTGAGCTTAGATGATTTAGTCACTAAAGAAAATAAGTACGGCAAAGAAATTATATGCAGGCTCTAGTCAAATTGCTTGTTACCTCAAACCCTCGTGCCCAACACAGGGCACCAAAAAATGACTGTCAGGGTTCATACACTGCTGGCAGCTGAGCTCCATGAAGCTACACACACAACAACCCCTTACTACCCTAAGTAGGACAGGAAGGAGAATTGGGAGGACAAAACCAGCACATCCCTATAAATTGAGGTAAATAGAGTTGAAGACAATGCTATGAAGAGACTGCTATTTGCCTGACCCCGGCTCCCTTTGCTGAGTTGTCAAGTCACAGTCACAAGCTCAAATACCCTTGCTTGCCTCAGCCAGCAGGCATGATGTCAGCGTGGTATCAAAAACCCACTGGCTGATTCAACTGCCTGTCTTGGCTATGTCACCTCCCAGCTTCTTGTGACAAAACACACTTCCCCCCTGCCAATAACAACAAACAAAGGACCTAACCCTGTCCTTGTTGAACCCCAGACAGCTCCTCACAGTGAGCAACAAGTCAAGACATGGCCATGCATTCAACTCACCTTCCTCTGGCCAACTCTGTCTGTGGGAGAGGGAGACATACTAAAGTGTAAAGGAAAATATATAAACCACATTCCATCCCCTTCTGAGGTTTGTTGATGTGCCCACATACCTCCACTTGTCATGGGAATGTCAGAGTCAACCTTTTCCACTGCTCTCACATTTACTTCAGCAGGAATAGGAGAGATAGGGAAAAGAGGTGGGACAAAGGACTGAGCTAATGCAAAAGTGAGAAAGATCTAGAAGGGTTTAAGAAAAATAGGGAAGAGGAATGGAGTAGCTTGCAGGAAAGGGGAAATAAAGGTAAAAGTACTCAGAAGGAATACTGCAGAAAGGCAGAAAGGACAAGGGAAATTCAATAGCTTTTGAAACTAACTGAGGTGGAAGAGAAGTTTTAAGGGAGTGAAAAGAAAATTGGCTAAGAGTGAGATAAGACTTATCAGAAGGAAAAGTATGTAGGAAAGAACATGTAGGACAGAAGAGCAATAGGCAGTGAAAAAAAAGGGGCAAGATGATGTGACAGAATGAAAAAGGAAGAAAACAAAATGAAAGATGTTGGAAAAATAGAAAAGGAGCAAAGGACTAGAAAGAAGCAGAGTGGAGCAAATATGTCCAAATGAAAAAAAAAAAAAAAAGAAAAAAAGAAAATCAAATGGGAGACAGGCAAAGGGGGAAAGGAAATGGGGCAGTTAAACCAAATAATTTTATTATGGAGCAAATTTAATTTCTTTTACTTAGACTCCAGATTTTAATTATTCTTTGGTACTATTTATAAACATTTACTGAGTAAGCAGCACCTTACAAGTTAAATATATCTCTTAAGGGCTGGAAGATACACAGGAAAAGAACAAGGTTGTTGTAGCAAACAATGTCAGTTTTGAGAGGTCAGAGATTTTCCAAGATGGTAAAACATTATTATTGCCTAGTGGGAAGTAGATTAAAGGATTTGAGTGTAAACTAATGGCCACAGTTGGCTGTTGCTGTTAAAAAGAGAGGTTTTAGAAGGAATTTGGAGAGTACATGAATAGGGTTTTGACAGAATGGCTAAGGAGATGGAGGAAGAAAAGCATGAGGGTAAATACATCATGTAAATATGGAGGAGCACAGTATATGAGAGCTGTGCATGCCCAAAAGACTATAAAAAAAAATAGATTGTGTGGAACCTTGAAAGATGGGGCTACTGAATGAAAGGGTGGAATGAGAACGAGGGAAGGTGGGACAGCTAGTGCCTGATGTCTCTGGACATGAGGAGAGATTGAGATAGGAGTGGCTGCAGAGTAGCCCTGCAGAAAGGGATCTGGGAGGATGCTGGTTGACAACAGGCTTAATCGAGTTATCTGTGTGCCCTAGCAGTCAAGAGGACCAACCACATCCTGGGAGCTATCTAGCACAGCTTGTCAGAAGTTGTGATTATCCTGCTGTATTCAGCATTGCTGCAACCTCTTCTTGAGTGTGGCCCCACAGGTTAAGAAGGACATTAAGGTTCTCTAATGCCTCCAGAGAATGGCAACAACGCTAGTGACAGGGATGGAGGGCATGTCCTATGGGGAGCAGCTGAAGACTCTAAGTTTGTCTTATTTGGCAAAAAGGAGTCAGAGACATGACTCTCTACAGCTTCCTGAGAAGCATGAGTGGAGAGGGAGGTGCTGAGCTCTTCTTCCTGGGATCCTGTGGCAGGACGTGTGGGAATGGTTCAATGCTGCATGAGGGAAGATTCACAGATGAAAGTAGGAAGCATGTCTTTATCAACAAGGTGGTCAAACCCTGGAACAGTCTGAACAGAGAGGTGGCCAATGCCCCATGCCTGTCAGTATTTAAGAGGTATCTAGACAATGCCCTTAAGAACATGTTTCAACTTTGTTGTGGTAAGCCTCACTGACCCCAGATAGGGTTATACATGTCCTGGCTTGCCCAAACATGTTTTTCTGCTCTTCACCCTTCTGTTTTGGGGAGAAGCAACCGTGGGAATGAAGACAAAAGAACCTAGAGCCACTGAGTCTAAGGACACTGGCCTGCCCAGACTTGTCTTGGTCCTATGGTAAGCAAAGTACACACACTTAGCTTGTGCATGCCTTGTGCAAGGCCTATGATGTTCTCAAATTTGGGCAAAGCAAGCCGATGGCTTCACCAAATATGGTCAAGCTTGGATAACTGCCATTCTGATTGGCTATTCTGTGTCCAAAGGCCCATTAGTTTCAGCCCAGATTGATTAAAGAAACACACAGGTAAACCAAATATGCTCTGCCATTTTATTTTTTTTTTTTGTGCCTGCTGTTCCCTGTTGCTGCTGCCTGCTGCCATTGCTTTCTGCCTTATTGTTTGCTGGGAAACTCCACTGTGGTGAGTTTACCAGGGAGAGACTCTAAATGCCTCTATGCAATCGGCCTGCATAGCCAGCGTGACATCGTGCTGAGCTTGCACATCACAAGACATTCTGCTTACATCTGAAAGTCTCCTGCCAAGACAAGAAGTCCTAGAGATACACAAATTGTCCAGATGATCAGGTCAGAGATTGTCTGCCTCCTTTCCCCAGAAGCCTGGGAAGAATCAAGTCTCAGTGGCTGACAAGACAGAATTCTCTGAAAGCACTTGGGTACTGTCTGAAGCTGTACCTAGCCCTGTGAGTTGGGAGATAACATTTTATGAGTAAATATTTAAAGCCTCTTCTAATTCACCATTGCCTTCTGCCATGAGCAGAAAGAAGCTCCTTCAGTCCATCTAGTGGGCAAGCAGTATATTGACTGCAAGTGGTATTTGGCCGCAAGAACATTATTTTCTAGTTCAATCAATGCTTATATTTTTGCAAGTTATTTTCAGATCTAGTTATTATCTGTAAGGTGTTTCCATGACTGTACAAAAAAACCTATTATTATTAAAATTAATGCTCGAGGATGGTGAGAGTTCTGAATATCAACATTAATAAACCATATTAATTTTGAAAAACAACATGTTGCATCAATTAACTACCCCTTCATAACAAACTTTTGGTCAGCCCTTGAAGGGGTCAAGTAGTTGGACTAGATGAGCTTTATAGGTCCCTTCCAGATGAAATATTCTTTCTATCCTATCCTATCCTATCCTATCATATCCTATCCTATCCTATCCTATCCTATCCTATCCTATCCTATCCTATTCCATTCCACATTTAACACACACACATTAGTTTCATTTATTATTAGGTACCTTATCTTTAAAATGAATTCAAGCTCATTCTCATTTAAACTACCTGAAGTGTCATCTGAATTCTTTTATCCAGCCCAGGCAAAATAAGTCCTTAGGAGGGATCTGCATTAAACAGTATCCAAATTATAGTAAAAATTTATTTGGGCTCCTAAGCATTGCTGCCTTTTTTTTTTTTTTTTTTTTTTGGGGGGGGGGAGGGGGAGAGGGGGGAAGTGCTGTCTAGGACTCTACAGCCAGGAAGAAGGTAAAAATTAGGATCTATATGTATTTTGCAGCACAGTAGGGTAAGAGATAATAAAATAATTGCTAGCTGGGAAGAAGACAAAAAAGTAGGGCATGTTAAGACAAGAGCATTACTCTTGCTTTCAAACAAAGAATCATGAGTAAGATAAAAGTAAAAGCCTTACTATTTCAATTTATATGTATGTACTTGAGTGAAAATAGAAATCAGAAATTACATCCTGCAGTCTAAAGCTCAAAGTTCTTTTGATTGTGCTTTCCCAAAACAAATGGTCTAGTGCCAGAGAAGAAGTCCCTCAGAGCATCATCAAAGCAGATACAGGCATTTTTAAAAGCAACTAGATGCTCTGTTCTCTCAGGTGGCCAGCACCAGAACGAGAGGACACAGCCTCAGGCTGCGCCAGGGGAAATTTAGGCTCGAGGTGAGGAGAAAGTTCTTCACTGAGAGAGTCATTGGACACTGGAATGGGCTGCCTGGGGAGGTGGTGGAGTCGCCATCCCTGGGGCTGTTCAAGGCAGGATTGGACGTGGCACTTGGTGCTATGGTCTAGCCTTGAGCTCTGTGGTAAAGGGTTGGACTTGATGATCTGTGAGGTCTCTTCCAACCCTGATGATACTGTGATACTGTGATACTGTAAAGGAAGGATAGCAAGGCTCAACAAACCAAAAGTTAACACAAAATTCTGACTTCCTATAATAACTATGGTGTGCTTAAGAAATGAAAGGAAGCATTTTTAGTGCTCCTGCCATTCCTCAGGACATAGCTGAGTAGGATTTTACAGACATTAAAGAACAAAGGAAAAGAAGTCGCTATCGCTCACCAACTTGTGCTGTTTGAAAACTGACTGGACAACAAAACAGTTTCAGGAAAGGTGCCTTCTTAATCCTTCGTAGATGTTGCAGAAATGAATATAAATATCCCCTAAGGCTAATCTGGCTTTGGAATTGAAGTCCCAGTGCCCAGCATGATAAATACATACCCGTCTCAGACCACTCGACATTCTACTTGAATTCTTACAGAGTATTTGGAAAGCTCACACTGAAGACAGCAATGTAGGAAATAAATACTGAGACTAGCCCTGTGCAAGAAGCAGGTAAATTGCTAAAGGCCGTAAGACTCCTTTATTGTCATAAACATCCTTACTGTATCTACATCAGCCTGATGCAAGTGAAGTTCTTGAAGAGGTCGTTTCAACATTTTTGAGGAAAAAATCCTGTCATCTACTGCTAGTGATGTATACTGGAAAACACATAGAAGACAAAGAAAGGTAAGGGGAAACAAAGGAAAGGAAGAGAAGACAAAAGAAGGGAAGGGAAGATGAAGGAAGAAAGGAAAAAAGAAAGGAAAGAAGGAAGGAACTTGGATGGAACTTGGAAGGAACTCAGGACTCAGAACTCAGGAAGTGCATGCAGAACTCAAGATTCTTGCTAAGATATTGATAGGTGCTGAAGATGGATTGGTCATGATGAAAAGTGAAACAGCCCTCATCCCTACCAATTAATTATGTATTTAATATAAATTAATCCCTCTATAATGAGGTTGGAGTAATTAGAGTCAAGTTTGCATAGACACAGATAGATAGGTAGATAGGTATAATTGGTGCTACAAAAGTGTAAGTTCTGTGTGTGAAATGAAGGTCAGAGCTAGAGACAGTTTTATTATTAAAGAGATGACAGACTCATTATTGATATACTGACTTAGGAGATTGCTGTGATAATTCCATAGTTAAAGCTCTTGAGGGGTGTGATTAAAAATGTAAATGATTGCTTTTCCTGCTTGGAGAAAATCACAGAATCATAGAATTGTTTCAATTGAAAAAGACCTTTCAGATCATTGAGTCCAATCATTGACCTAACACCATGGCCACTGAACCATGTCCCAGCATGTCATGTCTACATGTTTTTTGAACACCTCCAGGGATGGTGACTCCACCATCTCCCTGAGCAGTCCATTCCAGTGGCTGAACACTCTTTCAGTAAATAATTGTTTTCCTAATATCCAATCCAAACCTCCCTTGGTGCAACGTGACACCACTTCCTCTCATCCTTCACTTGTTACTAGGGAGAACAGAATGACCCCCACCTCACTACAACCTCTTTTTAGGTAGCTGTAGAAAGGAAAGAAGTTTCCTCTCAGTCTTCTCTTCTCCAGACTAAACAGCTCCAGTTCCCTCAGCCAATCCTCATGAGACCTCTTCCCCAGGCCCTTTGCCAGCTTTGTTGTCATTCTCTGGACATGCTCCAGCAACTCACTGTCTTTCTTGCAGTGAGAGGTTCAAAACTGAATGACATGCTGTACTGCAAAGATAACCTTTAAGCAGAACAGATTTTTACTGAGTCAATACTCTGTTCCTGGAGACTAACTCCTCCCTGGGACAGGCACAGCTGTCTGTCCTATGGTCAAATACAGTCAAAGCAAATAAAAACAGTGGAGTGAGAGAGATCTCCTTCTCCTTTCAGTCTTCAGAATAACTTAATTGCAAAACATAGTGAAAGAGAGGAAGAACACATGTCCCAGGTTCAGAACACTACCCAAGTCTTTGTGTGATTCTGTGCACGCAGACAACATAAACCTAGTTAAAACTACACATTTGTTTTCAGGTACTGCTAAGAACAGGAGATTTAGAATTAACTGCCATGAGCAAAAGAGCTAGTGAGTCATGCACTTCTCTGGCTAATTTACTGAACTTAGTCAGGAAGGTACATGGGCTGTAGTCACTCTGTGAACGTTAAAGAACTCAACATCTCTGCTGATGTAATGGAAAAAAGACAAGCAATGCTTCTTCTTGGTGTTTCCTTTGAAACAGATGACTAGGATCTTGGGTTTGCCACCAGCTTTGTTTAAAGAAGGCCAAGGGTTGTAGCAAGATCTAGCCTTGATTTGGATGTTCACGTGGAGACACACAAAACCCACATGGACATGTTCCTGTGTGACCTACTCTAGTTGATCCTGCTCTTTAGAGGTCCCTCCCAACCCCTAATGTTCTGCAATTCTGTGGTACTGTGTAAATGCCAAAAAAAAACCAAAAAAAAAAAAAAAGGAAAAAAAAAAAGTAGAGAAGAAGAGAAGGAAATAGAGATGATTGATTACCACCTACCTTTAAAAAGCAGCTACTCTTTAGATTAGATTTCCTGTTTGTTGATATAAGGCATATAAGGAAGCTAGGAAAGAGCATTTGTTTCGAGTGCTGAGCAGAAATAAGGTCTTTCAGAGAAGATCTAATGATGACTCACTTTTTCCCCTAGGGAAAATACACATCTCTCATGACTTATGGAGATCAGCTAGAAAATGTTCCAAAGCTATGTTCCAGACTTGACCTGCTCATGGATATTACAAGCAGATAATGAGTTTTTACTTCATGTAAAGACTTTCTTTAATCTACTTGTGATAACGAAAAATAAAGCTGAAAAGTAAAAGCTGCCCACTTTGGTCACCAGTGGGCATTCATTTCCTGTGTTGACTTTCATGGACAGGGAAAAAAGCCTTCCTTTCTGCCACTCTTACACTTCCAAATGCAGTTAGGAAAAATACAATCAACTGTCATGGAGTCCTGTATACCCCAAAATTCCTCTCCCTCTGTGGTTTGAATGGGAGAGGAAAAGGCGTGAAGGTGGGGAGCAAGGGGCCCTTCCAGCACGAGAGGTGCCCCGTGCGGTGCCCGCACTGGAATCAGGCTGGGGATTGGCTGTGGTCTTCGCGCCTAGGTGTGGTAACTCTGCTCTTTGTCTAGGAGGAGTATAAATATCAGGGGACTTCCCACCCTGGGGTTCCTGCCTTAGAGTTCTCCCCCCACCTGGATAGATTCTGCAAGAAAGAGTCCCCTGGCACTCTGAAGGACAAGCTCCTGAGAGACAGGGCCATCTCTCCTTTCCACCATTAGCACCCTTTATGCAGGCTTGATAGTCCTTAACGACCCTTGGAAGGCTTCTGAAAGAGAGCGAGGGGACCTTCTTTCAGCCAGCCTGACTCACCTGTGAGTAAACATTAATGGCTCAGCCTGATTAATAGTGGGGGATGCCATATTTAATAGCTTCACCTTTTCCAACTTCTGACTTCCAAAATAGTCAAATCTACCTATGGTATCCTTGTAGAAATCATAGAATCATAGAATCAACCAGGTTGGAAGAGACCTCCAAGATCATCCAGGCCAACCTAGCATCCAGCCTTATCCAATCAACTAGACCATGGCACTAAGTGCCTCATCCAGTCTTTTCTTGAAGACCCCCAGGGACGGTGCCTCTACCACCTCCCTGGGCAGCCCATTCCAATGGGAAATCACTCTCTCTGTGAAGAACTTCTTCCTAATATCCAGCCTATACCTACCCTGGCACAACTTGAGATCTTCTCAAATCAACTGAATCTGCTAATTAAAACTAAATTAATTGCTGTATATAGTTTTGGGGGTGGGTTTTCAGGAAAATAAAATAGCTCTATTTATCTATAAATTCCTGACTTGGCCACATTAATTCCCTGCCTCCACAACACCAACCAACCAAAAGTTAGCACTAACTCAGATCAAAAAAAAGAACTAATTTCCTTCTGCTGTCTTTTGAGACAGTAGCAACTGGTGACTTGGAAAAACTAGAACAGTAAATATGAATCTGATCAACCTAGCCATGACTATCTAACCAAGCAACTCACTAAATACCATGAGAGAGCAATGGCACAAGGAGTGTGCATTTGCCATTAGGTTTTTTAGATTGCCTTTTTTTTTTTCATACCTGAACCTCCAAGAAACCAACTTAAGCCAGAAAAAAATATCAGAAATATACCATTTAGCCATGAATTAAAAGCTCCTGGCATGGCATTTCAGTTATTAAATTGCCTTGACACCAAGAAAATGCATGTATTAGTGAGGAAAAAGGCACCAATTAATTTCCTTCACTTCTAATGAGCAGAGTTAAAAGTACATTTGTTATGAAGTTTCTTTCTTTTGTTCTTTGCATTGTAATGCAGTGAGAAGGAAAACAAGAGAGCAGACAAGCACATATCTATATTCTGCACCTCATTTAAATTCATCTGTCAAAACATCACAAAGGCTTGGAAGGGAGAAGTTGTAACTTTCATTCAAATGTCTTACAATTCCCACATAGACCCTGCCCTTCTAAATTTTGCTCACAGACCAAAAATGATTTTTATGGACAGTCCTTCTGCTTCAGCTATTATCATTAGGTCCCTTCCAACACCTAGCATTCTGTGATTAGAGAAATAATCTTGACTAAAGAAAGCAAATGTTAAAAGGACCCAAAAAAGCAGTTTGCTGATAGGAATGGCATAACATTCATCAGCAGATGATATTAAATTGCTCACCCTCCAGTGTAATTAGCAAAATTTAAACTCTTCAATGAATAAAATGATATATTTTTGGTTATTTTGTCTACTTAAAAAAAACAAAAACAAACAACCTTGCAAACTATTTTCGGTCCACATTGCATATTTAGAGTGCTTTGATCTAGCTAAGGCCCAATATTTTCACATCATATTTTTCTGGGGGGAGGAAACAAAAAGGAAAAAAAAATCCTAAATAACAGAAGTCTTTACCTTAGTTTTATTCTGTCTGGAAGAGTATAATGAAGAGTTGCTGAAGCATGCCATGACCATGCTGCAAATCCTCTGGTCCAAAGGGAGATGAATGTATTCAAGACACTAGACAAGACTTTCTGCACTGCAGAGTGGAATGGTATGTCAGTGCTGAAGCAGCCTGTGAGAGTTTGTCTATGCGGCCTAACTCAGGCACAGCACCAAGAACAGAAAAATCAGTATAATCCTTCCCAAACAAAGGGGTACAACATGATTACTTGCAAGCAGAATGAATCATCTGTCTTGTTAAATTTTTGACCTCATCTCATCTCATCTCACTGCTTCAATTTCCTTCGTGACATTTTAGCCTTCTGTTCTTCTGTCTTTCCCCTTTGTTCACGTGTTTCATTTTGAGACTGAGAGTCTCTTATTGACCCGTTTGCAAAAAAACTAAGCTAAAAGTACTCCAGACAATACATTTGAGGAGAAGTGTGCTGGAATTAAAATGTTTGCTGTCACTGAAATTAAGACTGATCTACAAATTTAACTCAGCAGCTCAGAGGAATGACACAAATCTGGAATAGCATTAGTCGGTTTTCATAGCAAATCCCTTTTCCAAGGAATAATAATAATGAAGGGTCAAAGCAATGTAAACATGTACTTTGCTCTACAAGTACATGTTCTATAGCAAGTACATGTTCTCCTATGGCGAGTCCATGTGTCGCAGAGAGGGGTTCTGCTGCCTACGCCAATTGTGGCAGAGGCGAGAAATTAATTGGTGCGAGATAATATTTTATTTATAAAAATACATATTTATTAACTTCAATATTCTGAACTCTTGCCACCTCCAACCACTGCATTTTAATATTAAAAGGATCTTACACGGTCATGAAAACATTCTAGGATTAACATCAACAGTAACTTGTTAATAACTAGCAAACAGTTAAAACTATAAACAGAGAGAGGATTTTCCCTGCGGCTTAATGCCCCTTGGGGTCAGTATACTGCTTGCCCAGCAGGGTGGGTTGAAAGCTCTTTCTGCTCTATGGCAGGAGGCAATAGAAATTACAGAGGCATTAAAGCATTTACTTACAATTCTTATTAATTATCAATCACCCTCCGGGGCTACATCACAGCGTGTCCAAACTTCAGAGCAGTCTTGGCCCATGGACTTTGAGGCTGGAATCCTCCCA
Organism: Pogoniulus pusillus; assembly: GCF_015220805.1. Taxonomy (NCBI): domain Eukaryota; kingdom Metazoa; phylum Chordata; class Aves; order Piciformes; family Lybiidae; genus Pogoniulus; species Pogoniulus pusillus. The sequence continues at coordinate 105,970,021 of NC_087309.1, forward strand.
GCTTCAGGGGAAAGGAGAAACCTCCCAGCTTCTGGGGAAAGGACAGTCTCTGACCTTGTTCTCCTGGTGAAGGATGCAATCTCTGTCCTTGTCTCCTGGCTTCCTCTGGACGCTCTGTCCAGGGACTGTTGGCAGGACCTCAGGTGCAGAAGGAGTATGATACGTGCAGTCTGAGCATGGTCTCAGGCTGGCTAGCAGGCCGATAGCATGTGCAGACAAGTGGAGTCTGCTCCTGGTTAACTCAGCGGCAGTGGTGCTTACCAGGCAATGAGGCAGCTAGTGTGCGACAGTATACATGGCTGCATGGGAGTCTGAGCTCCGCAGGTAAAGGCAGGTAATACAGGATCTGGTCCTGATAACTCACCGCAGCGGCGTCCAGGTGTGCACAGCTGTCTGGGAGACTATGGGCTCCACATACATACAGGCAGGCTTAAGTGAGCTCTGCAAGTGAGTTCACAGGCAGGCGAGCAATGCAGGGAGTCTGAGCACGTAGTTTACCTGTGTACCCCTATTTATTGAATGTGGGCTGAGATTAATGGTCCCTTGGCCACTAGAATGACCAATCAGGTTTTGGCAGTCAGCCAAACCTTACCATACTTGGCAAAAGCCACAGGCCTGGACTTTCCAAATATGGGAATCATATGGGCCTTACTCTGGGCAGACATGAGCTGGGCATGTGGGGGCTCACACAGCATGTTTACAAACACTTTATACAATCTGGACCGTAGGCAGGCCAGACTTTGTGGCACTAGGCCTATTGTGCCCCTTTTATCCATTTAATATATTTACCTCTGGTTTGGGCAGAAAAACATGTCCGGGAAAGGTAAGGTATAAATAAGCCTATTTTCTGGCCTACAGGCCTTCTCTCCATGACAACATGTTCTATATATGGTATACATACACCTGTACATATGTATGCACTACAGATTCCTTCCACATCCTCAGAAGTATCCTCTAATTTATAAGAACAATTACCTTTTCCCAGTGTCCACATCTTCACGTGTTTCCTCAAAAAATGACATTTGCTTTGCATTCTTCTTATGTAAGAGGAAGCAAACAATTACAGATACCAAATTACAATTTCAGGCACTGAAATCTTAACTGGGAATCTGGTTCTACAGTCTCACTGTAGGGCATGCTGATATGAGATTAATGGAGACAAGATCTCACTGTTATTGGTAACAGAAAGGCAACTGAAGAGCCAGGGGCATATTCTGAGTCTATTTGAAATGGACCTAAATAATTTAGATCTGAGTAGTATTGTTACGTGTTCTGCATGCACTAAATTGTAAGAACAATGTGCTTGCTTACATAATACAAAGAAACCTAATGATGTCCAAGAGGGCAAAAACAACTTCAGCAGTATTACAGAATCACAGTATCAGTTATAAAAATGACAGCTGGGTAATGATGGATGGATTCAAGGGCAGAAAACATGAGGTGGTTGAAATGACTCTCAGGTTATTTAAGGACATCTAATAATTGGAAGAGAGCTTAGAAAGCATGCAACAGGCATTTGATGTAGCAGTGTGCAGTTCACACAGTGGAGTAAGCTAACCTGCTAGTAGACCGTTCCCCTTTAAGAAAACATGAGGAGGAAAAAATTGTTTTCTAAATGGCAGGTTTGATTCACGTGCTCCTCTTATCTCCAAATGAGAGGAGTACATCCAGTGTGGGGTTGCGATGGCCTGACAGACCATCTCTAGCTCTGTTGTCATGCAGCCTTGCTTGAAATAATTGTTGGTGCTGCCTTTTGATAGCTTGCAGTTCTCCATGCTGTGAAAATGGAAAGAACTTTCTGCATTCTTAATTCAGCCTCCTCAGAGCTTTACTGCAGCAACTGCAAGGTCAGAATGTCCTTTTCACTGTCCTTCAGGTAAAGAAATACAATGCAATTCCTTGGTTGCAGATTGCTTGCAGAGAACCCCCCTTCAAAAAAAAAAACCCAACAAGCTCTTGAATGTTTGATTATCAAGGCAGTCAAGTTCTCTCCTTCCCTCTATTTATTTTTTGTATGACAGGCACTCTCCAATTGCATGAAATAGCTTTAATATTTCAGGGAAATACTGACTTCCTTTATTTGACTAGGAACTTCTTTATAAAGAAAGTGCAAAAATATTTGATTTATAAGAATTAAGAAGAGAAGAAAGTAAGGATGAAATTTTGAAGGAAGGAATTTGGAATTCCAAAGGAAGGAAAGAATTTGGAAGGAAGAATACAGAAGGAAGAAAGAAAGATCATCTCATGATCTCCTTTTCCATGTTTCCCTGGGAAAAGAGAGGATGTGTTACTTCTTTCTCTGTTAACTAAAACCACACCACTTTCAGATGAGAGAAACAGAAGTGTAGCTGTCTGTGAGTGGCTCATACTACCAAGTATCAATGCCTGTTATATCAGCCTATGTGTCCTCCAATTGTATTGGTGCCTGTCATGGTAACTCCACCTTCAGCTTTCATTTAGCAGCTCAGAAAGGCTAGATACCATCTGTTATACAATCCACACCTCCTGAATTTAGAAAAGATTTTGTACAGTTATTGCTGCCAAGGAAACCAATACTTCATTTCTGTGTCATGACCCCTGTACTGATAGAAATCAGGGAATAGATAAACAGAAAGAAACTCATAAACACTAGAGCCTAATTTCTGTGAGGAACACACACAGAGCAAATTCACCTGCTCCAGCAGCTTTGCAGCAGAAACAGCATGCAGGTGAGCATTCCTTCATCACATTCTACAAAGTGCTGAACATCTATACAATTCCCATTGATATCAGTGGGAAAAAATGCTAGAAAATAAATTAAGATCAGCACTTCTCAGGATTAAACTGTCTTAATGAGAAAAGGAAAAAAGTACTTGAATAAAAATGGAGGCCCTTTTAAAGAATAAAGAGTGGATATTGTTCCAAAGCTGCAGGGAGAAATCCTGATGTTTGCAGTTCATTCTTCCCATCTTTAGCTAGAAATAGGCTGGGCTTATCAGACTATTTCAAAAGGGCATTGGAGGTAACACAATGTGCTGTAAAGCAACATAACTGAAGGGAAGGGATAACTAGTCTCCATATATGCTGATTTCCTTCTTCATTCTATACGACATGACACAAAGAAATTTATCAATAACCAGCCAATTTATCCCTAGCCATGCAGCAGCCCCAGTAACTCCTCCAGTCAAGAAAGCCTTGCCACTTAGAAATGCTTTTATTTTCTAAAATTGGAGAACACTGTCAAAAGTCATCTGTCTTGATCCAAGGGAGCTGAAATTCTACTTATAAAAGAAGTATTTCACTTCAGCATTGATCATGATTTCACTTAGTGTCAGGACAGCCTTCAAGTATCAGTGCTCAGCCTACAATGACTCATTTCCTTAGCTTGATAGTTTTTACCTTAGTATTTTGTCTTCTCCATACTAAGCACAGGATTCTGACAAATCCTGAGGTGATGTTTGTAGACCAGTAACACTATCTGCCCATCATTTAAAGGCAGATACCTCCACCTATCTTTTGTTAAAAATTCTTTATACCTCCAGAAACAGAACATCTTAGGCACTGAGGATACCTACAGAGAGGACACCTAGAGAAAAATGAGCAAACCTCTGTGCACCTAAATTATCTCACAGCTTCTTGGAGCTTGGATAGCCACACACTTTAATCTCAGCTAAAATTTGTTGAAGTAGTTTAATGGTATTTACATCTGAAAACCTAAATTCCACTTTCTCTTCAGAGAATTTCCTGAATTTGGAAGGGCTACACAGATCTTTGTACTTCTCTCCCACACTGCTGTATTGTAGCCTGCTGAACCACTTGTATTAGAAGGGAGTGGCTGGCAAAACCATGGGTCATCCAGGGCCCTTAATCGTATACAGACACTTCTTCCCTTCAGAAAAGTTCTGCAGAATGTAAGAGAGATGTAAACTCTGATCCTTTACAAGTGACTCTCTAATGCAGAGATTTTGATTGCCATTAAAATGCATTAAAAGTTATATTGAGTATACTCTAATGATAAAACTGCTGACTTACAAACTAGGGCAGTAAAAGGACATACGTTGAGGGGTAGCTACTGCTAGAATCACAGAATCACATAAAATCACAGAATTAATCAGGCTGGAAAAGACCTTTGAGATCATCAAGTCCAACCTATCAGTTGGTTAGATAATCAACTAAACCATGGCACCAAATGCCATGTCCAGTCTCTTTTTGAACACTTCCAGGGATGGTGACTCCATCACCTCTCTGGGCAGCCCATTCCAAAGGCCAGTTACTCCTTCTGCAAAGTGCTTCTTCCTAACATCCAACCTAATTATAGAACTACTATAATTAAGTATAATTACAATTGTATAATACATTAGGTACACTAGACATCAACAACATATGATACATTTGCTTTAGGTAATTATGAAGTATGCCATTATAAATCATACAATTCATTATGGTTATAAATATGCATCACTTATTATTAATTTAGCCATATATCCATTCTCTTGAACTAGCAGCACTAAATGAATCTTTGTAAGAATTCAAAAAAGTAGCTATTTTCTACCCAAAAGAGCAAATAACTGCCTTGTCCTTTATGCATACCCAACAAGGTATGCGTAGAAGGAATGCTACCCAAAGAGGAAACAAACATACACTTAGGATACTAGACCCTTAATCAACATTAGTGGAGAGGTTTAGCCAATATGCTGGAAGACAGTATATCCAAGTCCAGGTCTGCCAAACATACACACTACCTCTCATTATCAGCTCTGATCATTAATCATACCCATGTGTTTTCCACTACTTTGTCCTCTGTTTCTGCTCTGGATGACAAGAATAATGATACTGAACACTCTTACAAAGCAGTTTCAGGTCTGTGGTAAAAGAAATCCAAGTGAGATTATTTTTTATTGGTTTTTGCTGATGACTCCAAGCTGTTGTGCTGGACTCACTTGAGGGCAGGGATTATGTGGGGAGGCCTGTGGATGTGGTCTATCTGGACTTCAGCAAGGCCTTTGACACTGTCCCCCACAGCAAACTGCTGGCTAAGCTGTCAGCCCATGGCTTGGATGGCAACACTCTGTGCTGGGTTAGGAACTGGCTGGAGGGCTGAGCCCAGAGAGTGGTGGTGAATGGTGCCACATCCAGCTGGCGGCTGTCACTAGTGGTGTCCCTCAGGGAACTGTGCTGGGCCCCATCCTCTTTAACATCTTCATAGATGATCTGGATGAGGGCATGGAGTCAGTCATCAGCAAGTTTGCAGATGACACTAAGCTGGGGGCAGATGTAGCTGGGTTGGAGGGCAGAAGGGCTCTGCAGCAGGACCTTGACCGCCTGGACAGATGGGCAGAGTCCAATGGGATGGGGTTCAACAGCTCCAAGTGCCAGGGTGCTGCACTTTGGCCACAACAACCCCATGCAGAGATACAGGCTGGGGTCGGAGTGGCTGGAGAGCAGCCAAACAGAGGGATCTGGGGGTGCTGATTGATACCCACCTGAACATGAGCCAGCAGTGTGCCCAGGTGGCCAAGAGAGCCAGTGGCATTCTGGCCTGCATCAGGAATGGTGTGGTCAGCAGGAACAGGGAGGTCATTCTGCCCCTCTACTCTGCACTGGTTAGACCACACCTTGAGTACTGTGTTCAGTTCTGGGCCCCCCAGTTTAGGAAGGACACTGAGATGCTTGAGCATGTCCAGAGAAGGGCAGCGAGGCTGGTGAGAGGCCTCGAGCACAAGCCCTATGAGGAGAGGCTGAGGGAGCTGGGATTGTTTATCCTGGAGAAGAGGAGGCTCAGGGGTGACCTTATTGCTGTCTACAACTACCTGAGGGGTGGTTGTGGCCAGGAGGAGGTTGCTCTCTTCTCTCAGGTGGCCAGCACCAGAACAAGAGGATACAGCCTCAGGCTGCACCAGGGGAGATTTAGGCTGGAGGTGAGGAGAAAGTTCTTCACTGAGAGAGTCATTGGACACCTGAATGGGCTGCCCGGGGAGGTGGTGGAGTCGCCGTCCCTGGAGCTGTTCAAGGCAAGGTTGGACATGGCACTTGGTGCCATGGTCTAGCCTTGAGCTCTGTGGTAAAGGGTTGGACTTGATGATCTGTGAGGTCTCTTCCAACCCTGATAATAGTGTGATACTGTGATCCTGTGATCAGCCAGAAGGATCTTAACAGGCTCATGAACTGGGCCAGTGATAAATAAATGAGGCCCAAAAGGTCAAAGTGATAGATCCTACATATAGGTTGGGCCAACCCCAGACACAAATAGAGGCTGGGTGCAGGGTGGGTTGAGAGTGTCTCTGATGAAAGAAACTTGGGTGCATTGTTTGATGAGAAGCTCAACACAAGCTGGCAGTGTGCTTGTGCAGCCCAGAATGTAAATTGTGTCTTGGGCTACGTCAAAAGGAGCGTGGCCAGCAGTTCAAGAGAGTTGATTCTTCCTCTCTATTCTGCTCTTATGGGACCCCACCTCATATTCTGCATCCAGTTCTGGTGTCAACATCATAAGAAGGACACAGAGCTGTTGCAATGAGAGCCACAAAGATGATCCAAGAGCTGGAACACCTCTGCTAGGAGGATAGGCTGAGGGAAGTGCAGAAGAGAAGACTCTGGGGGAACTTTATAGCTGCCTTCCAGCACCTGAAGGGATCCTACAGGAAGGCTGTAGGGGAACTTTTCATTAGGGTGTTGTGCTAGTTTGAAGCAAGCTGGAATGTTTTGGTACAAGAACTAGATAACGGGCAGTGAAATGAAAACAATTGATGTCAACTTCTCTCACAGTCTCGCTGAGAGCTCTGGGAAGAAGAAGTAAACTTTCTCCATTTTGTCTTTTCTTCTGCCTTTGCCTTCAGACCTAGTCAAATCTCATTAACCTTGCTCCCACTAACCTTGCTCCCTAACCTCTTGGCTGCACCTCTATTCTTCCTGAGAACTGGGGTAAGGTTGAGAGGGCCGGCGGGAGGTGTTGGGGAGGTTTGAGAGCCCCTCCTGGGGACTCAGGTTTCTGGGAGGGGAGTTGTGCTTTTGTATTGTTTATCCTTTGTATATTTCTGTATATAATTGTATATAACTGTATATATTGTAAATAGCTGCTTGTAAATTCTGCTAGCTGTAAATAAATTGCTTCGTCTATATTCCCAGGGTCCGTCTGAGTTAGCTGGGGCAAATACAAAGTGGGGGGGGGCGGGTAAGAGCCCAAACCATCACATTTTTAATTGGCGCCCAACGTGGGGCACGAACCCACGACCATGGAATTAAGAGTCCCATGCTCTACCGACTGAGCCCAAACCATCACAGGTGTTTAGAGACAGGACAAGGCAGAATGGTTTTAAGTTGAGGGAAAGTAAGTATAGACTTGATCTTAGGAAGAAGTTCTTCCAAATGAGGGTGGTGAGAATCTGGAAGAGTCTACTCAAGAAGGTTGTGGATGCCTCCTCTCTGGGAGTGTTTAGGACCAGGTTAGATGAGCCCTTGAACAACCTAGTCTAGTTGACATGTGTGCCTAATCATGGAGAGGCAGTTGGAGTAGATGATCTCTAAGGTCCCTTCCAATCTGGGCTATTCTGTGATTCTGTGAAAGAGGTTGTAAAGGAAGAGCTCCACAAAAGTCAGGCTTTAAGACAAGCTAAGCAGCAACCACACGGATGTTTCTGGCATTTTCCTTTCCTCTAAGTTCTGGATAGTATATGCTACAAGTTCCCAGTTTTCACTGTTTAAAGAAAACATCTCCACACATCCTAAGGGAAAAAATATTTCTGTTATATATATTTTAAAATGCAGAGTATGTTAAAAATCTCTGAAAGAACTTCAAATTACTTCTAAAAAAAAGATTTATAGAGAGGTCACTGCTCTGCTGAGAAGAAAAATTACTTCTGAGGAATTTGGCCCACAATCTGTTTCTCAAAACAGACATTTTCAAGAGACTTTGTGACCAGTTCTCAAAGTTAGTATCAGGTACTGAAAAGACAGAGACACATCTGATGTGACACATTCCATACCACTCTAATATGCAGAATTGTTAACTCACTGAAGCATTTGACAAAAGGTTTCACGTACACTCAAGTAGCTTCACTGGCTCTGGGCACTGTGAGGCAGTAATTCTTCTGTCCTAATTTCCTCAGCATTCACAGTAGCTAAAATTTAGTCTATGTAAGTGAATAAGCTTATACAGCAATCTCAACTTCATGGCCATTTCATATCACTTACTTAGCACTTGTCACCTGAAAATATTGTCAGTGTCACAATCTACTTACTAAAGAGTGAAGCCACATATCTTTGCATCAGTTCCCTCTCATTTGCATCCTTTCTTAATCCACAAGGATGGCAGATGAAGTACACATTCTGAAACTGCTTTCTTCCTCAACATTTATTACTAAAATGGAGTATCCTGCAATACTTTGATTATGAATTGAAATTTGTGCTAGATTGTAACTGATATTTGGAGAGCCACCTGGTGCAGAAATGAAAACAAAACCAATCCTATCCTTCCATCTCCTGATGACCTCAATATAGGTGCTTTATACAAAAAAAATGGACAGGGATACAATGATGATTAGAAGAGTAGAACATCTCTCCCATGAGAAAAGACTGAGAGAATTTGTCCTTTTAGTCTGGAAAAGAGAAGACTGAGGGGGTACCTCATAAATACCTACAAATACTTAAAGTAGGTGTCATAAGGATGGGGCCATTTTTTTTCTCAGTGGTGCCCAACTGCAGGACAAGGGATAATGGGCACAAACTTCAGTGCAAGAAGTTCCATCTAAACATGAGGAGAACGTTCTTTAATTTAAGGGTGATGGAGCACTGGAACTGGCTGCTCAGAGAGGTGGTGGAGTCTCTACCTATGGAGACACTAAAAACCTGCCTGTGTCTGTTCCTGTGTGATGCTGTCTAGACGAACCTGCTTTGACAGGGTGGTTGGACTCAGTGATCTCTAGAGATCTTTTCCAACCCCTACCATTCGGTGATTCTGTGTAAAAGACGTCAGAAGAACCACTGCTGCAAACAGCATTTATAGCCATGCATATAAATACTCATACCCTAACTACATTTAGGTATATATACATATGTGCCTTTATGCCCATACCTACTAGTATATGTCATTTTAATGAAAGAAAGTGACACACTTAGAATAATCATAAATTGATGTCACTCTTGCTTGGGACTTTTATACACACTCACTTGTACTGCCTTTCCTCTGAAGTGGGAAGGCCCAGACACTCTGATTTTAACTTCCATTAGCACCTTCCATGTATTGTATGGAGACATTTAACACCACTAAAACACCTTCAACACTGGAAATAGTGCTGCATGGCACAGCAGAGTTGTGCACTGGAAAAACATCTGTCTGTGAATGAATGAATCTGTGCTAAGCACCACTTCTGTATTGTTAGACTGCCTCTATCATCTGATCAAAGTAGTTTTACCGCCAGCTCAGTAGTCTGGCAGTCTAAAGTATTTATAACCTCCGATGCTGCATTGATAGGCAGCAATGACACATCCTAACATAAAGAAAATGTTTCCTTTCTCTTTCATTAAAAAAATAAATATTGAAATGGCCTCAGGCTGAGACTGAGTTTCTTTAGATTGGAAATTAGGAAGAAGTTTTTCATGGAGAGAGAGGTCAGGCACTGGAATGAGCTGCCCAGGGAGGTGGTTGAGTCACCCACCCTGGATGTGTTTAAGGGTCGCTTGGATGTGGTGCTTAGGGATATAGTTTAAGGTGATTCTTGTAGAGTAGGGCTATAGGTTGGACTTGGTAATCCTGAGGGTCACTTTAAACCTGGACATTTCTGTGTTTCTGTGATTCTGTGGTGTAAGTTATGATATTGATACAGTGTGGGGTTTGGGAAATCCAATTTCCAGTTTAATAGTTTTTCTGACACAAATTTCATATGACTTAATAAATAATGCAAATACTGACTGAAGAACTGTGATGGTTTGGGGGTTACCCCGCCCCCCCACACTTTTGAATTTGCCCCAGCTAACTCAGACGGACCCTGGGAATATAGATGAAGCAATTTATTTACAGCTAGCAGAATTTACAAGCAGCTATTTACAATATATACAGTTATATACAATTATATACAGAAATATACAAAGGATAAACAATACAAAAGCACAACTCCCCTCCCAGAAACCTGAGTCCCCAGGAGGGGCTCTCAAACCACCCCAACACCTCCCGCCGGCCCTCTCAACCTTACCCCAGTTCTCAGGAAGAAGAGAGGTGCAGCCAAGAGGTTAGGGAGCAAGGTTAGTAGGAGCAGGGTTAATGAGATGTGTCTAAGGCAAAAGCAAGAGTGAAAAACAAAATGGAGAAAAAGTCTTTCTTCTTCCCAGAGCTCTCAGCGAGACTGTGAGAGAAGTTGACATCAATTGTTTTCATTTCACTGCCCGTTATCTAGTTCTGTTACCAAAACATTCCAGCTTGCTTCAAACTAGCACAAGAACAATATGAAAGTTCCCCTCTACAAAATATATTCTGCTTCTGAGTATTTATTTATTTGGTCATAACCTTTTCTTACAAGGAAAAGAAAGTATTTATTTTGCAGTTTTCCCAATAAATTGATGAAGGCATTGCTTTGTTTCAGTATTTTTGCCTCTGCTCTCCAGAGAGAAGGTAAATTATGCCATACTCAACTGAGATGTTAAATAATTTTCAGTATCTGAAAAAAAAGAGGCAAGCCCTGAAACAAACAAACAAACAAAAAGCAGCAGATGCATGCAGAATATATTCTACCAACCAACAATAAAACAGGTGAAATTCCTTGAGGATTCAAAACATTGCAACAAACTGGGTTAATGGTTATGAGCAGAGGCTAATCATATTTCTTCTCTTTGCATTTTCCTATATAACATGTACGACCAAAAAAAGAAGCAAAGGAATAATTCATTGATTTCTTGCTGAAAATACAACTAATTTCTGCTTAGTGCAGTACAACACTGATATATGGTGCAACTGGTAGCACTGGCATGCACGCATTGTGCATCCACAATGAGATGACCCAAGGAGTGCTTTTGCCTGCACTTCACCTCTGGCAGCTATCTGCCTTCTGGACTCCCGCTAGTAGAAGGCTCTTCTCAACTGCTCAGCAGTGACCCTCACGGTTCAGTGGAAGTCAAGTCTTAGATGCTACATCCCTTAAATTCACACTGGATTGTAGATCCCTTCAGGGAAAGCACTCAGCTTTCATCACTGAAAGGGATGCTGTTTCTGCCTTTGGTCCTTCAAGGTGAATCATGCAAGCTACTGTCCTTCAGTGCTGAACTTGAAATAACCAACTCATTCTCCATTTCTCATCTACTGTCATTTTTAATTTATCAGTTAGATAGCAGATACTGCGAGTGCTCAAGTGAAAGTTTGTGAGCTAAGTCTGAGGATTTCCAAGGCCAAGAGAAAACATAATGTTGTTCTGCTAGATAACCCGGGGAGGTCAACTGCAACTGCAGACTTCATTACCTGACCTAAGTTAAAGTTTTGTATTGCTTCCTTGAGCTAATTCACTAAGATTCTTTGGAGATCATATAAATAAAATGTCAGCCACAGCAGTGAGAGCCAAAAGAAACTGCTTCATGCACAGGCAGTTATGGATGTTCTCCTTTTTACCATTCTCCTACAAATTACAACTTTTATACAAGTGCATACTGAACCATCTGCTCATTTACTATGCTAAGAAATAAAAAAGATCTGTTGAGCTTGTGTTCCTGTGTGTGTATGTGTACAAATGAAATAAAACATTCAACTGGTAATTAGTTTTTTTTTTTTTATTTATTTTCCAGATTGTTGGGAAGCACACTATGAAGGTGAAAATGTATGCCTCTGTGTCCAAATCTGCTGCTTCCATTAACAGTGTCCAGCTGGCTAACTGAAGATTAAGGTAGCTAGCAGGACAGCTGCCAGCTTTCATTAGCAGCCAGAGAAATAGCACAAAGCAAGAGGAAGCTGCTGGAGATAGGTGGTCTAGAGAAAAACAGGAGAAAGAATAAGTGGCTGTATCACTTCCTTACCTGCCCTTTCTGGCAATCATAACATGCTATTATCTTTTGTTCAGTTTCACTGCAAGCAAGCATCACGTAGTGCCTAAATAAGCTGTACTTTTTCTTAACAGCAACACTTTAGAAGAAAAAAAGTCTTCCTTAGAAGATGGTTTTATCTTGTGTCAGAAAAGATCACAGAATTATAGAATGATTTGAGTTGGAAGGGACTTTACAGATAGCAGTGTTATTATTTACACTTAACATGCCATGGATGAGAGAAATATTTGCCTATGCACACTCATAATAATAGTAATAAACCAAAACAAAAAAAATAACCCATGGGGTAGGTTAAAAAAAAAAGCCAGAGTTTCATTCCCCCCTCCTCCCCCAGTTTTAGACAGATGACTCTCTGAAACTTTGTGAGGAAAATAAAGAAAGTGCTACTTTTGTTTTGTTTGGATTTGTTTTTAAGATACTGTCATGATTAAAGTTTTTAAAAGACCCAAGGGAAACTCTGGCAATAAATTCTGAGAGGCCTTCAATGGTCCAGTAAGCATGATAATCCTTTGGCTTATGGGGAAATAAATGACTCATAGTCTCTTCCATAACTGAAGGTCATCCTGACCCATGACTGCTCTTTCAGTCTCTCTAAAAAGCATTAACATTTTTTTGGAAATAGACACATGCACCAGAGGAATCATGGATGGCTGCATGATAAACATATGGCAGGGACACCTATCTGCACAGGCATGAGAAATAGTATCCTACAGAATACCAGGACTAATGCAGATGATGGATTTTACTTCTTTTTGTAAGATAAATAGCAATGGCAAGTAGCAATATAAATGATCCATATAAGCAAGGCTTTTTCAGAGTCTGTTCATTGAGACAGAAAAAGTTTCAGTACCAGCTGGTTGATGTACACTTAGATAGCTGAGCCTTGAACTCCAGGGAAATAAGGAAAGGAGAGTGGAAGAAGAATTTGAGTGGCCTTCCCCCTGCTGAAGTGGTAGAGCCTATGAATCTAAGCTACTGACATTAATGAAAAGCTGAGGCGTTGCACAAGCCTAATCAATCACAGAAAATAGAACAGTCACATCTAAATCCAATTCCAGGGGCTGAGCTTCTACATTCCCCCAAAGTCTCTAATTGCTAACACACTTATTCCTTCATTTGCAGTAAATGCTCCCTTGTGAAAATCCCTCTACCCATCAGCTGGCCTCTGGATGTGATCTCAGTCTAGTAAAATAATGCTGAATTTCAAAGTCTTCACAAATCTCAGCTGCTCAGGGTAATATTGCAGCTCTTGCTTAATACCTTTTGCCCACCACATCTTATAAATGTCGTTTAACTTTGTTTGCAGATGCTATTTAAGTTTTAAAGGTGGCAGGGAACAGAAGGAATGCCTGCCTAATGTCTTCTGGCAGATGAATACAGCTGGAGACAGCACAAACTGGGAAGTGGGAAAAGGTAGAACCTTGTTCCTTAAGAGAGTTGTCTTTGAGCACAAGAAGGAAATAAGCTATGCCATCGTAAGTTAAAGGAGAAGTGAGATAAATGACTCCATCCCCTTTGACACCAGACTGCACTGGAGGTGAAGGGCAAGAAAAAAACCGCAACTGTCATCACTTCACACCAATTCACATCTATCTGATCGTGGGCTGGAACAACTCTGTGCTGTTGAACAAGTTATTGAATGCACATCAACAGAAAGGTGATTCTTTGGATATCTTGACACTAGCAGAACTTCAGGTGGAGATATGAGTCACAACTGCCAGCAGAGCTGCAGGCTCTGAAGTGGGATGCCCATTGAGAAAGTTGGGCTATCTCTGCTTGAATGTGAAGTCCACATTTGGCACTAAAACTGCCACAGGAGACAGAGCAAAGTGAATGGTAGTGGAACACTGTTCATTAATGTCTCTTCAAACGCAGAACTAATTTTCACTTTGGCGTGTTTGTAGTGCCTTTTGTTTGCTTTCTGCAGACTTCTGAGCTCTCAAACCATTTTAGCATAAACAAACACAAGTGAACTGTAAGCTTCATTGCTCAGATTTCTGAAATATTTGATTTAAAAAGTTAATCTTCATTCCTTATCAGATAGTGCTAAAATAGTCTAATTAGAGAGGAAAAAGTGACATGTGACTTTGGTAGATTAAAAAAAACCTAATTATGCCAACACAACTGTAAAACTATCTGCACATAAAAAAACAAAAACAAAAACCCAAAAACATGCAATGGTAATATAAATAAAGATTTGAAGGGTAGAGATGAGAAGGCCACAACTATCTGGGCAGTTAAGTTAATAGAAACACAAAACCTGTTAAATAATGAATTGGTTGATTTGCTTTTCAACTGTGATAGGGAAAATACGTTATGTTAGTTTTGCCACTCTGGACTATGCATTCTGCACGTATTTGCACAATTCTTAGGTCCGCTCAAACCTTTAGATAAATGCTATTTGAAGTATATAAACCAACTCAGCTTCACTATCAGCAGCATGTATGTGTTCTGAACAAGATTAGCTGCTGCTTGTGTTATGCAAAAAATCTTGGCACCCTCTCTTCTGCAAACCAAAACTCCAAAACACACATACATACAGAAGCATATCAGAGCCTGAGAGAGGAATATTTGCTGACAAGAATGAGGATGTATTACATGAGAGCTGAAAAACACATTAAAACCTGAGATCTCTGGAATCAGAAGCCAATGGTAGGAGAAGCATTACAAGGAGATAACTTTTAAAAAGGGTAATTTAAACCTCTTCAGGGCTAGCCAGTCTCAGGGCTTTATATCATGTTATCATTACTGTGAAAAGCGCACTGTGTAATTTTCATATCTGATCTTTTTCTTTCTAATAATCATAAAGCAATTGTTCTTAGCTTTCACCTCTGTCATTCCACAGTATGATAAATCTGTAAGAGGAAAATGTTGTGCAAGATCTAATCACTGAGGCCTTTTTTACACTGTCAAATGACAGATGGAAGACATACAGTATCATAGACTATCATGCACCTCTGCCTCGCTGTGGCTTTGAGGAAAAGGAGAAACAGAAGCCTTTTCTGCTCTCCCGAGTCTGTCAAACAGCCAAGCCCCGTGACAAGCTCAGAAAGTCAATCTAATTCAAATAGGCTAGACTTTGACATCCCTGATTAACAATGCATCCATTTGGAGGAGACTTGACAGCTAGATGACTGGAGCAATCCTTTCAGAGAAACAAATAGTTCATTTACAAATTACACTTCATTAGTTTGGAGAAGATTAATCTAATTGCAGATGGCAAAATGTAACTAAAGCTGCATAATTTTAGTGGAAGTACCAGTAAAACTTAATTTTCCCTAAAATTATGAGTTTAGAGATGAATGCCTTCCTCCACCCTTCAAACTGCAAGAACACAGTAAATTACGATAGTCTGGAGTCTGAAGGCAAGTTTAATAGGACCGGGAGGCAAAGCAAAGATGTTCCAGTAACAAATGCATTTAGCTGTATTATTCATATTTTTAAATGCACCCATCATGTTTCTAGGCCTCTGTATGGGAATGAACATTACTGCTAATGTTGATGTTTCATAACACCAGAGTAAATTTACCAAGATTCACCGCAGAGAATTTAGAGATGGAGAGATGCTCCTGCATGGAGATGACCAGATAGTTTTTTAACCCAAGAGTTTCTGGTCAAAAACAGATGCATCCTGATACAAGAAGCTACTGAAGTGAATGTGAAATTTCAGATAAAAAGTTTTAAGTAATGGTTTCTCAAGCAGGAGCCTCATGTAGCAGGCAGGCAGTAGACAAAAAGAAAGGTACTAATATGTTTTGGGAGCCATATCTCATGAATTCTTGCCTAGCAGTTGCTTAATTATTAACACAAAGGTGGAGAGTTTCAATAAGAGGTGAAAGACCCTGGTACAAAACCTTGGTACTTAGCATGGTATCACAAGGAGATCTTTGAAAGGGGCCTTTGCATGAAAGAATAAAACAAATCATAAAGCCAGGCTGCTCTTGATTAGCTCCTCTACATTTTTTATGAGAAGCTTGGAAGACTAGTTTCACCCCAGTTTCAAGAAGGATCTTTTTTCTCTCCCGCAGCTTGCTCTGCCATTCTCCTAAATGGATACCCTCATTAGAAACATCTTTGTATCTGTGTAATTGTCTTGTAGCTTCAGAATTACAAAGGCCCTATCTTCTGAGGTTGTGCACAGACAGTCATCCTTTCTGTGTTTTCTGTGCATAAGATCGCTGGCATCTAAATCATCGTATTGACCCCGCTGAGTCAGTCCACTTGAAGAAAAGCACAAGCATGCAGAAACCAGGGTCTGAGAACACTGATGACATATGACACCCTAATAAGTGAAGACATGATAAATTATTAACAATGCTTTTCCATCTTTGAAGATAAAATAATGTAAATTAGTGGTGATATATCAACAGCACCAGAATTATTTTTCTTCCCTTTCTTCCATTTTTCTTGGTCAGATCTTTTGTCACTTTTTTGGTTTTTTTTTTTTTTTTTTTGATAGATTTTCTTAATCAAATGACTTGAAACTTCTCTCCTGATGAGCTGTTACAAATCTTTCATGTCAAAGCAGGCAAAAACCAAAGCAACAGCAAGGCACACTAAATGCAGAGCAGCTAACTGTAATCACTGCGTGACATTGTGTTGATTTGAGCTGACATTTCTGTTGGTCCAGTGGTAACCTCGGAGTTTCTGAAGTGAACTAACTGTACTGTGCATGCTTCGTGCACATATTCCACTTGTTTTCAACAACACTGCCATGGAAAAAGAGGAAAGCAAAGGAACAGACAGATGCTTAGCATTTGGACAAAAAACCAAACCAACCGAAAAGCCCAAAACACAGCACACCATCAGAGAGGGCTGATTCATTATGTCAGCTCCTCAGGGTTTTTTACAACAGATTTGGCAGGGCTGTAACTTTCTGATGTGACTCAGGTTGTCAAGTTAGTGATCAGCTGATTTGTGATGTGCCAGTTTTCTACAGGTTGGTTCTAGGAAGTGGAATTGGTTTTGTTTATCAAGAAAAGACAAGACAACAGCATGGCCAGAGAATGGAGCAGATGTGAAGATCATAAGAGTAACTAGCAATCAAGTGACAGCTATAGTAGCCAAGTTTCCAACCAGACAGTACAAATTTGTGTTCCAAAACCACTTCCTTTACACTGGCTGCACAATGCCTTTTCAAGGAAGCTTATTAAGCTACTCTTGCTTTTAGTTACTACTCATATTGAATAACTGTGGCAGGATTTGTTTGCAAGAAACAAGATTATGACCTGATGTCTTCTGTTTTGCCTCGAGACCAGCACAGTGGACTCTAGGAGCCCAGGGTACAGCTTTCAATTGTAATTATGTCTGGTTATCAACAAACGGAAGGAAATGGATACAATAAGAAACTACTATATTTAAATACTTTTAGGCTAGAAGAAGTAACTGGGAACAATGTCATTCAGAGGGCAATCTTTGGTGCATCTATAGAACTATGTGTACAGAAGTCATTAGCAATGCAAATAGTTAACTCTACAATTTCTCTGCTAGATAGAAATTATTTCTTACTATAGGTAAATTCCTAAGCAGAGAATACTGAAAGTAGGAATGAATATGTGACTCTCATACTGAGCTGTTACAAATTAAGCAGCTCAAACATGATTTTGAGCAGGCACAAAGGGCTATGCCAGTGAACACTTAAAAAAGAAAACCCAAAAAACACCCAACAACCCAAAACCTCCACAAAACCAACAACAATCAACCACAAAATGAAACAAACCCAAGAAACTGCCAGAACCCAACAATAAATCCCCAGGACATACAATCAACCATAAAATGAAACAAACCCAAGAAACTGCCAGAACCCAACAATAAAGCCCCCAGGTACAGCAGAACCTGGGAGGGAAGTATGTAAAAAAATGTAATGTAACCTCCCCAGGCATATAGTAGGTGAAAAATAAGGACAATATTTATGCTAAGAGAAGGAAAGACAGGCAGAGCAACTCATCAGGAAAGATACATATGGGAACTAATTGGATGATGTAAACAAAGTAAAATGTCTCACACCCTTAACTCTTCAGCCTATTATAATCTCTGTTCTCTCTCAAAAATCACCTCAATGCTCTGTTCTACTCATCCTGTTGCATCCCACATTTTGAGTAATTTGCACTCCACATGAAATCATTTAGCTATTTATGCTATTATTAAATTTCTCTCATAGCAAGAAAGTATTATCTAGAGCTCATTTACCTATTATGAAGTACTTGGGTTCAAATATCTGCAATTCAGGTTCATCTGCACTTGGCAGCTGGGAAACTAAGAGATATTTGGGTTCAAGAATGAGACAAGACACGTATTTTAGGGAGGCAAATTTAACAATATCCTCATGCATTTGCAGTGCTACTGAGAGTCTAGGTATAGTTAAAAGATAAACAGAAGCTTTTAAAAAATAGGACATGAATGCAGATGTAGTATGACCTATGATAATGGTAAATCACAGTAAGCTTAACTTAGAGTTCCCAATGCTCTCCACTTAAAGGCTTTTAATGCCAGTCAGCCTAAATGTGCAACACACTCTGAGAATTCTTTCCTCATTCTAGTTCAAATAGTGGAGTGCAGATTGGCTGGCTTGTCCAAATCAACATGCAGCATGAAATTATGGTAACATGGATATAAAACAAACTCATGGGGGTCTCAACTCTATTAACACTGGTCATGATCTTAAGTACAACATTAAGGACTATTCAGCTGCTTAAATGGTTATTGACTGTTACAGATAATACATAAAGTTTCACATTCTTTTTCTCTTTTTCACACACACCTTTCACTTTCTGTAATAACTGTGTTGAGCATGTGAATGAACTTCATGCCATTGGAATGGGCTGCCCAGGGAGGTGGTGGAGTCCCTGGAGGTGTTGAAGAAAAGACTGGATGAGGCATTTAACGCCATGGTCTAGATGGCTGGGTAGGCCTGGGTGCTAGGTTGGGCTGGATGATCTTGAAGGTCTCTTCCAACCTGGTTGATTTTATGATCCTATGATTCACTGGAAATTTCATCCCTCCAACATGGCATAATTCTACACTGTATATTTCACTACATTTAAATAATATTTCCATTATTTTCAAATGTCCATGAATAGATGGTGCAAATCTTTAAAATAGAGTCACCTCTGAGGTTACAACCCTTGGAGAACTCTGTTTACCTGTGCTGAACTCTATCCATGCAGAGCCATTGAAACTGGCAAAAGTCAAAGGTAAAAGTGAGGACAAATTAGTCCTGACTCAATCTACTGTGTCAAAAGATTCTCTGTCAGTAGCTGATGTGGACATATACCTTTCATTTAGGAAGGTAACCTTTCCTATTCTATGTTCACTTCCTAATAGCAGTTAAGTGATCACAGTCACCTTATTCCTAGAACTGTTGCCATGCCCAAGGTGATAAATGGCTAAGCTTCTTGTATTACAATAGGTTCAAGGATTGCATTTGCTTGCAAGTAACATATTTCATAGTTGAAATACAGTAGAACTGATGTTTTCCCTGCAGAGTAGTCTTTAATCCTTTATCAAAGGCTTGGCTTTCAGAATTTTTGTTATTGTTACTGGAAATATTGTGATGAAAGAGGTATCATACCCATGATACTGGAAAAAATACTCACAAAAGCCAAAAATTGCAGCTAAATGGAGGTCAAAGAACATGAAGCACAAAGCCTGCATCCTCTACACTTACTGAAAGCTTTGTAGACTATGATAAAAATAAATGTTATTTTGCTTCTGCATAGGATTTATCTGTCTAAGGCACTTCAATTTTAACTAAAATAAAAGTTAATGGAAAGCAAGGGAAATCCACTACTAAGGATAATGTTTCAGTATCTACTGATTTCTTTTACTGATCTTCAAACTGTGTGTGATTTATGGTTCTCCAGGCTGATCTGTTGGTGATGAGGAACAAGACAGAGGAAGACAGCATAAAGAAGCTCTGTGGGAGAGGAAAAAGTTACCTATCTTTTCTTCCAAAACATGAAGCTTGTAGAGCAATTCCAGTGATGACAAATTAAGGCATAATTTTGCTCTCTAAAAAATTATCCATTCTGTGGCTGTGTATCCACACTGCACTGGTGGTGCTGGGTTGGAGCTAGCCAAGAACAAGATGAATTGCAGCAATAAAAGCTGCTTCACATTCTTGTCAGATTTTGCATCCTTAACTCTCATTCAGTACCTGAGTTCAGTATCACTTTTCTGTGCATATTTCACATAGGAAAAACTGCAGCAGTTGTTAGGATTTGGAAGTCAAAACGAGACAATTTCTACTCTGCAACATTTTGATTAATGTGGAAAACATTGTTATTTTCTCTTGGTGTTTTCTGGCGCTGCCCTTTCTCCCCCTTCATTTTACCACTATGGCATGACCGTAGTCATCAGGCAAATGGTGAAAAGAAAGGGGGTCTGTTTCCTGCTCCTGCTGAAAGTCTCTGGCAATAGAAAAAGGACTTTCATGTCATTGCTCCAAGTTCTTACTCATTGTATACTCAGTGGTTACAAAGTGACGAAAAATGCTCCCATGTCTAGATTACAATATCAGAATCAAGCAGAAATGGATCCCCTTCCTAACAATGATATAAAGGGTATGACCCTGGATAAATTATTTGAGCTGTTTGTGCTTCCATTCCTTCCTCTTGTGTTAGAACATCCTGTGTATGTCACGTGGATAGCGGGCAGGATTTTTTGATCATAACTGACAGATCTAGAGAAAGTTCTTAAATTGAAGGTTTTAAAAAGTGGATCACTATGGATATGTTCTCCACAGCATAGTAGAAAATATACTGGATGCATTACAGAGCATGGTTTTGGAGGCACACCTTGCTGTCCTAGATGAAAAACGGATTGATGTGCTAGTCTGAGCCTAGCTGGAATGTTTTGGTGAGAAGAATTAGCTTATAGGCTGTGAAAAGGAAAACAATGGTGATGTCTACTTCACTCGTACGCCTGCTGAGATGTACAAGAACACAAACATAGATAACAGAGTCACTCTCTGTCTGGAGCTGCATGAACTTCTCACTAACCTAACCTGCCGTCTGTGTGACTAATCCATCTGCTTCCTAACCTCCCTGACCAACCCTTCAAACTGCCTTGAGTGTAAGGTAAAGTCTTGGGTAAGGTAGAAGGGTAGGAGGAAGGTGGAAGGGTGGCTGAAGGCCCCTCCTGGAGACTCAAGTTTCTGTGAGGGCTGTTGTGTTTCTGTATCTTTTTATCTTGTATACTTCTGTATACATTGTAAATATCTGCTTTTACATTGTGCTAATCTGTAAATACGAAGTTTCACTCAATTTCCAGAGCCACTGAGTCTAGTCTGGGTGATTTTCCAAAGCGAGGTGGGTAATACCCAAACCATGGTCTAGCCTTGAGCTCTGTGGTAAAGGGTTGGACTTGATGATCTGTGAGGTCTCTTCCAACCCTGATGATACTGTGATACTGTGATCACAACTGATTAAAAGAATTCAGGCCACTTCTCTACAGCAAAAAAACTCACAGTCAACAGTCTTCTCCAGATAGGAGATGTATCTACGCAATGGTTTTCAGCACACTGGGAGCTCCTAACATCCTTCTCCAGATTCTGAGGCAGCAGAGCAATGTTGGCTTAACAGTGCCATGTAGGCACCCTCCACTTCTACCCACAGTGATGAAATACCATGGAGGAGAACAAAGCATTACATAATACCCCAGGGCCTGCAGAGACCTTGGCAGGATTCTAGTCTAAATCACTGCTCAGAGCAAACTCAGCTCATGGGGTCAGTGAGGTTGCTCAGGATTTTATCCCATGGGGTCTGGAAATCCTCTAGGGAGTGAGACAGGATCATCACCCTGCACCCTGGCTCTGCTCCCTGGTGGTACTTGTGGGGAAAAAAAACTTCTTAAATCCACCCTGAACCTCTCCTGTTTTGGACAACATCTTTTGCTCTCCCACCGGGTTCCACTGTGAAAAGCCCATCCTTATCTCCGTGACCTGCTTCTTTATGTACCCCAGTGTCATTAAGTGCTGTGAAGTCATCTGCTACAGAATTGTGCAAAATTAATAATCAATAATAATTTTGGTATCCAGGCAAAGATTGTTAATAACTATGAAAATTGTTTATTAAGACTAAATCTCACCAGAAAACTTATTTACAATGTTTGAAATGGATGTTTTGGATACTTACACACACAGGGAACAGGCAAAACTAGAACACTCTAAGAAATAACTAGCAAATGCAAACATTAAAACTGGAAAGAGGTTCTTTGTTTCTATTATACCTCTTGCTCACCAGGGAACTTGAGAGGCTCCTTTCTGCTTTTAAGGCAGAAAGGCACAATAGAATCTGGTTACAGAATTTCTCAGAGAGAGGCTTTGAATATTCACTCACAAAATAGTGACAGACAGTACCCAAAACTTGAAGGGAATTCTGTCACTTGAAAGTCGTTACAGGCAAAGCAGAGCATAATGTGGCAGGGCAGAGCAGAAAAGCAGAAGTAAAAGTGAAAGCATGGCTGTGGCACGGTCTATTTATTGTTTTGCAACACAGATCCACCAATCAGAATGGAACTTTGCCAAACCTGACCATATTAGGTGAAGTCAGGAGCTTGCCCTCCCTTTTCTGAGAGGAACAAGTCTGGGACCCTCAAAGTAGTTGTCTCCAAGCCTTTTGTCTTCTCCCTGCACTCTGCTTCCTCCCTCCCCAGCAGAGAGAAGGGACCATGGGATCATGCCTGGGCAAGCTAGGGCATGTATCTTTCACAACACCACCTCTGCTCCCACTAAGCCTGCCCTGGCCTCACAACCTCTCCTCACAGAGTGAGTGCTCCAATTCTGCTGCCCCAGTGGCCTCCACTGAGACTCTCCAATTTGTTGTTGTTTTTCCTGCACTTTGGCACAAGCAAGACGGTTCACTCTTGGGCTAGGAGTTCTCCATCACATTCTTCTCCCTCGTGTGCCCAGAGGTGCGCCCCATGATTTTTGCAGGAGCTGCATTTTCCCTTTAGTCTTTGGCATACCTGCCAGCTCTGAGACGACTAACATATTTAAATGACACAGCTGGTATATTTGTTAAAAATAGGTCTATCTCTTCATTAGAACTGACAGAGTAGCAGCAAGCTCCAAGCTAAAAACAGGTGAAGAACAATGGACTGAAGTTGAACCTAATTAAGTTAATTAGTTGAACAAATAGAGAAAAAAAGGTAATTAGCACCACTTGACTAGTAAGGTGCTTGACACAGGATCATTAGCCTTTCTGAGAAGCGCCATGGAGCACTGCAGTGATACAACTATGCAGATTCTCATACTAACTTGAAAAGCTCTGCACAGTGGAGTCAGCAGTGCAGACACATAATGATTTCCTGGAGAAGACAAGAAGAATCTGGTGAGGAACTTTACTGGAAGTGGTAAGATGCATTTTCCTTTTTTCAATATACTTTGAATATATACACAGTACAACAGGAACTAAGGTCCAGAAACCTGCCTCCATATGTATTTGTAACGTCACAATCTGACTCTATTATCTGCTTCATAACACTGGCATTTTGCTGTAACAAAGAAGAACTTCCCCTTTTTGTTGTTCTTGTGGGGGGAGGAACTGAGCAATGCTTTAGCCACATTATTAGTGCCATATGTGACTTCTAAATACATGATTTCTAAAAGAAAAAAAATCAATCACTATAACAATAAGACTGTCAAAGTCTTTTCAGACCAACATTCAGCAGAAAAACAATCTTCAACAAAAAGTGGGCACAGCCCATGCAGCAGAGGGGAGAAATGCCTGTAAATACTGTGTTTCCATCTGTCAGGGTTTTCAGCATTGTCTGGCATTGGGGGCCTATTTATTAGGGTGAATCTTGAAAAAGAATATATATTGGTTTACTGTTGTGAAGGAATGGTGCATTGCTTGCAGTTTATTATGCCCTTGAGTGTCATAATGACTTTTTACCTGTATTAAATCCTTGTGTTTTTGTAATTAAATGCATGCTCTTGTGCATTAATGAGCACTCAAACATGATTTATAATCAAACATTATGAATCTGCAATTGCTACATTCCCCACTCACGCATAATAGCTTCCAACAAGCAACCCAACTTCATTTCTAGAGGAACACTGGTCTAGAGAGTAAATCTTCCCCTACAAATGTTTAGTAAACCTCTTTCCACTCGGAAGCGAAGTCAGGTCAAAATGGTCTCTCAGCTAGAGAAGCCCTGTGAGCTCACACTCATTCTCATACTCCCTTACACAGACATTTCAAATAATTGGTATCTATTTCACCTCAATGGTAACAGGAAAGGTGTTTTGCTACCTTCTTTGGTGATGTACCAGCACTAGGGCACAGATAAGCATGGTTATTCTTTCAGCAGCCCCACTAAAAAAAGTGTTTTGTCTAAGTCTGAGTAAAGATACTAGGAGCTAGGCCTCTATTTTCAGCCAAATATAGCCTTGATACTATGAAAAAAAAAACATTCAGAGAGGATTGCCTGGAGCTGAAGTACATGTAGTTGGCTGCCTTATTGTCCCTAGAGCGCATCTGAAGTGTGGGTGCTTGTTTTTAAAGAAGACCTTTATATTGAAATGAAGAGGACCAAAACCCAGCTAACTAAATAATGTTAAAGGAAAGAAACTGTGATTATATGATGATTCCAAATGCCCCTTGCAATTATTACTAACACTACTACGTCTTGTTTATGAAATAGCTCATGTAGTTTTCCATTACTTGGCACTAAAACCAAGGCTGAGCTTCTCATTGCTTTCAGCAGTACCATGCTTCATATTAATACTGGGGAAATTGTTTGTAATTATTGTTTCCTCAATTGTAATAGTGCAAATCCGTGCACTGGGGGTGGGGGGAAAGGTGTAAAAGTCAGAACCTTAAATAGCATACCTGATTAATCAGACAGACTTGTGCCACAAAGCTTGGATAGCTGAGGCTAACCTAATAACTCTTCAGTGAAGATCACTGTATCTACTGATCCAGACCTTCCCTATACTATTAGGCTTAAGATCTGCAATGAATATTTTTTTAATATAAAATCTTCAGCATTTTAAAGCTTTTCTGGTGTTGATGAATCACACTGTATGTTTTCTCAATATTAGACACGTTTTATCACGAGCTACATTACTTTTTGCCACATCTTGAAAATATCCTCAACCTGCACTGACAGAAATCAAAATCTCCCACAACTTACAATGTTTGTATTTGTGAATTACTATAGCTAGGAATATTTCCTGTCACTTCATAATAAATGAGGAAAATCCAGTTAGCTAAGTTATACCACTGTGAGTAAATTAAGAGTGTTGGAGGTGATTGATAAGACTCCCATCCAATTACTTTGTGTATGTGAAAAGAATACAGGGCTCTGAAATACAGGAGGGCTTAATTTATACCTCTGTGAAAACAATATCTTTTTGTCTCTTTTTCTTCCTGTGTAGATAGCAATAAGTAGATAATATATATTTATATATAAAATGGACATTTTCAAACAGAAACAGTGAATCTAAATGCTTCAAACAGCAAAAGGGGCATATTTATTCCAAAGAGTGAATCCACAATGACACAGCTAACGAGTATGCCCTTGAAGGACTTAGGCTGCATTTATGCATATGTAATTTGGTTACAACAGATTCATTAAGGAAAGGCAGAGATGTCCATATTAACTGAAGCTTATTTAAAGAGAACATCTGTTTTGCTAAACAGAGAGCAAAGCTGAACTAAGAATGAGTAAGTGAACTTATTTGCATATATGGAAAGAATGAGAAGAGGAAAGAGTTAAAGACAAAATGGTCATGTACCAACATCTGCTAACATGATCTCATGAAAGAAAGTAACTGTATAGAAAACTCCCAAGTTCTCAGAGTTGCCTAGACCAAACCATATTTTTATGACTATATTCTAGGACATTCAGATCTCCAGAATGAAAGAACTAAAGATTTTTTCCCCTATGTTGTCACTTCTGATACTTTCTAGTATCTCTCAGATAACACATAGCTACTCATTTGTTGCACTGTACAATTATTTTAGCACTATGTAGTATACACCAGAGAGAGGCAAAGGAATAGATAAAGCTTTCAGCCAGACTTTCTGCATCTTTAGATAATGTGACTGCAAAGAATTCCCCAAAGATTTAATCTAGAACTTAATTTGGAGTGAGAAGCATTTGCATACAACGTAACTGGGACAATTTCACTTTCACTTAGCTGCTCTCCTAGGGCCATGAGTCTATACAGTTGCAGCAAAACCCATGCACATCAAGCATATTCCACCCTGTGCAATCACATGGTATTAACCACTAACAATATATTTTGTAAAATCATATTCTGAAAAAAAGTACCAGGAATGAGAAGGTATAAATAATGAAATAAACAACAACTCACTGGAGATACAAATAAAGGAAAAACGTCCAACAAATTTGTGCCTGGACTGACGAAAACACACCCCTTACCTGAATGGTTAGTGGTGTGTCAAGACTGTGCTGAGGCTCTACTTTACCATGTAGCTTAGCAAGATCTGCAGATACTAGAGTGTGGGTGTAGGGAGGTTTGATAATAAGAAAAGTCTAAGCTGTACAGAGCTCCTCCTTGATTCCTCAAAGTTCATTACTTTCGTGCTTTATGCTTGTTTTTCTTATATTCATGCTACTTACAACAGAAGGTAATAAAGCAAGTACCTCTTACCTACGTTCGACCACTAGAACAAGAGACTCCAGTGTTGTAGAGGGCTTATTTATGCCTGGCCCTGCCTGGACATGTTTTTCTGCCTGTACCAGAGGTAAACACATCAAATGAGCACAAAGGGGCACAATAGACCTGGTGCAGCTCGTGCCTGCCTAGTGTGAGGACCGTGTGATTCCCATATTTGGGAGATCCAGGCTTGTGGCTTTTGCCTATTATGGTAAGGTTTGGCTGACTGCCAACCTGATTGGTCATTCTAGTGACCAAGGGCCCATTAATCTCAGCCCACATTTAATAAAAAGGGGTACACAGGTAAATAATGTGCTTACTCCCCCACACTGCTTGCCTGCCTGCGTACTCCCTTGCAGAGCTCACTTAAGCCTGCCTTTATATATATGGAGCTCAGACTCCAGTGCAGCTGTGCATCCTATTGCATGCCTGCTGCCTGGTGTGTGCCACTGCCACAAGTTGCCAGGAGCAGACCCACTTGTCTGCACACGATCGGCCTGAGTAGCCAGCGTTAGACCGTGCTCAGACTGCATGGCACCGTACTTCCTCTGCACCTGGAGATCCTGCCTACAAAGTCAGCAGCACAAGGTCAGAGACTATCTTTTCCTCCGGACCTGGAGGATTCCTTCCTCAACGCCCATGGGCAGATTGGACACTAGTATAGGCTGTGACATAGCCCTGGAGGGTGATTGACAATTGAACAAAACCTGTGAGTAAATGCTTTGATGCCTCTGTAATTTCTATTGCCTCCTACCATAGAGCAGAGCTTTTAGCCCACCCTTGCTGGGCAAGCAGTATACTGACCCCAAGCGGCATGAAGCCATGGGGAAAAATCTCTCTTTGTTTAATAGTTTGAATGCATGCTAGTTATTAACAAGTTACTGTTTGAGATATTCCCACAATGTCCTCCACGACTGTGTAGATCCTTTTAATATTAAAATACAGTGGTTGGGGTTGGCGAGAGTTCAGAATATTGAAGATAATAAATATGTATTTTTATAAAATATTATCTCACACCAGTTAATTTCTCCCCTTCGCCACAAATTGGTGTAGGCGGCAGAATACCCCTCCGCGACATCCAGTATTAAGCACAGCACAAATTGTGACAGAATTGCATTTTGCATTTTGAATTAATTTACCACATTTTCCAAAGTAAAGAATTTTGTATTTTTCAGTTCTGAACTGTTCTCACATGAGAAGCCAGTCTGACTTCTGTTAAAAAGCTCTCCACTCCACTCTTGCTGCTTCTATACACACTTAGGAAATCGTCAAGGGAGGACTAACCTTGTGAACAGCTCATGTTACACTGTGCCCATTACAATTTGTTTCGTGAGGCTAAAGAAGGTGTAAGATACCCCACTGCTTTCCCCTTCTGCTCTGTTGAGACTCTGTGTGAGTCTTTTGCATTTTTGTGGCTATTACTATTGACATAATGGTACTCCATATGTATTGCATCTCAGATTTTTAATTAAATATAGGTCCTGAGCAGTAGGACAAGCACTCTCTGAATGTGGAAAACTATTTTGTGATTATACAGTTTTAAGCATGTTTCTACCTGCAACATGAGAGAAAATGCATACATTTGAATGAACCCCTGGTTAAAATTAAAAGTACTTCATAAGCAAAGCAAAAGTAGTATGTATAAGAGTGCAACAGACAAAAATAATTGCAGACTCACTGCAGGCTGGTCATGACCACCTGAGTGCCTTCTGGTACAGGTTCAAATTTTCTCACAACAGCAGCTTCCATTCATTAAAGCACTTAGAGCAAGAGGTCTAAGTAGAAAGCAGAGGCCAAAGGCAATGCTGTTCATTTTGCAGGGAGAATGAAGTAAATTAATGGACTACTTAGTTAATATATGAGTAACAAGGAAAAAAAACCCAAACTTAAACCACCAAACTGAAGAAAAACTTTAATTTACTTCATGAATTCAACACAAAATGAAGGCAAATCAATATGCTTTGCCTGCTCTTTCTGGTGCTGGAATGTGTCCAGATAAGGGCAACAAAGCTGGTAAAAGACCTGGAACACAAACCCTATGAGGAGAGGCTGAGGGACCTGGGATTGTTTAGCATGGAGAAGAGGAGGCTCAGGGGTGACCTCATTGCTGTCTACAACTACCTGAAGGGAGGTTGTAGCCAGGTGGGGGTTGGTCTCTTCTCCCAGGCAACCAGCAACAGAACAAGGGGACACAGTCTCAAGTTGTGCCAGGGGAAGTCTAGGCTGGATGTTGGGAGGAAGTTCTTCACAGAGAGAGTGATTTGCCAATGGAATGGGCTGCCCAGGGAGGTGGTGGAGCCACCATCCCTGGACGTGTTCAAGAAAACCCTGGATGAGGCACTTAGTGCCATGGTCTAGTTGACTGGATAGGGCTGGGTGATGGGTTGGACTGGATGATGTTGGAGGTCTCTTCCAACCTGGTTGATTCTATGATCACTCTTAATAGAAATATGCTTTCCTAAAAATAAATGATATATAGGTTTATTTGGTATAGGTCACTGTAGTGCATCTGGCAAATAAGATGTAACAATAAGCAAATAACTCAGGTAAAAGCACACTTCCTCATATCAGACTAAATTCTCATCCCTTTACAACAACCATGGATGTATATCCTAAACTGGTAACAGTGTTTTGATGGTGATAGGACTATCCCATTACTCATTGCTAAACTTAATTAGAGAACACAAACTTAACTCATTATGAACATAACCTATTGAGGAGTTTAAAATTAAAAGATACTTCATACAGAAATGCAGTGGTGGTGAATGGGGATGGTGAATCACCCCTGTTTCTGAGGTACCTGGCTTCTCATTTCTTCCAAGCGCTGTATCTTTAGTTTTTATAATTCTGCTATGGAAAGCAATGAAGTGCTATTTGTTGTCTTCTTAACTGTGGGTTGCAAATAATAATTCTAATTTCAGCTTTCAGCAGTCATACTGTTTTTTTTTTTCTAGAGGCTAGCTTCCTACTTGAAACTACTATTTTTTCCTCTCTCCTTCCCCTCTTCCCCCTCTCCCCCCACCCCCCCAAACTCTGGAGACCTGAAATACAACTTCCCCATTCTGTTAAAGCTCCTTTAACTAGCTCAATCAGAGTATCACAGTATCATCAGGGTTGGAAGAGACCTCACAGATCATCAAGTCCAACCCTTTACCACAGAGCTCAAGGCTAGACCATGGCACCAAGTGCCACGTCCAATCCTGCCTTGAACAGCCCCAGGGACGGCGACTCCACCACCTCCCCGGGCAGCCCATTCCAGTGTCCAATGACTCTCTCAGTGAAGAACTTTCTCCTCACTTCCAGCCTAAATTTCCCCTGGCGCAGCCTGAGGCTGTGTCCTCTTGTTCTGGTGCTGGCCACCTGAGAGAAGAGAGCAACCTCCTCCTGGCCACAACCACCCCTCAGGTAGTTGTAGACAGCAATAAGGTCACCCCTGAGCCTCCTCTTCTCCAGGCTGAACAATCCCAGCTCCCTCAGCCTCTCCTCGTAGGGCTGTGCTCAAGGCCTCTCACCAGCCTCGTTGCCCTTCTCTGGACACGCTCAAGCATCTCAATGTCCCTCTTAAACTGGGGGGCCCAGAACTGAACACAGTACTCAAGGTGTGGTGTAACCAGTGCAGAGTACAGGGGCAGAATGACCTCCCTGCTAAATGCACCACCTGAAAGTGTTTTTCTCCTCTAAATTGTTATTTTTTTAACTGTGCAACTTTGTCTTATGAGAATACTGATCAGAGAATCCACCAGTGATTAACTGAATAGTGAATTTGAGATCAACAAGACTTTTTTTTTTTCCTTACAGTCAAGACATGTGCTTGCTCCTGTTACATGCACCACTGAAAGGATAGAATGCAACGAAAAATCACCAGTAAATGAAGAAATTTTGTTTCATGGACTGAAAGGCACAGTAGATTTCTGTTAGAGACACTCTGTGAAAGGCATAAACTGTATATAGAGAAAATGTTTCCATTAGGCCCCTGGGGCTGGCTGCCTCAGGCCTTTGCTATGCAGTTACAAAATCATCCCTCATCTGGGAAATTCTCCCTGTACTCTCAGCTGAGATTCTGATGGCTCTGCAGTCACCCTCTCGAAAGGCCATTTTTGCCCATTACCTGTTTTGTATTCCTCTGAGGTTCACTCATTGTGATTGGCACCTCTTGCCTCCAACATCACTCCTACATCAGTAAGCTCTTAGCACTAACCTAACCAACTGCCGTGGTCTCACCCTTCTGAAAAAAACAGTCTTCCCCCCCCCCCTACTCAGTAACTCCTTTTCTCTCTTTATCCTGCACTGATTCTCAAAGGAGTTTTAAATCTAACAACTTCAAAATGCCAGAAAAGGAGAAAGGAAAATCTCCACAGAAGCAAAGTCCTCTGAAGAACTGGTGGATAAAGTACTTGATCTTTGTTTCAAACCAAGCATTTATCACCACACAAAAGTTGTGGGGTTTTTTTTTCTTTCTTTAACTCTTAAAAAAACAAAAACCAAACAAACAAAAAAAACCCCACCAAAGCCCAAAACTGCACTAATAAAAAAAAAATGCAGAAAATGAACCCCCAACACTGGATAATGCTATGTTTTATCAGCATTACTGAAAATGAATGAGCCCACAGGCACTAGAAAAGTGCAAATCAAGGCAGTGGGCTCAGAGGTTTATTTAGAATCACAGGAAAATCACAAATGATTTTTAGAAGCACTGGAATAGCAGCTTGAATTTAAGGATCCCTAGGACCAGAGTTTTGCCTTTTTTTCTGAATTTTAGTAACACATGAATCACTGGTTTACCAAACTGATTCCAGTGAAGATGCTCCAAATGAGCAACAGCAGACTGAGTCCCAAAATTTGAGAAAGGGGATTTTAGATACTCAGCTTGACAAATAGAAAATGCAGGATTGGCGGAAAATAAACCACAGCTGTCTGACAAGCCAGCAAACAATTTTGTTTAGAAACAGTAATTTGAGTAAAAATGCTTATTAAATTGATTTAATTCCTAATGTTGGGGTGGTTAACCCCAGCAGTGTGCCCAGGTGGCCAAGAGAGCCAGTGGCATCCTGGCCTGCATCAGGAATGGTGTGGTCAGCAGGAACAGGGAGGTCATTCTGCCCCTGTACTCTGCACTGGTTACACCACACCTTGAGTACTGTGTTCAGTTCTGGGCCCTCCAGTTTAGAAGGGACATTGAGATGCTTGAGCGTGTCCAGAGAAGGGCGACGAGGCTGGTGAGAGGCCTTGAGCACAAGCCCTATGAGGAGAGGCTGAGGGAGCTGGGATTGTTCAGCCTGGAGAAGAGGAGGCTCAGGGGTGACCTTATTGCTG
Source organism: Pogoniulus pusillus (assembly GCF_015220805.1). NCBI lineage: Eukaryota > Metazoa > Chordata > Aves > Piciformes > Lybiidae > Pogoniulus > Pogoniulus pusillus. Next base: position 106,001,957 of record NC_087309.1, read on the forward strand.
TCTACAACTACCTGAGGGGTGGTTGTGGCCAGGAGGAGGTTGCTCTCTTCTCTCAGGTGGCCAGCGCCAGAACAAGAGGACACAGCCTCAGGCTGTGCCAGGGGAAATTTAGGCTGGAGGTGAGGAGAAAGTTCTTCACTGAGAGAGTCATTGGACACTGGAATGGGCTGCCCGGGGAGGTGGTGGAATTGCCATCCCTGAGGCACTTCAAGGCAAGGTTGGACATGGCACTTGGTGCCATGGTCTAGCCTTGAGCTCTGTGGTAAAGGGTTGGACTTGATGATCTGTGAGGTCTCTTCCAACCCTGATGATACTGTGATACTGTGATACTGTTAAGTCTCAGCTCTGTCATGGAAAAGACAACACAGAAACAACACATGAGAGGAAGTTAAGATCTTCAGCCTGCACAACCAAAGCTTAAGTCTGCAGTACTTGCCTTCTTCAGCCTGCTGCACCTGTACGATACATTCCCTGGCCATCAGAGACAGCAGTGTAGATGACAGACCACGCAGCACAGCTCTGCTCTTTAGCTTTGGAAGATATGGCTTTACTCAGACCTATTTCAGCAAGCATTTTAATGTGCTTGACTCTGTAGCATACATTCTAAACTTGATCTGCTGTCGTTTGTTAGAAAACGTAAAGTCAATGGAGATGCCTTTAGCAAAACAACTTTTTTTTGCTAAGGGATGCTGCAAGTTAAACGTATCACACAGTATCACAGTATCATCAGGGTTGGAAGAGACCTCACAGATCATCAAGTCCAACCCTTTACCACAGAGCTCAAGGCTAGACCATGGCACCAAGTGCCACGTCCAATTTTGCCTTGAACAGCTCCCCAAGTCCTCTTCCTCAGGAAACATTAATATATCAGTTTTATGATGTCTACAGCGCTTTCTGGTTTCAGAACCAAATTAGCAAAACAAAATTAATTGGGATGGAGTTCTTTGTTCAGGGCTACAGAAGAACAGGAAATCTGGTTGCAAAAAAAAAAAAAAAAAAAAAAAAAAAGACTGATTTTGGTGTTTTGGAAGAGTGTTCTAAAGAGTTTAATTTTGCAAGAAAAATCCACTCTGAATTTGTAGAATAAAGCAGAGAGAAGAAAGGCTTGTATCCAATTCTTTTACAAATAAAGAATGCAGTTATTACATCTTCTTTAGCGATCGAAAAAGCTGTAAGAATATCTTTGTAAAATTCTACACAGAATTTCTAAAATGACAAAAAGGCTTCATAAAGTGAACCACATCTTCACACCTTCAGTATGTAGCATCATAGAATCAACCAGGTTGTAAGAGACCTCCAACATCATCCAGTCCAACCTATCACCCAGCTCTGTCCGTTCAACCAGACCATGGCACTAAGTGCCTCATCCAGTCTTTTTTTGAACACCTCCAGGGACAGCAGCTCCACCACCTGGAGGAGCTCCACCAATGGCAAATCACTGTCTCTGTGAAGAGCTTCCTCTCAACATCCAGCCGATATGAACCAATATTTACTTGCTTTGGACATTGAAAGTGAGTTTCAGATACGTGTGCAATGCATTTTATTGCATCTCTTTGTGCAGTCAAACCATTTTTAGCGCCAGCTTGCAAGCCGCGAGGCAGCAGGAGCATCACGGCTAGCTCCGTGCTGCGCCGTGATCTTTCGAAGAGAACAAGGGGCTCCCGTAGACAGGGAGACCGGAAGAGAGGAGATCCGACGCGCGTCGGCGCCTCTCGTAAGCGTGCCGGAGAGCGCGGCGTGCGAGGCGCGCCGCCAGGGCAGCAGCGGCAGACTCAAACCTGAGGAAGCCGCCAGAGGCGCTCTCAGCTTGCCGGCCGCGGGGCAGCGCAGCCAGCGCCGGGCAGCAGCCTCCCTCCCGGCGGGAGCGCAGCGGGCGGGCGCGGTCTGCCGGCGGCCAGCGCATGGCCGTCGGTGCGGGCAGGCAGACAGGCATGGGGGGAACGGAGAGCGATTGCGTGGGCACCGGGGGCAGTGCAGCAGCCGGGTGCAGCCTGTCGGGCAGGGCATTGGGCACAAGGTAAGTTCATTTGTCGGAGTGACCAGTTCCAGTGTCCTAAGTCTGTACTGTGAGGGTGACATCACGGTCAAAAAGGTCGACGAAGGGCTCAGTAGTTTGCAAGGGCAGGGTGTGTGGGCAGCATGTGAGGCGCTGCAGTTTACTGAAGTGATGGCGGCTACTCAGGGGAGGGAGGCTGTGCTCCCAGCTCCCACCAAAACGGATATTGGTATCCAGTACACAGGCTGTGAGGAGTGCCACAGCCTTTCAGTGGCAACAGGGAGGCAGCCCTCAGTATGGTTGCGTGCAGTGCAAGCAGGTTTTTTCACCTGCTCAGTCAAGTGACACAACTCCAGGATGAAGTGATGGATCTCAAAGAAGAGGTGAGTAGGTTGAGAAGCTTTAGGGATGTGAGAGGGAAACTGATTACCTCCACAAAATGATCTCTACAAAACCAGAGTGGGAGTTAACTCCCAGTGGAGCAGAGGATTCAATATCCTCTCATCAGCAAGCCCCCCAGCCTTCCTGTAGTAACCCACAGGAGCAAGGTCAATGGGTACAGGTCCCTGCCCGATGGAGCAATGGCTACAAAATGAGCAAGCATGCTCCTTCAAGAAGCCCACGGTCTACAGTGCCCATGCAGAACAGGTATGAGGGTCTGCAGGAAGAACTGGCCGTGAGCAAGGACGAGGGCTCGCAAAGGCCGAAGTGCCACCAAGGCTGCCATGCTGCAGCATGGCCATCAAAACTGACCCTGAAAAGAAAAACTGAAGGGTTGCTGTGGTAGGTGACTCCCTGGTGAGAGAGTGGAGGGCCCCATATGCAGACCAAACCTGCTTCATAGAGAGGTCTGCTGTCTCCCTAGTGCCCATGTAAAGGATGTCAGCTAAACTTCCCACCCTAACGAGTCCTTCAGACTATTACCCACTTCTGATCTTTCAGGTGGGCAGTGATCACGCATCAGTGAGAGGCTCACAAGCACCTAAAGAGATTTCAGGATCTTGGGGCAACTGGTAAAGGGATCGGGAGCTCAAGTTGTGTTCTCCATCCCTCTGACATCAGCAATGGATAAGGGAAAATATAGGAGTCAACAGGTCAGTTCATGGCTCCAGGACTGGTGTAATTGACAGAGGTTTGGATTTTCTGATCATGGCTCAGTTTACAAGGCACCAGATCTGTGAGCAATTAATGGGATACACCTGTCCCAGAGAGAAAAAAGGATGCTGGGGCAGGAGTTGGCAGGGCTCATTGATAGGGCTTTAAACTAGATTTGAAGGGGGAAGGGGCTAATAATCTCATGATGGCCTGTGACAAACAGTGGGGCTGCTCACCAGAGGCAGAGGGATGGAATGCTAGTAAGGGTTCTCAACTTGTTGCGCTGAGGCAAGCCAGTGGTGATGCACCTGAAGAGAACCAAAGGGGTTTGGCACAAGATGACACTGCCAGCCCAGCTGAAGTGCCTCTATGCAAACTCAAACAGCTTGGGCAATAAAGAGGATGAACTAAGGGCCACTGTGCTGCTGGGATGCCATGACATAGTGACTATTACTGAAACTTGGTGGGACGATTCCCATGACTGGAATGCAGGGACAGATGGGTATAAGCTCTTTAGAAAGGCAAAGAGGGGAGGAGGTGTTGCCTTCTACATCAGTGACCAGCTGGAATCAGTGGATCTCCATCTGGGGAAGGCTGATGAGCTGGTTGAGAGCATATGGATTAAGATTAAAGAGAAGACAGGGGTCTCGTGTGGCCGACATGCTGGAGGAAAGGGATCCATCCAAAGGGACCTTGACAGGCTCATGAGGTTCAAGAAGACCAAGGGCAAGGCCCTGCATCTGGGTTGGAGCAATCCCAAGCACTGATATAGGCTGGGCAGTGACTGGCTTGAGAGGAGTCCTGGGGAAAGAGACTTGGGGGTGCTGGTGGATGAGAAGCTCGACATGAGCTACCAGTGTGCACATGCAGCCCAGAAAGCCAACTGTATCCTGGGCTGCATCAAGAGAAGTGTAGCCAGCAGGTCAACAGAGGTGATTCTGCCCCTCTGCACTGCTCTTATGAGATCCTACCTGGAATACTGTGTCCAGTTCTGGAGCATCTATTACAAGAATGATATGGACATGCTGTAATGTGTCCAGAGAAGGCACATGAGGATGATCAGAGGGCTGGAGCTCTTCTCCTGTGAAGACAGACTGAGGGAGTTGGGGTTGTTGAGTCCGTGGAAGGGAAGGCTGTGAGAAGACTTTATTGTGGCCTTCCAGTATCTGAAGGGGGCCTATAGGAAAGCTGGTAAGGGACTTTTTAGGATGTCAGGTAGTGATAGGACTAGGGGGAATGGAGCAAAACTATTAGCAGGTAGATTAAGATGACACCAAGCTGGGGGCAGATGTGACTGAGTTGGAAGGCAGAAGGGCTCTGCAGCAGGACCTTGACCGCCTGGGCAGATGGGCAGAGTCCAATGGGATGGCGTTCAATAGCTCCAAGTGCAGGGTGCTGCACTTTGGCCACAGCAACCCCATGCAGAGATACAGGCTGGGGTCGGAGTGGCTGGAGAGCAGCCAGACAGAGAGGGATCTGGGGTTGCTGATTGATACCCACCTGAACATGAGCCATCAGTGTGCCTAGGTGGCCAAGAGAGCCAATGGCATCCTGGCCTGCATCAGGAATGGTGTGGTCAGCAGGAGCAGGGAGGTCATTCTGCCCCTGTACTCTGCACTGGTTAGACCACACCTTGAGTACTGTGTTCAGTTCTGGGCCCCCCAGTTTAGGAAGGACATTGAGATGCTTGAGCGTGTCCAGAGAAGGGCGACGAGGCTGGTGAGAGGCCTTGAGCACAGCCCTACGAGGAGAGGCTGAGGGAGCTGGGATTGTTTAGCCTGGAGAAGAGGAGGCTCAGGGGTGACCTTATTGCTGTCTACAACTACCTGAGGGGTGGTTGTGGCCAGGAGGAGGTTGCTCTCTTCTCTCAGGTGGCCAGCACCAGAACGAGAGGACACAGCCTCAGGCTGTGCCAGGGGAAATTTAGGCTGGAGGTGAGGAGAAAGTTCTTGACTGAGAGAGTCATTGGACACTGGAATGGGCTGCCCGGGGAGGTGGTGGAGTCGCCATCCCTGGGGCTGTTCAAGGCAAGATTGGACGTGGCACTTGGTGCCATGGTCTAGCCTTGAGCTCTGTGGTAAAAGGTTGGACTTGATGATCTGTGAGGTCTCTTCCAACCTTGATGATACTGTGATTAAGATTTGACATTAGGAAGAAGTTCTTCCCCATGAGGGTGTGAGACAGTAGAACAGGTTGTCCAGGGAAGTGGTGGAAGCATCATCCCTGGAATTAAGGCCAAGCTGAATGTGGCTCTAGGCAGCCTGATCTAGTGTGAGGTGTCCCTGCCCATGGTAGGGGGGTTGGAACTAGATGATCCCTGTGGTCCCTGCCAGCACTGGCAATTCTATTATTCTATGATCTTTTCTACAATATACTTTTCTCACGAACATTGTCAGCATGGTTAAGCTTTTCATTACAGACAAAGCTCAGCAGTACTAACTAAACTAAGACTTCTCTGATAAATGAGCTCACTGCCAGCACTATCCTGTATATATATCCCATTATTCTCTGGTAGGAACCAGTAGATCAACAAAAGTAGTTATTTACTCTGAGAGCTTGCTTGGAATGGTAAAAAAGAAATCTTCACTAAATCTTAATTACCTGTGGATTTTTATCTTTTTATACTGGTAAGAGAAATTAATCCTGATGTTTGGAGAATTTCACAGGAAGTTATCTCAGTATAACCATCATTAAAAGCACTAAACCAAGTACCCCTTACTTAGCAGAAAATGACACTGCCTTGTGAGACAGGGCTATCTGAGAAACAAGCAAAACCAGCTAACTGACAAATAGCTTCAGATAGTGCATTCCATGAGAAGCTTTTAATTAAGTAGGCTCTAAGGTTTGTAGAACAAGGATGGCATTGCTGAAATTAATTTTGAACCACAGAAGACCTGAAGGTATTTCCAAAGGAAGCTTATAGTGGCACTTCATACACTCATGATTTCAACATACATTTTATCTCTCTCTTTTTTTTTTCTTTTCCATTGAGCAACCACTCAAAGGCCAGACAACCTGTCTGTTCCTTTAATGAACTGACATTTTGTCAGGGGCTCTTTCAACAGTAAGCTCTCTGACTGTACTGTAAAACCTCTGAAGATGACTTTAGTTTTGACTTTGACATAAAACCATGAGCTGTGTTCCAAGGCATTTTAAACATTCTCCAATGCATTTTAAATATTTTCTTAATTTCTAATATTCTTGTGCAAGAGCTTGTAATTTACTGACTTATTTGCTACCACACATATATATTTTATTAATACACTAAATCTGCTAAGTAAATCTTTTGATGATACACTGCTAGTTCATATAAATTTGACACAGTATGATTTGAAATACAAGAGAAATGCTTAGTTCTACACTGAGAAAATCCTAACTTCTTTTCTATTTTTTTAAAACCAGCTGAATATCAGTGCTGTGAAACCCAAAGGTTAACCAGTGAGGATCTGGGCGTTCAGTCTCTGGCAAGGATGAGAACAGCACAGAGGTGAGATCTAGAGGTTCACTGTATTATAGATTGCTGCAGTTGGTTAAGGTACAGTGTGTTCTACCTGACTGATTGGAAAACATTCATCTTACCATTTACTCAACCTGGGAACTACTTTAAACCTTTCTGAATGATCAGTTAAGACTTAACAGCTTGGCTGTGCACCTTCTGCATCCAGTGCCCATCTACCAAAGATGCAGGATTACAAGAATTCTGAAGCAAACAACTGAAGAGGATGAATCAACAACAATCATCATGAAGTCTCAAAAGCATGGTCTGTCAAGAATGAAAGGGACAACAGTAGAAAGGAAACAAAATAATTAAAGTTTCTTGCTGGAGAACAGAACACATTGCTCCTTACTGAGAGCTTAGCGCTGCAGTGTTTCTTCTCTCTAGATCTATTCCTATATGGTTCTACAGGAGGACAACAAACCTGTCACATTAGCAGCTGCCACGTTCTAGAGCAGGGGTCCTCCAACTACGGCCCGCGGGTATTTACAGAACACCCTTCCCCCCCTGACGGGCGTTGAAGGGCAAACCAAGCAGCCGCTTCCTGCCACTGAATCCGCTCGCCAGCCTCTGCGGTCCCCCAAGCACCCACCGGGACTGGGCTGGAACCAACCTTTAGTCCGGCCCCAGACACTACTGGGCTGGAACCAAACTATAGTCCAGCCCCTGACAGTGTCTGAGGGACAGTGATCTGGCCCGCTGTTTAAAGAACTTGAGTACTGTTCTAGAGCAATGTCTAAGGATTTAAAATACCTTAATATGCTGAAGTGGAAAAGTAAACCAATTTAGCAGAAATAATTTAGTAGCAAAAGTAACTGTCAGGGTATGTTTGTGGCTGAAATTATTGTGATGGGGGTGGACTTTTAAACATGTCTTTGTAGTTTTCGCAGGTATTCAGCTAAAAAAAAAAAAAAGAAAAAAAGAAGTATCTTTCAAGTACTGACCTACACTTGTCTACAGTAATAAAGTGGTCTGGATAATCAGGTAGTGAGGTAGATTGGGAACTCGTTGAAGGAAAGAAGCCGGAGAGTTGTGGTCAATGGGACTGAGTCTAGTTGGAGGCCTGTAACTAGTGGAGTCTCGCAGGGTCCCATCAGTACAGGTTGGGGACTGACCTGTGGGAAGGCAATGAAGGGGAAAATTATCTGGGGGTCCTAGTTGATGGGAGGTTGACCATGAGCCAGCAGTGTGCTCTTGTGGCCAAGAGGGCCAATGCCATTCTGGGGTGTGTTACAAGGGGTGTGGCTAGTAGGTTGAGAGAGGTTCTCCTCCCCCTCTACTCTGCCCTGGTGAAGACACATCTGGAGTACTGTGACCAGTTCTGGGCCCCCCAGTTCAAGAAGGACATAGGACTGCTTGAGAGAGTCCAGCACAGAACCACAAAGGAGATTAAGGGAATGGAACATCCCTCTTACAAGGACAGACTGAGGGAGCTGAGGCTCTTTAGCTTGGAGGAGACTGAGAGGTGACCTCATCAATGTTTCTAAATATGTAAAGGGTGAGTGCCAGGAGGCTGGAGCCAGCCTCTCCTGGGTGATGCCTGGTGACAGGGCAAGAGGCAATGGGTGGAAGCTGAGGCATAGGAAGTTTCATGTAAACACGAGGAAGAGTTTTTCTGCTTTGAGGGTGACAGAACACTGGAACAGGCTGCCCATGAGGGTTGTGGTGTCTCCTTCTCTGGAGATATTCAAAAGGCACCTGGATGTGTTCCTGTGTGATGTGGTATAGGTGATCCTGCTCTGGCAAGGGGTTGGACTGGATGATCTTTTGAGGTCCCTTCCAGTCCCTGACATTCTGACATTCTGTGAAATAAACAAGTTTGCCTTGAGTCCTTCATGTGACTTCTGAAATCAATGAGGGACAGAAAACATGGGATAGGAAGGATCTGGAAGATAATGTTAATAAAGATTTCCACATTGTACATAATTTTCAATGTTGGAATTGTTTTAATGCATAACATAAAGTAATCATAAAATGCCTAGTTTTCTGAATGCTTTGTGTACTCATCTAGCAAAAATGCTGGAGTAAATTAATAAATCATAACTAGGAGACAACATAAAAAGGTTTATATTTAACAGGTACCAAGCAAACAAAGGAAGTGACTGTTCCCAGAATGTCATTGAGCTGTGAAAGCCTTCCCAACAGATGTTATGAATGATAATAGGGTTTACATTGCTTCAAAGCAAGACTGAGGAAATTTATTGAAAAGAAATTCACTAAGGTTGCTAAACACATAAGGAGTGTCTCTAACGCATCATCTCCCTGAAATGCAGCTGGTTGGAGGCTGGGGAAATGCTCAGGGGGAATATTGTATATATTTACTCTGGATTTACATTTTTGAGAAAGTATTTTTCATCCAACACTAGGGATGGGATGCTGGGATAAGAGGATCATAAGCCTGACCTTGTTTATCTGTTTTTATGTTCTGAGGTGTATTTCACTTTTTCTTACTTTTCTAGATTGCAATCCTATTCTTTTGTTTTTCACAAGATTAACTTGGTGATCAGAGTCTCATCATGTCACTGCCATTGTCCTTTACCTGGTATGAAATCTGGTTTATTTGTACAACTTAGAGACATTCACTGCGCTGGATGACATTGTGCAGTAGGATCTGATTCTCCTCCTCTTACTGGTAAGTGATCTCATTGCCATTAAGTTGACAGAATATTCATACCTGTGCTGGTTTGAGGCTAGTTGTAATATTTTAATGAGAGAAAAGAAAATAAAGATGATGTCTGTGTCATTCATTGGTTTGCCAAGAGGGATAAAAAGTCAAAATATAAACAATGTACTCTCACATTTTCCTGGGACATTGCCCTGTTCCTTTTTCTGTTTGGTCTGGTCTGTGCTGTTGGATCTAATTGCTTCTTTTTAACCTCCACCTGCTTTGATACCTGACATCTAATTTCAGCAATTAACATGTAAACTGCCCTTTGTTTATGTGTATGTATCTGAAATAGAGAGGGGAGGAAACAGGAGTGGGGTGTAGCTTTGAGCCCTTCTGGGCAGTTTGCTTTGTCTGGGAGGAAATTGGGATTTCTGCATTATTTCTAACTTGTATATAGTTGTAAATAATTGTAAATACTTGTATATAGTATATATGTGCTCATAAATTTTGCCATGCTGTAAATAAAGCTTCTTCTAACTTCCAAACCATCTGAATTAATCTGGGTAATTTCAAATAGTGGGGAGACATCGTTCCTAACCCAGCACAATACCTTGGCACCAGAACAGAAAAGCTGCTCTTACAACCTAGGTACTTCACTAAAAATTAAGCTCATGTCATGGAATTATTTTGTAAATTGGTGAAATGTATTGTGCACACTGTTTTATGCCTTGAGATATTGGATTACAGAGAGTGAATTTTTATTTCTGTCCAATAGCTCATCAGAAATCCTTACTCAAGTTTGAAATAATGCACCCAGTCTGCACACATACAGAATCATAGAATCAATCAGCTTGAATGTGACCTCCAAGATCATCCAGTCCAACCTATCCCCCAGCCCTAGCCAGTCAACTAGACCATGGCACTGAGTGCCTCATCCAGTCTCTTCCTGAACACCTCCAGGGATGCTGACTCCACCACCTCCCTGGGCAGCCCATTCCAATGCCAATCACTCTCTCTGGCAACAACTTCCTCCTAACATCCAGCCTAGACTTCCCCCAGCCCAACTTGAGACTGTGTCCCCTTGTTCTGTTGCTGGTTGCCTGGGAGAACAGGCCCATAAGCAGAATATTCTGCTTCCATCATACATAGATATATTTAAATTATCAATTTTACTATCACTCCAAACATCTACATACAAAAATGACCAATTCACATGTTTTTATTTTGCAGAATAATTCTTCAAATCTAGATATGTTCTATGGAATGTTAGGTGGTAATAACTGCAGTTATGAGGCAAGCATGAAACCAGAAAATGACAGGATATTTTCTCATTACCATTAAGAATATTAGCCTACAAGAGAAGGAAGGGGATACATACTCTTGATCCTCTAATAACGTTTTCACAAAATACAGATATGGCTGCTAAAAGGCTTCATTAATACATCACAATTGCAGTTTCAAGTACTTTAGAGAATTTTTTTTCTTTCCTCTCACTCTGCTAAATAGGTAAATTCTACATTTTGGGTCACAGCATGGTTCTGTTCTACTGTTGTTTGGTTATTTTTTTTCTTCCAAATGTAATATAAGAAAACAAAAGCAAGCTCCTGTTGATTTGACAGGGAAAGCAGAAGTTGCCATCCACAGAAGGCAGTCATAAAAGAGAAAATAAGAAATAACTGTCCCCTGTAATTTTTCAAACAGTGAGACTGTACATGGAGAGATAATAGAATAATTACTTGAAGAACAGCTATTATAAAGCATTTTTATCCATGTATGGATGTGTCATTAATTCCTAACTGCTGTCTGAATGTATAATCTCTTGGGAGATGGATGTATTTAAAGGCAATTAATGTTTTTTAGTTTTTTCCTGCAATAGGCATCAAATAAGAGGAAAATGAAGGTCAGATATTGAAGATGGAGTATCCTAAGAGGAAGATGTTGGTTTTTCTCATGATTTAGGCATCTTAATCTTTTGTAGGTTGCACTGAGACAAACAATTGGATAAGAAGCCATTCCTTGCATATAGATCTTGTACCTACCTTCCAGTCAAAAGAGGCATTTCACAGTTCTGGGCTCCTCAATTCAAGAGAGATTTTGAGGTGCTGGAAGGTGTCCAGAGAAGGACAGCAAGGCCAGTGAGAGGCCTGGAACACAAACCCTATGAGGAGAAGCTGAGGGATCTGGGCTTGTTTAACCTGGAGAAGAGGAGGCTCAGGGGGGACCACATTGCTGTCTACAACTACCTGAAGGGAGGTTGTAGCCAGGTGGGGGTTGGCCTCTTCTCCCAGGCAACCAGCAACAGAACAAGGGGACACAGTCTCAAGTTGTGCCGGGGAAAGTCTAGGCTGGATGTTAGGAGGAAGTTCTTGCCAGAAAGAGTGATTGGCATTGGAATGGGCTGCCCAGGGAGGTGGTGGAGTCACCATCCCTGGAGGTGTTCAAGAAAAGCCTGGATGAGGCACTTAGTGCCATGGTCTAGTTGACTGGATAGGGCTGAGGGATGGGTTGGACTAGATGTTCTTGGAGGTCTCTTCCAACCCGGTTGATTCTATGATTCTATGATTCTATTTATTTGTTGCACAGTGGAAAGCACAAATTTTCCCCCTAAGACGATTTTCCATAAGGTATTCTTCATACCTACATTTGTCTAAGTAGAAATGTACAAGTGGGTTGAGCCTATTTTGTTCTGTTTCTATACAAATGTTCTTTGTACAGAACATTTAGCCATGTCAGAAAGAAGAAATTCTGATTTTATTTTATTAATCATGCAAAGGAGGCCCAGCTATGAATAGCATTACCTGAAAACTGATGAGTGATCAGCAGAGTTAGTTCAGCAGTTAGTTCAGCAGTTAGTTCAGGACCTGCCCTGGCTTAGGGACAGTCTGTGGAGCTGCTTGTTAGTGCTGGGTTCACAGTGATGCTAATGTTCTCAGAGACAGGGAACTGTCTAGGTGAGCTAAATGATAAGGTAGTTTCAGATGCATTTATGCCACAGGGAAGCATATATTAGTGTTATTGTAAAGGAGAGGACCTTACTCACTGTCGTATCTATGCCTCTCAATTTATGCAGCGAGAGGCACTATCCTTTCATTACCTCACAAAATCATCCAGTAATGTATTACTAAAGTCACAGTTAAATACTTTAAAATCCTATCTGAGAAAGAGTCACCTGCATATTTGTGTAAGATGTACAAGACTGCATGCTTCTAGGAGCCTGTGGGAGGCTGTAGTAGTTTAAGGCTTATTGGAAAATTCCAACAAGAGAAATGGGGACTTTCCCAAAAGTTCAGTGCAGAATGTAAATAAATTAGAGCACTGGATGTAAAAGAATAATTATGATAAACTCTGTATCATCATTCGTTCATCTGCTAAGAGGGATAAAAAAAACAATGTATAAACAATTTGGTTCTCCTGGCACTTGGGCTCTGGCTCTATTGCTGTTCCTTTGCCTCCCTGACTCCTTTTCCTGATAACAGGAGAGGCTTTGCTGGTTTTCTGTCTGGGGTAGTGAAGAAGGTGGCATTGGCCCCTCCTAGTCTATGTCCAGGAAGGGAAGACTGGATTTCTGTATTATTTCTAAACTGTAAATGATTGCCTATAATTGTAAATACACGTAAAAATATTCTGCATATATGTTTGCAAATTTAGCTTGCTGTAAAATATAGCTTTCTCTTACTTCCAAACCTTCCAGGCTAGTCTTGTGATTTCAGTTTTATTTGAGGAAGGTGTGTGTGTGGTGTGTAATTTCTCAAGCCACCACAGAGACCTCCTCTGGATGTGCAGGTTAAACTCAGATGATAGACAGTCACAGAAGAACAGCTGCATATAAATCTATCATATATTTCTGAGAATAGTCAAAGGCATGTAGTTAAAAAAAGTATTTATATGCAAGACTGTTTCTGCTTCCCTTACAGTGCACTCTGTGTAGGTCCAGAGACAGCTAGCAACTGTGTCAGATTTTCTCATGAGGTAATTCAAAAACAGTTAGTGTTAGCTTGCCATCAGTGAGGTCTTACTGTGGCAGAAAGGAAACTGAAGAGTTTCTCTTCCCGTAAGAGCCAGACTTTTCCTCACAACTCAAACTATATACTCAGTATGATGCCATGCCAATCCCAGAAGTGAACTATTTCTTTGCTATACTATATCTTCCAACGGGTTTCAGGTTTTCAGATAAAATACTGTTTTTCAAGAGCCTGGAAATCATTTTAAAGCAGTGCAGTCAGTTCTCATAAGGCAAGTGAAAAATCAGGGCTAAAAGCAAAATATTGAAAAGTACTTCTTATGCTTTGGGGGCTGGATGAATAAAGGGAAACTTGGATACACACAGATAAAACCAAACCATTATAAAAGCAGCTAAAGCAATTCTGTCTTCCGTGCAAATAATTTTTCCAAATCCTTTTAAAAACCTTCAAGGTTGTCAATTTTTACTTTTACTGCTTTCACACACTTATGAATGTAAAGTACACAGCAGGAGAGAAAATTCGGTGACTAGAGATAAAACAGAGGAACACTTATTTAGCTAGTCCCAATGGGTTTCTAGTTGCTACCTTTTGCTCTTTCCCTTTACTGTAAAAACCCCCATCTCTCACAACCTACTGCCCTACAGTCCTTCCAGTATTCGTTGCGTTGTCCTTTTCTCATCCCTTCCCTGCCACAAATGTCCAATACATCCTCCCACAAGTCTGAACATTATAGCTGAAAAACCTTCTTGCCATGCAGCTCTTCATAGCTTCTATTTGCTTTTTTGCCTTTTACTCCACAGGACATCGATCTGGGACTCTTCCCTTTAAATTTTTGAGGCATCTACCTTAGAATCATAGAATCATAGAATGGTCTGGGTTAGAAGGGACCTCTGAAGGTCATCTAGTCCAAACTCCTCTGCAGTAAACAGGGCCATGCTCAATTAGATCAGGTTGCCCAGAGCCATGTCAGGCCTGACCTTCAATATCTCCAGGGATGGAGCCACAACCACCTCCCTTGGTAACCTGTTCCAGTGTTCCACTACCCTCATGGTAAAGGACCTGTTCCTAACATCCAATCTAAATCTACTCTTCTCTAGTTTGAAGCCATTGTCCCTTGTCCCATCACTACAGGCCTTTGTAAACGGTCTCTCTCCATCCTTCCAAGTACTGAAAGGCAACTATTAGATCTCCTCAGCACCTCCTCTTTTCCAGGCTGAACCACCCCAGCTCCCTCAACTTATCTTCATAGCAGAGGTGCTCCAACCTGATTATTTTCATGCCCCTCTTCTGGACCTGCTCCATTAGCTCCATGTTGCATTTGATTCATACTTGTCAGCTTCAGGTTAGTAGAGGAATAAAAGCAGAGGAAAACCAACAAATTCTTCACAATTGGTTCTTTAGGCATGCAGAACATTAGGGACACAAATGCACATCATACACCGCACAGCGGGATCATAAGGCTGCACCTCATGAGCCATTAAAAAAGTGTTCAGACACTGCTTAAATATCTATTATTGTATAAAAAAGAGACCTGGTAACACAGAGACTGAACCTCCTGACTGTGTTTTTCCTTAAAAATGCCTACAAAGTGGCATTATACAACAATTTTAGGACAAATGCCAGGTCATTGTGCAGAAAACCCAGAGCACTTCCTGGTCCCTTCCTCCAATGCTGGTCATCAGAGCCACTTCCAATTTTGTCTGTTGAGGGTCTCACCTACTTAAGAATGTATTTAAATCTGGCTTTTCTTTTTCCCACGTTGAGATTTATATCCATACTTGTTGATTTGACGGTCAGTGCAACCACAGGAATGCCTCCATTTTGTAGATCCAGCATGGACCTGTTGTGTCCTGACAAGAGCAAGATTTTGTGATATACAATCATTCAGGTCATCTATTAAATATATTCTAGGGAGACAGTTTTTGCTGATGCAGTGCCTGTTTGGCAAGAGGCTTCTCAGTAATGGAAATAGATTGGTCTATTACAATCAAACCTCATTTCCCTTCTCTCTTATCAGCATAGGACAAGAATAATTGTGACAAATGCTAGTTTTTTCCTATCTATATTTGGCAGCAGGGTACACTGCCACGTTTATTTTCAATGCCACACATGATAAAATTTTGCTCTTATGTGGGCTATGTATAGGCTAATGCCTGAGAGTGTAGAAGAGTGAATTTTTATCTTCACCTTGTAAGTTCATATGGTATTTTAAAAACTCTGAAGATCACAGAAGGCTGAATTACATAAAAACTGCCTAAAAAGTAGTAGAAGAAAAGCTCCATATTTCACTGCAGTAGAATCAGTATCTGTTTACCCCTTTTCCAACAATACCAGGGCATACCAAAAGGTCAGGATGTGTCTGCTTCTGCTCTGTTTCATAATTATAGGTATTTGACTTAGATTTTGATGAAACTATTTTGCACTTCAGGTATATGTGTGCTTGGCTATGTGCCAACATTCCAAATAATTACGTATCTACTACATCTGCCTCTGTCTACGTAATATATTCAAACTTGGTTGAGGCTATGTTTGGCCCCTGACTTGGGCCAAGATTTCAATAGTAAGACAGCTATCTACCCATAATGACAGCAGGAGTTTTCTGAAGCTTAAATGAAGAACTCACATTCTCCTGGCAAATTGTGTCAGAGATGTCCAATGGTTCAGCATACAGCACTTCCCTTGACTCAGCAGTGAGGAGTTTCAGCAGTGCAAGGAGGACCTCAGTGAACTTCCAAGAGCAGTTAAGCAATCTCCATTTGACTTCAGGCAGATGTTTTGTTGAAGAGCAGTAACGTCTGTTGCTTCCCCAAACTGATTTGAAATTATATGTGGCAGACCCAGAAAATTTTAGCTTCACTGGAAAAATTCAGAACCTGGCCCAATTTGTTCTCAGAGTGCTACACTGAAAACACAGAGACAGCTCTGTAACAGCAAGGCAACTTGAGGTTTGTGTACTTTTTAGAGCATCTTGTTGCCATGCTTACAATATCAGCAGAGTGCTCTCACGCTCACAGTTCATTGCAATCAAATCATCCTAGTCTACTACAGAATACTCCTGGGGCTACCTCTGTATTAGTTTTCCTCATTATTTAAAATACCCTGCAGAGTTGATTCCTCCAGGGAAAGTACAATGTGGGCAAGAGAAGGAAGAAAATAATTTAGAACCTATACATCTTGTTCTAGGTGAAATGAATAAGATGTGAGACCTAATGCTCAGCTGCAGTGATAAGCCACAACAGGCAAACAATTGCCAGGAAATAAACAGACACGTTAATAATAGACCTCAGCATCATTCAGACCTCCTGATTTCTTAAATATACCTTAAGGTACCAAGCAGAATGAGTTCATCAGTTGAGAGCTGAATTTTTTTTTACAAGGACATCAATTTCAGTCCTCACTTTTTGAGTTTCCTTTTGAAAGAATTGTGGTTTTGGCTCCCAAACTGCTTTTTTCCCAAATGTTGGGAAAAAAAAAAAAAAAAAAGGTCATCCTTGGCATTATTTAAACAGTTGTTCAGATTTTCAAGGCTAAAGGGAATTATAATCTGCTTTATTTAAATATTGGTTTGATTGCCTACTCTGAAATAACAGATACATCATTGTCCTATGTTATAGTGTGTTCTACTTGTGAACAGTGTGGCCAGTAGCACAAGGGAGGTTATTCTTCCCCTGTACTCAGCACTGGTCAGGCCACACCTTGAGTGTTGTGTTCAGTTCTGGGCCTCTCAATTCAAGAGAGATGTTGAGGTGCTGGAATGTGTCCAGAGAAGGATAGCAAGGCTGGTCAGAGGCCTGGAACACAAACCCTATGAGGAGAGACTGAGTGAGCTGGGATTGTTTAGCTTGGAGAAGAGGAGGCTCTATGGGGATCTCATTGCTGTCTACAACTACCTGAAGGGAGGTTGTAGCCAGGTGGGGTTGGTCTCTTCTGCCAGGCAACCAGCAACAGAACAAGGGGACACAGTCTCAAGTTGTGCCAGGGGAGGTATATGCTGGATGTTAAGAGGGAGTTCTTGCCAGAGAGAGTGATTTGCCATTGGAATGGGCTGCCAGGGAGGTGGTGGAGTCGCCATCCCTGAAGGTGTTGAAGAAAAGCCTGGATGAGGCACTTAGTGCCATGGTCTAGATGACTGGATAGGACTGGGTGCTAAGTTGGTCTGGGTGATCTTGAAGGTCTCTTTTGATCTTGTTGATTCTATGATTCTATTTTGTGTTCCTTTGAGAAGCTCCTTAAACTAAGGGCAGCTTCTGTGGGTAGACAAAACCATGTTGGCATAAAGCAGTGGAAGCATACAGATATATGCTCCTTCTGTTTCAAAAGGAGAAGAAACACATTCTCTTAATTCTAAAAGGGACTTGCATAACATTGCAGAATACATGAAGTATTTCATACTTCAGAAATGAATGCATGATATCATTGTGGTGGAAGGTCCAAATTGTGCCTAGAACACATATCCATCACATGCCCTAAACACCTGCCCAAATACCCATTTTGGTCCCCCCCCTTCCCGCTTCTTCTTCCCAGATGCAAGAAGTGGGAAAGCAGACACAAGATATGGCACCTATCCGTCTATCACAGACCCCATATTTGGCTGTGTTTTGCAGCTTGCTTTGTTCTGTGATAAACACAGGTCAGGATCCTAGACCTGTGCATCTCCCAAATAACTCAGGACTGGTTCCAGGGGCTGTTTTACCTGCTGCTATCAGTCAAAGACGCTCACCAAAGTGCTTCAAACCCTGGAAACTGCTTGTTTGCTGCCGCTGCTTTTGCTTTGTTCACTACCCGTTTGCCTTACTGCCTCTGTGTGCCACCACACTTTGCGTCGCGCCTGAGCGGGGACTTGCCTATGACTGGCAGCCTGACCCTGCCCGATCGAGCCCAAGTACAGGTAACGACCAAGCAACCACCTGGCAACGAGTTTCGACGCTGGGACTTGCCGGCCGCCGCTGCAACCCAAGGGCCGACTCCTTGCTATACACAGCGCTCAATCGGACTGCTCCAGCCCGCAGACCTGGACCCTGCTGTGCCCAGGTGGCTGCTGACACCCGATGACTCCTCTCTCGTGTCCGTGGGCCTCCTCAGTCGGCGTGCTCAAGCTGGACTGAACCAGCAGCACAGCCCCACCGCACCATCGCCACCTGAAGTCCACCACCTGGCTTCCACTGCATGCATTTTCCTGCTTGTGCTTTTGGAGCGCAAATACTGAGACTCTCTTTACTCAGCTTTGTAAAGGTTTATGCTGAACCCTTCAGCAGCAGCTTGTGCTGCCAGGCTCTCCAGTTGTAAACGTTCCCGAAGACTTTTCTAGACCATGTGGCTGCATTTAGACATTCTGCAAAACCAGATTTACCAACCGCATCACAGAACCTGTCTGTGCCTGTTAATTGTAAATAAGGTCGGGGAAGTTTTCTTTGTATAATGAATAAACTATTTAATAATGGTTTTGGGGTTTTTTTTCCATCGGCTTCATTGCAATCCACTCCTAACCCAGATTCAAACCCCTCCTTAACAGTCATCTTCCCTCGTTTTTCTTTATAACTAGGTTCAAATAATTGAGAGAAAAAAATATGCCTTTTTCCTCCAACCTCCTTTCTGCCCCAGTGGTTAGACTCAGTTGATAAGGTATTCTTCCACAGTTACAAGACATTCCTATTATATGTAATCTATGAAGAAAGCAAGAAAAATTAAAATGTGGTTATCTTAGACTCTGTGGATTAAACCTTTCAATTGTTGCTAGGCTGTCTTCTCTCGTGGTTAAACCAGGCTATCACATACTATTTACAGTGAGACAGAGTATGAAGCATCCACAGCCCTGCAATAAGAATGACATGAAAAAATATCTGCAGCTTATTTTCAGGACTTCCTGCAACTCTGAAGCACCAAAAGACCTTGATACATTTTAAGAAGAAGCAGTATGATACTTCTCTTGGGCATCTGTCTCAGGGTCTGCCTTCCTTATTACTAAGGGAGATTTCCCATACTTATCTCCTAATAATTAGGTGCTTTATGATCTATATACATTCATGTCCCGGGTTTGGGCTGATCCCTCCCCCGGGAAGAAAATTCACAACACAAACCCCCCTTCTTTTTTGAAAGTCAGGGAAAGATGAAATTGTATTTTCTTATAGTATAAGTATAACAATGTAAAGAGAGATAATAACTAGAGAAGGAAGGAAGGGAAAAAACCAATACAATAACCTTAAGGGAGATGGGGGAGGGGTCAGGCGGCGGCGAAGCAGCAGAAGCAGCAGTAGCCAAAACAGCAGCCGGGGAAGATAGGCAAAGCTGCAGCAGCAGAAGCCAGCGGGAGAAGGGGGAGAACAAACTGTGCTTCTAGACATTAAGTTCTTGATGCTCCAATGAAATTATATTAATTTATCTATTGTTGCCATTTATGTGGCCTATCCCTGGAATGTTCATCTCTCCCCTATGTCTGAGCTAGAGGATCAGCTCAAACGGCCACAATTCACTATATGTATTCCATACATATCGATCAAATTTTGATTTACTTAAGCTGCTGCTGAAACTTTTCCTTTTCTTCACCCTTTGAAGAGGAATAAATATGGCCTCACTGCCTCTAATAAACTGTCAAAAGTTGGAATTGAAACAAATGGGATCTCCAGGAGTCTAAAAAAAGCTGAGCTAGGAGTTCAGACTCTGCTGGCATAGCAGTAGGAGATTATCAGTGTCATTTACAGAAGAGCTAAAATAATATTCTATTCCTTTTGATAGAAATATGCACTAAAAATGCAATAGAAATATGCTGTATCTTTTAATCGTCAGGGAACATGGGATTAATTCTTTACTCTCCCTCTGTGCAGATCCTTAGGGAAAACCTACTACTGACTGCTTGTCAGAGGGTAGAGTAAAACATTTGGTGAAATCAAATGAGAAACGTTGTAACAAAAAGCTGAATACTTAAAAAAATCAGCATTCTCAGTCTACTTTTTGGCTAGAATAATGAAGCTGTATTGCCTTTTAAAATACATTTTTGCTTGAGCTTTGATCTTGACAAATAGCCTTCACTCAACCCCTCTAATAATTTCCCTACCCTACAGTAAAACTCTGCAATCCACGTTTTTGTACAAAGCAAACCAGTAGACTGTCCCTGTGAATACAGACTGGTGTGACTTACTCTCCTCTTATTTCAGATGTTTGAAATGTAAGTGTGCCTCCAAGCCATGTCTAGTTTTACATAGTTAAAGTGTCACTAAAAATAGTGCTTCCCACTGATGAAATTGATGAAGAAGGGTGATCAAGCCCCTGGCATTACTTTCAGGTACCAAACTGCATTTACCCACACAGCAGCTTTTGGGTTTGGATGTGCAGATTCACTATAGAAACCACTGAAGGAGAATAAATATGGAATATCAAGACATCACACTTTTTTATCATAATCGTACCTCAAGGATAGATTATGCTTAAGTTTAAAAGTGAAAATCCAATCTGAATGCTAGGCAGGAGCTCTGCAGGCAGGAAAGGTGCAAACCAGACGTACCAACATTTTTCTGCAGCAGAAAAAGTGCAGAACTGCTGCACAGAGTCTTTCTATACATCTAGGTGACTAAGGAATGAAAAGCGATTTGGAGAAGTAAGGAAAAGCTGATGGACTGTGACATTTCTTTCGTTTACGTGCCTACTTCACTGACACTTGACAGTTATTAAAGTTGTCCTCATGTTTGAGGGAGTCACTTCCAATTGCCTGTACATGTAAAAGCTTTCAAGAGAAATACAGTGTATCACTCTAAGAGTTCCACATTGTAAAGTTTTTTCCTATTTAAACCTCTGCTTTATACAAATTTGCCAGGCAGAGTGAAAGAGCAAGCATTGAGTTGTTCTGACACTTTCTATTACAGCATCTCTTCTGACTTCTTACGCCCCAGATGCTACATCTTTACATAATGACAATGAAAAAATGGCATAACATAGCTTTCACATTTCAAATTAGGTGATGCATTTACTTGCCTTTTGAAAGCCTCATTTCAAAACATTTGTTGTCAATGCAAAGACAAAGATTCCTATTACAAGTCAGTTGGGAGACAACATAGAAATGAAGGGTGAGAACTGACTTAAATGAGCAAATTGCAGACATGATTCTGGAAAATCTGGAAAAACAACACACACAAGATAGATGACACTTCAGGAAACTGCCTCACATTGAAGAAAGAAGCTTGCCTCCCCCCCTACCAACCTATCCTCTCATAAGTTTGTAAGGTGTTAAAAATTTGTCTCCAAGTGAAAGTGATGACATTGAAGCATCATAATGTACCCTTTTTTTTATTTTTTTTTTCCTGAATTGGGGGAAAATTAATCTCATGCTTCTTCTCCTCTGGATTTTTCCCATAGGCTCCCACATTGATCTTGTTACCTTAAAATACTTGAGAAATGCAGCTGCAGTTTCTGTAATTCAGAATTTCATTAAGTTAATTTATAAGCTAGCATTGTGCCTCCAGCTACCCTGTCAAATAAATGTTACAGGCTTTCCACACACATTTTGTTTTCGCAGATTCATAGATTGGTTTGGGTTGGAAAGGACCTTAAAGATCATAGAGTTCCAATTCCCCCTGCCATAAGGGCCACTTCCACCAGACCAGGTTGTTCAAGACCTCATCCAGTGTGGCCCTGAACACTTCTAGAGTAGAGGCCATCCACGACCTTTCCAGATAATCTGCTCCAGTGTCTCACTACCATTACTGTAAAGAATTTCCTCCTAATGTCTAGTTTTCTACCAAATTACAAAGTAATGTGTCTTAAGCAGCAAGAACAGGAAATGGAAATGAAACATCCTGAAAATACAAATTCCCCAACATCTCTCTTTTCTGTCAGCAGTGAGTCAATCTTCTTCCTATAAGGAGCCACACATTACTCATCTACTTTGAAATAACCCTGTCTGAAAGTCAAGAATCAAGTAATCTTCTGGGTTGCTGGATTGTTAAAATCTACTGCCTGGGCCTCATTCAGATAAAGTGCTCTTGTGGGTCTGTTAATTTGTTTGCCACCTTTAGATTTAACTAGCTCTCTGAGCAGGGAATAGACTGCAGAAATGTACTTTCAAGCCCATATCGACAGATCTGGTAATTAAACGTCAGTCATAAGATCTGCTCAGCTAAACTCTATTACCAAGCCTAGCAGAGTTTCCAGAATTGGAACCTGGAATAAAAGCATGTCAAGAAACAATAAAGACTTTACAATATCACTGTCATAATATTTTTCCTAAAGAACCAAACTGTCACAAAGAATTTAACTTCCTGTTTTCCAGCAACTGAAATTGGTGAGTTTTCCTGACCAAGCCTAAGGAAGAAGAACAGCACTATTCTTGGCAAACTCATTCCTCTTCCTAGCAGTACTTAGTTATGCAATACCTGGCAAAAAAAAAAAAAAAAGTTCATGTACAAGGCAGATGGTTTCATATGAACCAGAGAGCTGCATTTCAGGAATGACTAACCAACAAAATACAAAGGCAGCAAATCACAGACGTCCATGTTTGCATACCCATGGAAAAGGTGTCTATCACAGTGCATGTTTAAAGGTCAGCAAGAGCTGTGGGACAACAAAACTAGTCAAGCATGAGTCATGATAAATCACAAGCTTTCATTACAACTGTTTACACCAGAGTACAATGTGTACAATATCCATAGATTGTACTCAGGGAATACAAGCAATTAATGTATTCTTTAATACAAAAAAGTAAGAGTGAGAAAATAGCCTAGAGTTGCACATGGGTGTCCAGCTTGTTTCCAGGGGAATGTAACTAACTTAAGTGTCATACCACTACACTTAATGGTTTCACAATCACTACTTGTAAGAACTAGGGTTAGTAACACCAATATAACTCAACAGTGGAGATCCAAAAAGAGCGCAGACGAAACGAGTGTCAGATACATGTACAGAAACATATTTGCCAACTGAGCAAAGAAGAAAGAAAACCTAAGTTTCATGCTGTGACTATCACCCTGAGCTCTATACCTGACAACAGATACCTAGAATTTCTGCTTCTGCTTGGGAAGTAGACACAGGTGGGACCCATTTGGCTTGGTTCAGTTCCCCTCCAGAATGGAAGAGATGCAACAATCTGGAATCACTTTCTAAATGGCAAAAATTTCCAAGTGCCTCTCAATGTCTTCCACTGACCAAACTTCCTTTTGCTAGACTCTTCACCCAGATGCTGCAGCTTTCTGCTAAGCTTCCACCTAAAAGTTAGATGTCTGCTCTTCCATGCATCTGCATGATACAAGTTTAGCCCATGCTGAAAGGTGCCATACCTACCATATTATATTTCCATGCAACAAAACTGCAACCAAGGACACAGCTTTCTGAGTGCAGAGGCAGCTGCTTGTGTGCTGTGTTACTGTTTGCAGCAGTCCTTTATAATCTGGCTCACTTACCTTGGCTCCCTTGTACTGAGTTTTCTAAATGCCAGCTAAAAAAAAATTATCTGGGAAGAATTCAATTATTTTCCTCTTGGACAAACATGTGCAATAAATGACCAACATTATGCCACAATTCACACCTTAATGGAGCCTGCAGAATTCTGTAAATGGAAAACAATCAAATTCAAGCATATAAAAGTATTACATGGTAATAATTGTGGTGATAAGTACTAAGAAGGATAGTGAGTGTGGAGGATGTATATGAGCATGTTTTTAATCTTTGCTATGTAATTAGGATTTTCAGGGACACTGTAAAATCTGGGAAACCTGAAGTGTGTCTGACAAGAAGCAGATTGAAACACACTTGGAAAAACTCATTATGATGCCAGACATTTCTTAAAAGAATGTTCATCTGCATCTGAGGAAAATGGATTTACACTATACCAATAAACAAACACACCTGAAAAACATTATTTATCTGGATGGATGGTCCATAGATAAAGGTAAAGAGCACAGAGTATTAGTAGAAAAACTAATTGATTATGCCAATAGGTTGGCATATGTATGTAAATCAGCAACAAAACCTGAGCTCTGTGGGTCTCCCTTCTGCTATTATACCCTTGACTGTCACAGATGCTACTTTATATCATTAAAGGAGAGGCTTTTTCTTGCATTTGGTTTAATGCTTTGGTTTTTGTGATTTCTTGGTCTGGTTATCCACTCTTCAGAAATCTTTGTAATGCCTAAGTGAAAGTGGAAGGCAAAACATACTGTGTAGTAAGGTTTCAGGCTTCCCCCCCATTATGCTGTTCAGCACAAACTGAACACAACAGATTCCCAGGTCAGAAGGCAATGTCTACAAAGGGATGTTAAGTTGCCATATAGATTGAATGCATAATACCTTAATACATAACACCTTAACATTATTTCAGAATCACTTACTAACTTCCTGGCAGTTAAAATAAAATGCAGTTTGTGTCTTGCAATTTATGGATTACATTTCTAATTCATAGACTGTTCATGAGCAGGTTTTAATACTGAATCCTGTAATAAGTTTTTGTGGTTTTTAATCTAGGCATTTCAAATGATTAAGGAGCTTACAAATAAAGTAATTTTCCTCAATTTAAGTAAGTCTACATTTGTAAGGGAAAAACCCATGCTATTCCTTGCTAAATACCTTAGGCTAAGTGCCCAGTATTTACCAGTTCACAGGAGCCCACCCCAGGATTGAGTATTTTCTGTATTTGCAGTTTGTACATTAATCTAGAATTAGGCAAGTTGCCATTGCCTAAGAGGGCAGCAATGGAAAAATAAGTCCAGTGCACTTACGAAGAGACACATCTGGTAATTTACATTTCCAAGGTTGGATGTTATCCTGTCTGCACATACTGGTCTTGCTGAGATTGTATTATTTTTTCCCACAGCAGTCTTAGTAGTTCTGTGCTTTGTATTTGTAGCTAGAAAGGTTTGATAAAACACCACTACTGCTGAGCAGTGCTTGCACAAAATTAACCTTACTTCCCATCTCCAAGGTCCAGTAGGCTGGAAGCAAGGAAGATCTTGAGAAGGCACACAGCTAGAATGACTGACCAAAACTGACTAAAGGTATATTCCATATCCTATGACACCCACTTAGCAAAAAATGCTACGAGAAAGAAGGAGGGACAGTGAGGATTTGTTACTACAATAGTTTTCTTCTGGAGCAAGTGCTATACATACTTAAGGACCACTTCCTGGGAAGTGGCTGGACATCGCCTGCTGAAGGGTGTGCTAGTTTGAAGCTAGCTAGCATGTTTTGGTGAGAAGAACTAGATTACAGGTTGTGGAAGGGAAACAATGGTGATGTCTACTTCACTCATAGGCTTGCTGAGATGTATAAGAGCAAGAATCCAAACATAGATAAGAGAGATGCTCTCTGTCCGGGCTGTGGGCTGCATTTTCTCTCTCTAACGTAACCTGCCATCTCTCTGCTTAATCCACCTGCTTCCTAACCCCCATGGCCAACCCTCCATTCTTCCTTGAGCCCAAGGCAATGTCTGAGGTAAGGTAGAGAGGGGTGGGAGAGGTGGAAGGGTGGTGTGGAGCCCCTCCCTGGGGGCTTACATTTCTGGGAGGGCTGTTGTGTTTCTATATTATCTTTTAACTTATCTTACAGTATAGACTGTAAATATCTGCTTGTTAATTGTGCCAAGATGTAAATATAAAGCTTCATTCAATTTCCAGAGCTGCTGAGTCTAGTCTGGGTGATTTCCAAAGTGTGTGTATGGGGGTAACACCAAAACCATCACAAAGGGAAGTAGAAATCTTCTGTTTTCCTTTGCTACCACATGACGTATCTGCCTTTATCGTCGCAAACATTTTTTTTCTGTCTATTTTTTGACCTGCCCTGTCCTACTGTGCATGAAAGTGATACAACAGGATGAAGCACACCTGGCATCCATCCAAAGTCAACCCACCATGGCATAGTTAATACTTCCTTCTCTATGTAACAGCTTGCTAGTATTCAAAGTTTGGGCTCAAAACCTAGCTTGTACAACCCACATCTTAGAATGGCCCAAACCCAGGAATAAGGGAAAGAAGCTGCTCACTGGAGGGACTAGAAGGTGTAACTGTAATACACACTTAACCACACGAACTCATGTTTCATATAGCAGCAAAGTGAATGTTGGAATAGGCTGCTGTCAACTTGCAATTCATGTACTAGGGCAGATCCTCATCCGTCTGAAATAAGTGCAAACCCAGAGTGACCCTACACACTTCAATGAACACAGTTAAATTGATATAAATCAATTCTGAAATAATTTAGGAATGATGTGAATGAAATCTAAATCAAACTCAGGAATTTGCCTCAGAGACTTCTCCAGCTGCACGAAAAGCTTTTAGAAAACCAAAGTTTAAAAGCCACTATTTCAAATTGGCTGAAAACGCTTTCAAATCAGTTCAAAAAACCTAACTGAATATAGTAAACCTCTCAGAGTAGTTTAAAAACTATCTAGCTGATCAGACAACATTTGGACAGGTTCAAACTCATCACACCAATAGGTTCTATAATTGTAAAAAAGAATGTTAACTTATAAGTGCAATCCTAAGCATGTGAAATGCTATCAGTTATTAGCTTTAAAGGCTTACAAAGCCAGCACACATCCCCTGTTATCTTATTTGAAAGCAATTGACTCAGTCTTTTCACAGATCCTCTTTTTATTCCAGGTGTTTCATACATGCTAATTTACAAGTACAAACTCTTAACTCTTTTTTTTTTTTCAAACTCATTTTCCAGGTTACCTAATGCACTCAAAATCCTTTCACTTTTTCTTCTCTTTTTAGAGTTACTTCATTGCTTCTGAAAAAATGCTGGTTGAGTCACCCGGGAGACTCAGTGCTGCTAACGCCTTTTTTCTTATGAATGATAACAGAGAGAAGGATCAATACATCTCAGCTTTGATTAGTATGTCTCAGCTTTGATTAGAACTTAAAAGAATTCCTATTTTGATGGAGACTGTCACAAGGTCTTTGATCCTTTGAAGAGTCTTGGGTTGAGTGTCAAGTGAGGTGGATCAAGTGATTATAAAACCAGATCAGTAGCAGAGCTATAGAAATCAAGTGAGCTTTTGTGGAAGGTGCTAGCTTGAGGGAAGATGCAAGGGCAAAGGTCTGTGGACTCTCATCTCTTCTGTCAGTTAGCTGTGCATTACCCAGGGAAACCAGGGAAGAAAGGTGGATATATAGGAGAGTCAAGACTTCATTACTCCAAGTCAAGATGATGACCTGCAGGACCTCCCACTCTGTAAAGTGTAGCCATCCATGAAAGTCACATGCGCAATGGACCAGACAGGCATTCCCATATCACACACTTTGACATTCATGTATTACTCAGCTTAGATGCAAACTCATCCTTCCCTTTACTCCCTCCCACACAGAATAAAGCAGCACAGCATTGCAGGGATCCCACTCCAGCCCACAGTGAAGAAGAGGTATCAGCAGCTTGGCACGGATCATGCGCTTGATATGAAAAGGACATCTTCCTGTGGCCTGCACAAATCCCATCTCTGGCTTTTTCCTATTCTCTGAGTCTTTAGGCTTTCTGCAACAAATTCAGCTTCCTATTAATGCCTACCACAAAAGCTCAGCTATGTAGTAGCCCAGCTGACTGTCCACCTATGACAGTAACTGGCTCTGTGCATGAAGAAACCAGGTTTGGCCTGCCACAGCAGTGAGCTGTCTGCTCCAAAGAGCTGGTCAGACCCATTTGGGGGTAATCTGCAGCAGCAGCTCAATGTACTGTGACCTGACCTGGTGAGGGGGGGGCCTGGAGCACAAACCCTATGAGGAGAGGCTGAGGGAGCTGGGCCTGTTTAGCCTGGAGAAGAGGAGGCTCAGGGGTGATCTTATTACTGTCTACAACTACCTGAAGGGGCATTGTAGCCAGGTGGGGGGGTGGCCTCTTCTGCCAGGCAAGCAGCAATAGAACAAGGGGACACAGTCTCAAGTTGTGCCAGGGTAGGTATAGGCTGGATGCTAGGAGGAAGTTCTTCACAGAGAGAGTGATTTCCCATTGGAATGGGCTGCCCAGGGAGGTGGTGGAGGCACCGTCCCTGGGGGTCTTCAAGAAAAGACTGGATGGGGCACTTAGTGCCATGGTCTAGTTGATTGGATAGGGCAGGGTGCTAGGTTGGACTGGATGATCTTGGAGGTCTCTTCCAACCTGGTTGATTCTATGATTCTATGACAGCTCCCAGCACAAAGTCTCCCTTGGTCTGCCGACTAAGTCAGCCCATGACTGTCCCATCTCTGCCAATATCTTCTAACTTTTCTGCCTAAAGTGTTGAGTTACTGTCAGTACAATGCTCATTGCTCATCAGTATATGTCCCTCAGTTCTGTCTTTCTTTCCCTGTGGAAGAGGGAAACAGCACTGCACACCATGCAATCCTGTCTCAAAACATATGAGTGTTCAAATTGCCCGAGTTTGCTTGTGGGCCAACCCACTGCCTACCCTTAGGTTTGAAGATCAGATTTATATTTAAGCTGAAAACTCAGCAAACACAGATGTGGATCAACATCAGTTCACCAAAAGAACCTCCAGGGATCCTCTTGGAATTTACATTTCCAAGTCTTGAAAACAGAGTTTTCATTAATTTGAGCTGAGTCAAAGACAGTTTATTTGAGGTATTATGACTGAAAAAGGACACTTTGCTTCTGAACTAGTTCCAGTTCTCCAAGTAGAGTACACAGATGCGATATAATTATGCTTCAGGGAGAAATCAGCAAAATCAATTCTTCTTTCAATGTTAGTTAAATTGAGAGGATTGATTTCAGATACAAAGCTTGGTAAGAGTCTATTTGTTTATTTTTCCTTCACAAAAAATTGCTATAAATGGCTACCTAATTTAAGCTGCAGTCAGTTGAGTTACAGCAAGGAGACACCAAAGCATACTTGTTATCCAGCACAAAAAAAAAAAAACCAACAAGCTAATTTGAAGGAATGTACTTCACAAGGAATGTTAACTGCTGCAGCAACTTTCTGATTTCAGTTTGCCTTGTAATGAAATGCAGGTGCAGAACTCTTACAAATGGTTTCTCCTGACCTTCTCCTTGCCTTCACTTACTGGACTGCTTCTGTAAAATTTTTGTCTCTAATTTATAGAAGTTATTTACTTTTCACAATTATGAAGCATCCTATTTGTGATGTTTCTTCCTCAGGAACAGTTTCAAGCTAGAAATCATCCATGAAAGGTTTCTTGTTGAATTTCAGTTATAAATTATTCTTTACATGCAGTACAGTAGTCATGAAAAACTTTCAGTAAAATTGCTGGAAATTGTTGCACTTTAAATTGCATTCTGGATCTGAGCTTCGTTTTCATCCTCCCATGTATGAAATGGGGATAATAGAACTTCTAAATCTCCTAAGAGTGCCGTGAATGTGCAGAAAATGTGAAGCGATAAGATACAGATGGCACTTCAATACCTTCATTTGTTTGCTCCTTCATTTTACTGAATCATCATGATGGTAGTTTTAATTCAGGCCACAAAGAGCATGAGGAAGTACAGAAATAAGACAAAACTAAGAAGCACTAGAAAATTAAATGCACAGACACAAAAAGGAAACATTTACCCTTCCTGGCCCCTAATATTTTGTATTGTTCTTTGTTTCATGATAAGCTCCTGAGTATTTTAAGGTGGAATTTTATTCAACAAATGGACATGTATGTAGCCTGTTTTCTCTTTAATGCACAGAGCATTCAGAATGCTTGTATAAACATTCTTTGTTTAGAACAATGAATTAACTCTGGTTGTCTGTTGCTTCTTATATATTTTTTCCCCTAGTTTCCCCATTTCATCTTAAAATCAAGCTTTTCAAACTAAAGGCATTCCTCTGGTCATGAAAAATGGAGAGAAACTAGGTTTAGATATAATAAGCACAAACAAAGTTTTTATAAGTGAAACAAGAGCTGTGCTGGGCACAAAGAACAGAAGAAATAGAAGTTAAACACATTGAGGACAGCCATTCCAGGTATTTGAAACATCACAATGAAAAGAGAAGAGAAGGTATGTTAAGTAAAACATCAAACTCTTGAATACACAAATACTAAGACTATGAAGCTAACCTTAATGGCATTTATTACATGTCAGATGAATGTGGTGCATCAGAAGTCCAGTGGACCAGTGAAACAGATAGAAATATGCATAGAGGCACAGGCACAGAGCACTAAATGACACTGGAGTTTTTGCAAGCTTATGGCAGTCAGTACTTCACTGAGCCTTACCACAGCCACTCCTTTACATTTAACTCATTTAGTTCATATCTTACGTGATGCTGAGTGAAAAGCACTCTATGGGTACAAAGTATTTCTAGTCTTACTTCATGTGTATGTGTCTGATCCTGTTTGATAGCAGACATGCTTAGTGAGCAGCTGAACATCCCACAGCTGATATCAAAGTCCATTTTGAGAAATTGCAGTTCAGTTGCCGAGCTGACTAACTCCCAGGTATGGAGAAGATGGTAAAAGGAAGTTTTCTTCTTCAGTTTCATGCTGTGAGCAGTGTTTCCTTCCAACAGCACGTACAGGTAAAGCTGAACCTGTCTTGCTGACAAGAGTTGGCCTCCTATGATTGGTGTATAGAAAAGTTTCTACAATTTAGTGGTTTCTTGAAGACTGAACATTCTGTCTATATCTATACAAAGATGCATATACACTCATACATGTGCACACAAGAATACTTGTAACTTGTGTTAAACCTCTCTTCTAGTCCACATTGAATTATGGTGGTACGTACTGAGATGTTTCTGAGACATACATGATGCTTCCACTCAGTCCTGCTCTGCCCAGGCTTTTTTTACAAGGCAGCTATTCAAAATGAAATGAATGTTACTGCCCCAGCCATTTTCTCTTCCTCAGGCTCATTTCTGAATGGACAACTATAGAGAACTGCCATCAAATTATGCAGATGAGTAAGGTTCAGTTTTACTGGAGCTGTCAAAACTGAAAGAGCATGTTGCAGTCATTCATACAAAGAAATAACAGTCCTATGCTGCAGGAACGTGCAAACAACTTTTTTTCTTCCAGTTTTAGCAGCAGAGGTGCCAAGTTTAAGAGCCTAGAAAGTTCATTAAGCTTTTTGTTATGTCCTGTGAGAAGAAATCCTTTTACTAATTATCCTTAGGTCTTTTTATTCTAGAGTTCCTCTAAACACCCATTCTCTTCTGTAAGGTGCTATAGCACACAACTTAAAAGCATATGAATGCAATGTAGAGGCCAAACCCCACACTTGTTCTGAACTCCGACCTTCTGAATGCTCAAAAATATGCATCGTTGTGTGTCCTGGAAAAAATCAAGATAATCTAACACCTAAACAAGTAATAATTGCTGTACATTTTTTCCAGACATTGAATGGGCTACCATGTTGAAAGCTTCAGTCAATAAAATGTAACACAGAAGAGGCCTTTGCCTTTCACGGTGCAGAGCTCTCTGCTTGTGCCTATGCAACACCCCAGCTCACAGCCATGCTGGATGAAGCAGACCCAAATCTACAACAGCTTCACAGGAAGATTTTCCCATCCATGGCTAAGGGTGAGTTGAGCAGAAGCAACAACACAGATCAGATGGGCTTGATCAGCAGTCAATATTAAATGCTTCTGTGTCACCTGGATACTTGTGTGTCAGCGCAGACCTCTCAGTACTTTGGTGACCATGGGGTGGCAATGCATGATCATGCAATTTCCCTTCCATGCACGGCAATGCACTTCTTCAGTGGGAAGCTCCCAATAGCAGATAATCCTGCTCTGGGTGAGATTTCTAAGATCATGGCTCTCTGGAACCTCTTTTTAGTCACCGCAGAAAAAGCCATTCACCATTTCAGTGACTCTGCTCAGGACTAATGGCAATCACAGAATCACAGAATCATAGAATGCTTTACTTTGAAAAAGAACTTTTGAGATCATCAAATTCAACACATCTGCAGTAAGCAGGGTCCACCCCAAACACCGCTTCTGCCTTAAGAACCCCATTTTATGAGTACACATGAATCTTAAAAGGCTCCAAAGCAACCTCTCTAATCTTTTAATGCAATTATGAGGTCTGCACATAGCAACAGCAGAGAGAGAGAGAAGTAGAAGAAAGAAACAAAACCAAATAGGTCCAAACCCATGATCAGGGACCTTGTCTTCATTCACATCTTAAGGACAGGCACAATGTTCCTCACTTAACAGCTTCAGGTCTGCTTTTAATCTGAATGTATGTCTGTCTCCTAATCACATAAGCCCTACACCTAGCATGTAAAATACTACAGATAGACAGAACCACTACAAAAGGCAGTAAGACTGAATCTGTAATGAGATACTGTGCCTAGCACTCCTATTTTAGATCCTTTGGAAGTTAATGGTCCATTTTACGTGAGAGGTACTGGATCATTACCCTGTGTGGGTGGTAATGTTACAGGCCTCTCAACAGAAAAAGTAAACTACATTGTAAGTGACAACAGAGCACTTCATTTCCTTCTAGTGGATAACTAACAACTATTTGCATAAGCTTCACAACGTTACCAGATAGCAGGAAGGAAGGATTTTATGGTAAGAGCAGGAAACAGGAGCTGGCAGAGAACTACTAAAACACGATATATAAGACAACTTTCTTGCATGATACCCTTCAGTTCAGACTTCTACAGCAACTCTTTGTGTGAAACTTTATGTTTTAGTCACTTACACAAGGAAGATATTTGTGTACCTCATAGTCTTGAAAATGTTTATCCTTAAGCATACACCTGGCAAGAGACTCTACCACAATTTTGTTTTGCTGAAGTAGAATATACTGCATTACTTCAGGTAAAACATCTACAAAACAAGGATATTCAAAATCCCTACAAAATCACTAAGTATTTCCTGTTTAAATAACTGCCAGAGTTTATTTATTTATTTATTACTGACATGTCATGATACTTTTTTATGCAAAAGAATTAATTTTCATTCCAATTGCCTATTTCTATGAGATCTGCTTTGGTTTTTTTCAGTTTATATAAAGGAGTTTGCCCTTTAATATTTCAAGTTGGTAAACATTTAATGTTTCAATTTTTTTCAGTCACAGGTATCAGAAAAAATATATTGAGAGAATTAAATGTTCTGTGCTGTCTGGTAGTGTTTACATAT